>NC_064534.1:7593112-7911690 GCF_023856365.1 Brienomyrus brachyistius | reverse complement strand
ATGTAATGTTTTAATTATCTTGTATGTACGACGGACAAAAGCATTCATGCATTACTTTGTGGAATCCATATTTAGTACGCTAGACGAAACACATGAGAAACAAATTCCTCATATAAAAGCCAAACAAAACAATATTACGGTATTATAGGGCCATACAAGTATTTACATTTTATTTTGATTTATCTGATGGGCACCAGGGAGATGTGTAATATGAGCATGTTACCGTGATTTTCCATGGCTTGGGGAGATGGCCACCCCACAATCCCGTCAAGCCAGTCTTGATAAAAAAGGACATGAACGCCTTGCTTAGGAGACCATAGATAAAATCACGGAGAAATAAGAGGGCAGGCCTTCGTGTGTTTTTGGGAAGCCTGTCACTGTTCCGCAGAGTGTGTGCGGAGTGGGCAGCGCGCTGTGTGATCTTCGGGTCATACCCAGAATCTGAGATCTGTAAACATGGGTGTGGTGGGGGCCCTGCAGTCAAACCGCACCTCCCCCCGAAGGTGAATTATTTAAAACATTCAAATGGGTGCAGAGAATATCCGTAATGCAATGGTGCTCTGATCGGAATCTTTGGGTGCAACATCGTTTGTGAAAGTAACACTCGCCCGTGTCGCTCCTCTGTGTGGGTTCTGACCCCTTCTTGTCCTGTTTTGCACATATGACGTCGGTACCACTTCAGTGTTCAGTATGTACAAAAGGCATTGTTTAATAGCCCTACATTTTCAAAAGTAATTGTACACTTTATTATGACCTCAGATTTAGTGAATTGGAGAAATATTGATGTTTACATTTTTTGTATTTCTCTGATGTCTACAGTAGCATGTTACATGCATTTTGGAAATGCATCTATATACATTTATGTTTAAAACAAAAGATTTTACTCTGTGGGGAATATAAACGATATACACAGACATTACTTGTAAACATACTGTAATGCTCCAATTTGTACAGAGACATTGAACAAGATGTTTTTTTCAATCGTGTTCCTGGGTGTTTTTCGGCCCACAGCTGTGGTTACCACAGCCTTCTGCCACCACGTGCCACTATGCTAATCCAGTCCGTTAGCATAACACAAACACGTAAGGTAATACTCACCTTAACCAAGACCCTAATAATCTTTATGTCTGACTGTTGGCATTTTAACCACTGATATTCAAAGGTAAATTTTTCATTACTATTTAAGTTTAATATTCCTTCTAAGGGTGTGTTTTTACAATCACAAATCATAGTATTTCTTCCAGTTTGTCCCAGCGTAATGGCTGGTGGATTTAATAAAGATTCATGGGCAGAGGACCTGCAAATATTCTGGCCAAATCCTTTCACGTACAATAAAAAGCCAACTCTTGCTGATTTTTATTGCGCTGTCACTGTCCTCCACGTTTTTGCCATGTAAGTGCATGACGGCAGTGATGTCAGACGATCCCAAAGACCAGATTATAGCAGAGCCTTGCTTTGATTACCTAGTCAGAAACACAGGCAACATTTTCACATAAACGAATAATGCTCTTAAAAATGAATTTACTATTGGAAACAGACCGACTTTATTTCCCATGGAATAATGGTTCAGCTTTTCGGGCCAGTTTTTATTTATTTCTTTTTATTTTTTTTAAAAAGCAACATGTTGAAATCATGCAAATGAGTCAAAGTTCTTTGGGTCTTTGGGTTTAACACACAAGTCATAACCGGAGTTATTTTCCTCGTACAGCAAAGGTGAAGAAATCACACTTAACACGTTCAGTTCTTCCGAGTAAAACGGCTTCGCATGAGCAGGACATCTGAGCAGACAGTCTTTGAAGGAGAGGTATGGTCCCAAACCAGACACGCCGTACAGACTCTGGGCGCATGTTCCCAATGCGGACGTCTGAGAAAAAGCGTTTGACTGAGCGAAACATCCCAGTGGGTTCTGATTGACCTGTGTGAGCTGCCATATTCATCGTATGTACATTCTAGATTGCGTGAAATTGCAATATAACTTACAATTCTGTGTAAAAAAAAAGGAAAAGAAAAACAGTCACAATAACAACATTAAATGGTACTAAATCATGTACGGCTGCCCTGAATACATGGTTATTTAATGCTGTAACTGACCGTCTTCCTTTTCCAGACCAAACATCTAGAACGTTCCATCCTGTCCCATTTTACTACATCAGTAATGTTTGTTCATACAGATTTATGGACTCATAATATACTTTACAAGAAATTATTTTCATTTGTACTTAAATAGACTCCTTCGTTACATTTCAAAGCACTAGACTGAAACTGACGTTTTATTAAATTAGTTTGGATTGTTTGAAAGTGCACAAAACATGGTATGAGAGCAATGGACGATAAATATTATTTTCACTTTTTACACTTTATATTGAGAGTGGCCTTTTATTGGCCTCTTATTTCCTTTGGGGATGGGGGGGGCGGGGGTGGGGGTGGGGTGTCAGAATATCACATTGAGACGAAAAGGAGGGGGACATTTTACCCCCCCCCCCCCCCCGTGCTCCTGTAAAATCATGCTGTAGAAACGGATCCGTTAAAGGTAAGCTTGTGCATTCTCAGTACAGAGAGGTCCGACTCAGCGCCCTGACCGGCCGGCTGCCTTTGGTGTTATACAAAGAGTATGAAAGTGTAATATAAGAAAGCTACAGACGCAGGCTGATTTTTGGTATCTTTGCAATCCCCAGGCTCCCCTAAGCTCTGGGACACCCGGTTATAAATAAATCATCTTTCCTCCCCCCATTTCAGCACCCCCCTCCCCCCACCAGTCCGTCCCAGGTTCTTATCTGTGCCAGGATCAATATCTCTTAACATCTCACTTATTTTATTACTGCTTTTGGTTTTCTGGGGCTGATCGAGAGTTTCTCAAGAGGAAATCTTTGGTTTTGCTTAAGTGTCCGTGACATTTAATCATGATTTTCCTTGCAGTTTAATTCCGGCCAGTCCATCACCTAATCCACCTCGATTGATTCGCCACTCTCACTGACCGGTTTGCACTCGTTGGGCATCCGCTGGTGTCTGCTCAGCTGGGTGGCCTGTGTGAAGCTCCTGTCACATCGCTCGCACCTGCGGGGGAGAGGGGTGGGACACAAGAGATCCAAAGGAAGCTCAGAGCCCATTACACACACATACACATTCACCCCCCCCTCACACTGAGGCCAGGCTGCTCTAATGCCAGCTGACACTTGAAAGCATTGACAGACCCTGCAGAGGCCTGAAGGGTGTAATTGGTACCCAGGCCTCAGTCCTTGATGGTGAAGATGGGAGGAGATGCTACAGGCTGCTCAGCAGGGGGGGGCTGTCAATAATTCCAGTGGGGGGGGTCCCTGGGGAGACCTGCTCAGTTAAGGTGCGTATCATCGTCCTTTCTAACCGACAGCAGACTGAGAGTGGGGACCCCGCAGGCCAACCGTCAAAGAGACCGTCTCCTGCTGCGTTTTGGGAGTCGCTAGGTGTACAGTGGCAATCTGCTGCCCCTGCCCGTTCTCCCCAGGCTCTGCCATCCAGAGATACGGGCGTGTTATTAAAAAAAATGTTTGCCTTCCTGCTAACTGTCCCAATTATGGCACCTGCATGCCACAGGCCATTAAAACAGACTTAAAACATGTCAGCAGATAAAAATCGAGCGATTTGTTCTGGGTAAGTTGCCCCGCTGTGTTTTCAGGTGTAGCTTTTATCTGGCTGATTACCTGAGATAACAGTCCATGGAGATGCATGGCCGATAAACAGGCTCTACAAGGAGATGGAGGCTTGACTCTCTGGCTGCTTGGATGATATCCAGCTGATCCTCTGACCTTTCAATTTCTGTCCATACACTGTATGTATATGCAGAGGTGGATAGTTCAGGTCCAGAGAGTACAAGTCCAGACCAAGATTTTGTTTCAAGCAACCAGTTGAGTCCTCTGTCACCGCGAATCTTTATACTCAACTGGTTGGTTGAAACAAAATCTTGGCCTGGACTTTTACTTTCTGCACCTGAACTACCCACCTATGTAAAGTATAATAGTGCCTCATAGTGCTATTTACTGTCGTAAATGGATGAAGGGCAGCAAGGCCTCGTACGGCGAGTGCGTGGGCCGGTCCAGACAGCCAAAGTTGCAGACCTCATCCAAAATGATCTAAGTAATGTTTCACAGCGGAGTCATGACAAACGTGAAACGCCAGCTTTAATCTATCAACCATAGATTCAGCTCAATGACAATAACTCAGCCATATTGACTGGCTAAAGATTTCTGCTGTGTATTCATTAATGTCTTTGTGAGCTCCCCACCCCCCCGGAGCATTTGAAATGCTGATGACACATTTGTGCAGCACTGATTGCTTATTAGAAAGCTGATTTGTTGCAGTACCCCCTCCAAATGAGGCTCCTTCCAGCACTTGAAAGGTGCGTGAATTGGGGGAGGGGTGTTACATTTGATGGTGATCTCTCAGTACGAAACACCAGGCTTTAACAGCTGTTTCGGAGCTCCGACCTGCACCGGTCGATCTTACAGGCAACAGAGATAGCCGCCCGGCACGCAGTCTTCAGAGTGGGACATTGACGTAGCAAACCCCTCCCCCCCCACAATGTGAAATTGGGCAGTGATGTTTGCTAGGGTTGGGTTGCCTTGGGTTAAGCCTTCCTAGGGCACCACATGTGCTTGGAGAGGCCCTGGATCCGGCAGTAGCACAAGTGCCAAAGTACAGACACTGACAAACACCCAACGTGACCCTTTGTTACGTCACCCGAAAAAACGAACAGCCGCAGAGCGAGCAAAAACAGAAACGTCGCTCGTGTCGGACATAATAAAAACATGACAATGTGTTTTCATTTCTTTTTCTTAAAAAGGGGGGGGTGGGTCGCCCTGGAGTTAAAATAAATTTTCTATGAATTATGTGTCCAGCTTATGATGGAATGATAATCATCAGCTATGATTAACCATGGTAACAATAACAAGAAGTTCAGCCCTGGGGTCCCGCCTCTCCCCCGACGCGAAGCTGACATATGAAGCGTGTTCAAGGCCTCGCTATCACTTATCTTTCACATCGCTGCTGTTTTTCCTTCACGGTTCCTCGTAATGTGGTCGGCTGTTGTTCTCCTGCCTGTGTTTGAGCCGAGTGCTTTTATGATGATGGATTATCAAAGGGGGCCACGCTGCACATCCTCTTCAGCGAGTGTTACAGTAAGCAATCCGATAGCCTTAATTAGACCTGCATGGTGGCCTTATTGAAAACATGACAGACGTTTGGTGTTGAAAAAAATTGGAGTCAACAGGGTCAGGCATAAGTAACGACCATTAAATTAAAAGAAATCTATTATCCACTTTGACCCCTTAACTTATTCAATTAATTACAAGAATCTATTTACACTGTATCACATATAGCATTGGTCAGATGCTGGGAAATATGTCGAGATGGATTACGGCTCCTACTAAAGCGAGACCGAGGCAAAGAGAGGATCAGCTTTGGGGTGACCAGCCCTAGTGTCTGAGGTGGGATCTGCATTCTGTCAGTTACTGATAAATTTACACCTGATGTGATACAATCCAAACGGTTATTTAGTTGAGGGAAGCCAGACAATTGTTGACCTACACTTTGCTTGCCGACATTCAGGGGCGCTCTGTTGTTCCGAAAGGACTCTTTGACCACACCCACAAGCTGTCAGTCAATTCCTACATATGAATACTTTTTTCTATCCCTGCTTGTCCTTTTCAGGGCTGTGGGGGTCCAAAGCCTATCCTGGAAGTTACGGGCACAAGGCACAAGTAAAGTCATTCTGAAGATTCGTAAACATTCTAACTATAAGGAAACACCCAAGGTTGATAAGCAGTCACTTGCTTCCATGATTATCAGACTTAAAGGCATCTAAAACCCTCCCCAGCCATCTTCTATACTGCTCATCCAGTACACGGTCACGGAGACACGAAAAAATGTTTTGGAAAAAGGGGGCATGGCGGTGCAGTGATTAACACTGTTGCTTCACACCTCTGGGACCAACGTTTGAGTTTCCACCATGGCTCCATGTGTGTGGAGTTTGCATGTTCTGCCTGTGTTGTCATGGGGTTTCCTCCAGCTACTCCGGTTTCCCCCCACAGTCCAATGAATGGTGAGTGAGTGTGCCCTGTGATGGGTTGACGCCCCATCCTGGGTTGTTCCCTGCTTTGTGCAGATCCCCTGTGACCCTGAATAGGACAACCGGTTTCAGAAGATGGATATTCTGACAGGGGATTTCAGCACAAACTGCAAGGTGGGAAATGTCCAAATATTCAATGATTTAATTATAGTTTAATGGCAGAAACTATGCTGGATGTAAGAACACCTGTGTTAGCCTTGAAGAAAATCCTTCCTGCTGTGGTAGCCTTGAGCAATATTCTTCCTGCTGTGGTAGCCTTGATTTTACAGGTTTCCTGATACATAAGAACACCTGTGCTATCCTTGAGTGAGGTTCTTCATGCTGTGGTAGCCTTGCTCTTTCAGAGTTCCTGCTAAATTAAAACACCTGTGCTAGCCTTGAGTGAGGTTCTTCATGCTGTGCTAGCCTATATCAGAGTTCCTGCTAAATTAAAACACCTGTGCTAGCCCTGAGCGAGGTTCTTCCTGCTGTGGTAGCATTGAGTGAAGTTTTTAACAGACTACCTGGCCTAACTGCATTAAAATGTGTAACTGATAAATAACGGCAGTTAATTATGCAGGTGAAGAACACCCATTGGGTGGGTTTGGTTGCTATGGATGGTGTCCCAGCCACATCACAGTGATCTGTGAGGCATCAGAGGAGACGGTGGTACTCACTGTTACTTACTTGAATGGCTTCTCCCCAGTGTGAGTGCGGATGTGGTTGTTAAGGGTGGTTGCCCCGGCGAATGCCCGGCCACAGTATCCGCATTTAAAGGGCCGGTCACTGGAGTGGGTCACCACGTGGTTACGCAGTTCGGACGGCTGGGAGAAGGACTGGGAGCAGTGGCCGCACTGGTAAGGCCTGTTGACATGAAGGGGGGTGGGATGACACAGGGCACCAGTTACCATGGCAGCGTGACCCTCGTTAAAAATGTTCCGCCGGAGATGTGACCGTCCGTCAGCGGTGACAATGACATTCCTTTAACCTCAGCCCTCTCCTCCCTGCACATTAAAAGCCATAATGATCTCTCTTAATCCCAATTAGTCATGGAAAGGTGATGACAAACCACACATTTATCGATGATCAGAGGGCACAAAAGGAGGCACTTACGGGGGTAATTAGAGTAATTGACTATTCAGCTGAGCGCCATCAATCACATTATTTCTCCAATTAAATTAGCAAACCCACAAGGCCGAAATCATCAGTGTTTTTGTTTGCCATGCTGAACACAGCCGACGCAACAGCCTCTGACCCCCAGAGCAGCTAAAGATGGTGATTTAAAAAGAAACCTTGAAAGAAAAGCATAGATCAAGAAACACAGAGAGTCTTCAGTGAGGTATCAGGACTCGGCATGAGTCCCTGTAGAAAGTGTTTCCAGGGGCATTAAGGGACAGACACACAGGTTAAATACACCATGTCCCATTCCTTAGGGCTCCAGGATTGGTTATTAATGTCTAATAATTAACTATGAAGCAATAAAAGAATTTCATAGGATATACAAAGTATCGATTCTTTCATTCAGGAGAATATAAAGAACTGTTTAACTGCTGCGTTTGCAACTGTTAATATAATTTAAATAATATGCACAATGTCAGTTTAAATATACATTAGGGGTTTCATTTAAATGTACCACGTACAAAACCGCATCTCATCCCTCCATCCATCCATCCATCCATCCATTTCCCAAAATTTCACATCACTAACGAACATTAATACCGTACCAGTTTACATGTAAGAAACCTAAAATGCATGCATCCGCTTCTCCTTGCCAGGGTCACGGGGTTGTGGAGTGGGGGTTGTAGGCTGTGTTGATCAATTGCAGGGCATTTTTAAAATCATAGCTATTCCAGTTTAAGCAGTGTACACACCTAGGGTGATTTTAACTTGACTTTGGCAGAAATGGCAGATGGAATGGTGACTCTGAGGTGAGCCAGCTGTGCCTGCAGTCAGATGGTTGCTGGTTCGAATCCCGTGAATCTCGGGGGTGATCCTACTCCATTGGGAGCTCTTGAGCAAAGCCATTTACCTGCATTTGCTTCACCCTGGGTATGATGTTATCCTACATCCAGCCCTATGAGCAGGTCCTCTAACTTTAGGACTGATCCAGTTGGCATTGCAGCCACTGGAAAAAAACTCACACTGTTCCATTCAGAACAGTGTGGGTCTGAGGTATCACTTGCTGCATGGCTATGCTCGGGATCTCATTGCTGAGGTTGCGTGGTGGGTGTGGCTACAGTCTGTCATCAGCACATTGCTCCTTACGAAATCAGACGTCGTTTGAAAGCCTTCAACGTTTGACCGCAACAGTTTAGCATCCGGAGTAACTCCCGCACAGATCACATGTAAGTGAATTAGGGAGACCTCTGTTTGTTTATTAGAGCCTATTTTCAAATGCAGGTCGCTGCTCGTATTGTATGATTCAGACTATTTGTCTGGTGGATTTTCTGTGAAGCTGCTATTGACTGGGGTGTTTTTGAGTGATTAATGTGCGGATTCTGGTTATTACCGAGGCGATTGGTGATTAATGCCCGGTTATTGTTTATTACAGCAGAGAGCCCTGCAGCCACAGACTGGCGACAGGGTGATCCTTGTGTACAGACACACATAACAGGCATTGTACACCCACAACACACACCTTACACACAGGGCAGTATATACAGAACAGACACACATAACAGGCACTGTACACCCACAGCACACACTGTACGCACAGTGCAGTGTATACAGTACAGATGCACAGAATAGACACTGTAAACCCACAGCACACTCTACAGACAGTGCAGTGTATACAGTACAGACACACAGAACAGACACTGTACACCCACAGCACACTCTACAGACAGTGCAGTGTATACAGTACAGACACAGAGAACAGGAACTGTACACCCACAGCAGACACACTGTACACACAGTGCAGTACATACAGTACAGACACACAGAACAGGCACTATACACCCACAGCACACTCTACACACAGTGCTGTATATTCAATTCAGCAAAAAAGTTTCTAGTTAGTTCTTCTTTCACCTATCTGAACATACAGTAATAGTGATTGAGTTAATTCCCAGCCAATACTATTAGCACACCAGAATGTAACATACAGTATCTTCTGTACATATCACTACTAACTAAACGTAAAACATGTGATCTAACTGCCTAATCTCTGTAACCGTTTGACCATTAGGTTAACAATGACAGCATAATTATGTGGGTGACATTCAGGGATTTAATATTAGGGGTTACATACTGCAGTGTTTTGCCTTGTAATCTGAGACCTTAAATGAGCTGTGTAATCTCCATATTTCATTAAAGTCCTTATTCATTAGAATGACAACATCGATGCATAATCAATGATTTATTAAATTACTGTGCTGGAAATATTTACTGCAGGTATTGAGAGGTCTTGGTTTGTGGGTATTGATTAAAATACTAAATGTGACAAACACAATGGTGCCTCCCATTCACAAATTGTGGTAATTAAGAGAGCTAAAAATAAATTACCACAGAGGACACCTTCATTATCAGCTGGCCTTAAGCACTGAGCAGTCATATGGGCTTAGGCAGGAAGATTCTGAGATCCGTGTCAATATTTCCGTGGACGGCTGGGATCCTTTAAGCCGTTAACTTAGAGAAAGTGACTACAGCTTAGAGTGTCTAAGTGTAGAGTGTGTTCTCATATATGTACTGGTGTCAGGATCCATTATAGGTCATTCAAGCACAGTGAAACTTCCCTGGCAGCCTGAGATCTTCCTCTACATGCAGTGAAATCTCCACAGCAGCCTGACATAATTCTTTACATGCAGTAAAACCACCTCAGCAGCCTGAGATGTTCCTCTGCACAGTGGAATTTCCTGAGCAGCCTGAGCTGTTCCTCTACATACAGTGGAACCTCCAGAGCAGCTGAGATGTTCGTCTACCTGCAGTGAAACATCCTCAGCAACCTGAGATATTCCTCTACCCACAGTAAAACCTCCACAACAGCTGAGATGTTCCTCAACGCAGAGTGAAACCTCCACAGCAAACTGAGATATCCCTCTATCTGCAGTGAAACCTCCACAGCAGCCTGAGATGTTCCTCTGTGCACAGTGAAATCTCTACAACAGTCTAAAATGATCCTCTATACAATTAAACCTGCACAGCAGCTTGAGATTTCTGGATACGAACCTCACAGAATGTGGTTTCCTCAGTCAAACACACCAGGCAGTGAATCAGCTGGCTTCTCCATGGTCCAGAGGCTGGAGGAGTGTGCTTTTGATTATGAGTCCAATGTGGCATGAGAACATGAGCCCCGCCAGCCGACCTGAGCTGAAAATTTGACAGGCCACTCCTCATTCGCCACGTGAATATGCATACACTCATCTGTATTGGCTTGTGAGGCCTGATCTGAAACCCAGAGGTTTCACTCAAGTTAAATCCTGGTAGGATCACTCCAATACTCCTGTTAATGGGATTTCGAACCAGTCAGTGACCACCAATTTAGCAGTGTCAAAACACCTGTGTTTTACTGCATGAGCATCTATTGTACACAACAGCATCTAGATTTCAGGTACAGACATCAATGACGTAAAACCCAGTATTGGTTACTACTGGGATAATGGGTAAGGGCACAGAGGCTGTAAGTACAGGCAGGGTTGATGGTATAGGAGGTATTATGTTAACTGTCAAAAACCACATTTTTCAAAAAGCACGTAAGTAATATTTATTATTATAATCCTAACAGGGGCGGCATGCTGATTTCCCACCTGCAGTGGTTTTATAGAGTTTGCATATGCAACCTGCATCCATGTGGGTTTCCACCAGCTTCTCTGGGTTCCTCCTTCAGTCCTCCTGTACCTTTTCCACTAACGGCCATGTACCGCAGCGAGGACGTCTTTTTTTTAGCAACACCTGCAAACCCATCAGGGAAGCCTCCTAAGATCAGGGTCTCCATAGCGGAACACAAGCTGTCCTTATAGCCCCACTCAGCTTGGGCTGCAATGGTTACTCTCCCATTGAATAGAGTAATTGGATTACATAAGTTCACCAAAAAAGTAGGTAATATATCCATGTGGAGGAGACCTTGAGTTCGTGCCCAAAATTCGAGAGGCTGAATATAGTCACTACTCTCCAGGATCTTCAGCTTCTTTACTAGCTTAGCTGGTATCAACGGACCCTCCACCCAACATTTTCAAGTCCTTATCAGCAGGTTTCTGTTTTGAAGACCAGCAGATAATGGCAGCTGGACCCCCGCAGACAAGGCTTGCTCACCTATGATTAAGAATATTGAAGCATTCATCACTGGGGAGGAGTACCTTCTGTTTTCTGTGCCCAGATGGTTCTGCAGTGATCGTGTCTCAGAGGAGCCGAGCCCAGCCGATAGTCAGGGAAATAAACAGGTTCTTGAACATTTACATGGAGCTTCAGCACAACACAAAGGTTCTTGACTTGGTATTTATCGCATTCTACACCAATATGCTTATGGTCCACTGAAGCCCAGTGTCCATCAACTTGGCCTACAAAAGAAGTGCAGGGCAGTGCTGGGTTTTTCAGAACATAAGAGAACCACACAACACAACATATGGAATCAACCCTCATCAATGCACACCAAACCTTCTTAACACTTGCGTGCATGTTCCCAGACCTTCATAATGCTTGTGCACATGTTCCCAAATGCTCATCACTGCACATGTGCACGTTACTGACCCTCATTAATCTATATTTGCATGTGATCAATGTGATCAGTGTACCACTGTACTCCAGTACACTTTCCGTAGAATGATTGAGTAAGAAGGGATCCCATGTTCACCCCCCAAGAGTGTCTTAGTGGGGAATTCCACAGGAAATGTCTCCTTTAGTGATGCCACGGGAAACTCCTCTGTTACTGACTGCACTTATAAACTCTGCATCAATAAGCATGCATAAGCAGAAATGCCAAAGAACACAGTGTAGAATATTTTAATGCAGATATATTAGACTATTTACTGGGTGTAGAAGCTGTTCCTCCAAATATCCAGACCTCAATTCCCTTGTTCAGCTGAATTTGATCTGCACCCCAGAGCCATAAAGTTGGATATTGACAAACCCTCACATTGACTTCAACTCCTCAGTATCCAGGCAACATTTTTCTTCGGTATGAATATTAGTTTATTGAATAAGTGGCATGTGTTTTCCTCCACATCACAGTTGGGGTGGGTATTTCTCTGAAGAAAAACAGCACTAAGCAGAAATTTCCAATATATCCCTCAACATCTTTAATTAAGTTTTGAGATGTTACATACTGCATCTGAACCATAAAAGCGCTGTGACGGTGGGTGGGTCACACTGACACTAATTTCATTGGTTTAGAGGAAAATTACCATGTTGGGTGCTTGTGTGTGTGTTTGTGTGTCTGCATTTCCTGCACTTCATTATGAACAAGCTTAGACTTACATCCAAATAATAAAATTAATCATAAGAAAACAGCCACTGGGACTTATTGTCAGAGTAAGTGCTGTGACAGACACTACTGTATACCCTGTCGTTTAGTGATGTTAACACTGCTCTCTGCTACTCAATAATGAACACTCCTGCTCACTGATAATCACTCCTGCTCACTGATACTCACTGATAATCACTCCTGCTTACCACTACTCACTAATGATCACCCCTGCTCAGTGATATTTACTGATGATCACTCCTGTGCACTGCTATTCATTCATGATCACTCCCATCCACTGCTATTCGCTGATCATTTCTGTGCACCGCCATTCACTGATGATCACACCCATTCACTGCTATTCACTCATAAGTACTCCTGGTCACTGCTGTGCATTGCTGTTCACCGATGATCACTGCTATTCACTGATTAATGCTGTGTGACTTGCCATACCCTAAATGCACCACAAACCTTTGACTATTTCTGCTGTAATAACATCAAATGCTGAATACCACAGTGTTTGTCTCATTATGGAAATAGAAGAAAGTGTTCGTATAATAAAACTTCCAAGCATTAGTGTGTTGGAAACCTTGTTGTAAACCTAAGTGGGATTGGATCACAAAAAAATAAACCGATGTTGCGGACAGGAAACCGGAGCCCAACGAACACAATTTGGACTCACAGCCCTCTCCGTTCTTATGTCTGAAAGTTCGTAAGTTGAAAGTTCGTAAGTAGAGGAGCGTCTGTATATAGGTGAGTTGGCTGATAAACGTGCATTATTTACATTTAAAGTGTGAATGGCTTGTGCACCATTTACTCCATAAAGGTGGGTTTTGTTTTTTGAATTTTTTGTTTTATTGTTAATTTTATGATCCCTTCTGAGAGTCCAAAGATTATTTAAATTGTATATAAGTATCCATTGTGACTGTTTGTGCCAGGAATGCTTTAAGACAAGTCGCACTGATGAATTATAAATGCATACAAACAAGGACACAAAGCAAAACAAAGACGAATGGGTCAGAGTGAAGCTTCATTATGATGAAGACATGACTGTCAACACGTCTGTCAACATGGTTGTCAATGTCTGTTAGGACATCTGTCACCATTTATGTTAACATGACTCTCAACAAGTCTGTCAACATGGCTGTCAATGTCTGTCAACACATTTGTCACCTCGACTGTCAACACAGCTGTCAATGTCTGTCAACACATTTGTCACCTCGACTGTCAACACAGCTGTCAATGTCTGTCAACACATTTGTCACCTCGACTGTCAACACAGCTGTCAATGTCTGTCAACACATTTGTCACCTCGACTGTCAACACAGCTGTCAATGTCTGTCAACACATTTGTCACCTCGACTGTCAACACAGCTGTCAATGTCTGTCAACACATTTGTCACCTCGACTGTCAACACAGCTGTCAATGTCTGTCAACACATTTATCACCTCGACTGTCAACACAGCTGTCAATGTCTGTCAACACATTTATCACCTCGACTGTCAACACAGCTGTCAATGTCTGTCAACACATTTGTCACCTCGACTGTCAACACAGCTGTCAATGTCTGTCAACACATTTGTCACCACAACTGTCAACATCGTTGTCAATGTCTGTTACCACATCTGTCACTATTTCTGTTAACATGACTGTCAACATGTCTGTTAACAGGGCTGTCAGTCTGTCAGCTTGATTGTGAACATGTTTGTTACCATGACTATCAACATGATTACCAATGTCTGTTAGCATACGTTGTCACGTTATCTGTTGACATGACTGAGAACATGGCTGTCAATTTCTGTCAACATGACTGTGAACAAATGTGTCAACATTGCTTTCAACATGACCATAAAGGTCTGTTAACCTGTCTATAAACACGTCTTTCAAATACATCTGTCAACATAGCCATCAGGTCGGATGTCACCATGACTCATTAGATCAGCAGGTCTGATTGTCAAAAATTCTATCAAACCATGAAAGACAAGCATCATTCCTGTCAGCATGTCAGTCAACAGGTCTGCCAGCATGCTGGACGGCATGTTTTTCAGTATGCTAGTTAGTCTACTGGTTAGAATGATTTTCAGTATGCTAGTTAGTATGCTAGATAGCATGTTTTTCAGTATGCTATAGTTAGCATGCTGGTTAGCCCAAGGATGCCAAATTTGGTCAGCTGGCTGGATTGATATTTTCAATTTTACATGCATGTAACAGCTTTATTACCTTGTAAATAGCGTATAGGGTTTGGAAACTACCCCAATGCTTTTGGTGTAGCTAATTTTAAGTTTATAACGGAATAATATAGATTTGCTGTAAGAATTTATTGTGTGAGAGTTGGCAACCCTGCATAGCCTTCTGGTTGGCATGCCAGTGATTATGCCAGTCTTCAGAGAGCTCCTCACCTGTCCGGGTTCTGCGTGCACACGTGCATCTGGAGCAGGATGCGCTGGGTGAAGGTCTTGAAGCACTGACCGCACTTCCAGAGGTGCCAGTCGCTGAACTCTGTGCTCAACTGGCTGGTGGAGGTAGGACTGGCCAGCACGCGCTGCTGGTTCTTGTTGCTGCCCAGGGGGCCGAACCCGGAGTCGGCAGAGCCCGGCTTCTCGAGCAGGGCAAAGTTGCGAGCACAGGGCGAGTGGGGGAAGACCATGGAGCGGAGCGCCGCTATCACCGGTAGCCCGGGCGGCTTGCCCCCTTTCCCGAAGGCCTGCAGGCTGTCCTGCTTAGTCAAGGCCTCCACCACAGTGGCCGGCACGTTCACTGGAGGGTGACAAAACAGAGGCGGGCATTGTTAACGCAGCAGGTGACGGGCATGTTAAGTACACGGTCACTTACAGAGCTTAAAGGAGCACAACTCCAGCCGATTAAACAAACACTAGATAGTCTGACATTAACTAGGATTCTTAAAATCTATGAAACATCAAAAATGGCTTCATCACGCTGCCCACTCTCCATGGCTCATTATTTTGTAAAGTGTGTGTTTTTAATGCACTTTTACAGGATGTACACCAATAAACAGATTAATCTAATCACCAATGAACATCATTTGTCTCCTTCGGAGAGCTCACCTGCTAAATTGATCTGGCCCCAATATGGGCGTGGGCTGGATAATTACGTCATTTGTAAGGGGCTGCTGGGTAATATCGACATGTGCACTTCACTCCTCGGATATCTGTCATGTGTTTTGCTAAGCAAACCATAAACACAAATCTGTCTGCGGTCTGTTATGAAATGCAGAAAAATATCAACTGTGTTTACAAAGTTTTGCAGTGTTTGACATTTTCGGAGTTGTTTCTTTGTTTACAGTTGTTTATGAAAAATGCGTCTACAGTTCAAAAATCCCTCTTGAACGAAGACAGTTCACCCCCCCCCCCCCCCCCCCCCATGAAAAGAAAGGTCCAGAAATAATCAAGCTGGGACCAGCTGTCCTCAGTCACAAGGGCGTCTCCGCAGGGTGTGTCAGAACCCAGATGAACTTCATACTCTGCTGGCTACTGAATCTCAGAGCATAATATTTAAATTGCTGTCTATTTACACTCGAACAGCTGGACACGGAAAGCAACTGCTTTCGGTGGGCTTTTAATGAACATATGTTAGCCTTCCTGCCTCCATTCCTTGATCATTTACTACAGTAGTCAAAGCAAAGCAACAATTCAGTAAACAAAAATCTGTAAACAAAAGGAGCTCAGTCTTTCCAGTCTTTGTTGTAACAGCTTATTGTGTACAGTAGAGGGGATTTTCTGATATATATATATATATATATATATATATATATATATATATATATATATACACACACACACACACACACACACACACACACACACACACACTTTAAGCGTAACTTTATACACTACATTTACAGTGAGCAAAGGAAGTTCGTTGGCTGCTCATTTAAGACTTTCAGCCCCAGATGATCCAGCAAATGGTTCTGACGATTTATCTACTCAAAGGTCCACTGTACTGTAAGTGCAGCCATACACTGTGCTAACGAAGGTTCACACTCTCTGCTGTGTCCTGTTTGGACACAAACCTTCAGCCGATACCTTTGCAACTGTAAACCTTTCTACCCAATCGAAGGTTACAGACTTCTAATAAAACAAATATTTCTTGCTCTTCACCCCCCCCCAGAATCCATCTCTTCTACGTGCAGAATTCCTTTAAGCAGGAGAGTAAGAAGGGTTTGAACTCAACGCCACTCCTGGGTGGTCCTACGCTCTCCCTTCCTTTCCATAACGCCGGATTAACGGATGTCATAGATGCACTGAAAGTGAGGATAACGTCAATCATGGCAGGAAACTCAACAGAACGACTGTAACCGGACCTTGTGCAAATAATTAAATCATCCCTACAAATTTGCAGGCACTGTGGAAGGTAAACAAAATGTGAAATCAAGTCAGTCATCTTGTAAATTTACTTGCGTTCAGTAAAATAAAGAGTCGCTAATGAAAACCGCTCAGAAAAAAAAACTCGAACAATACCAGAACAAGTGGAGCACAGCGGCGTGTCCCACGTGCATCTAATTATCGAACACATTTCATTGTGCAGAGCTGCTGTCCAGCCAAAAATATCCCTGAGTTACACAGCGTCTCACAGGGCAGCTTAGTCTCTTCTTGCGGCAGCACGTGTTTGCGTACACAAGGTCTGAGGATTACAGTAGCTTTAGAGCAAGCAGCCCGGAAGCGTGTCTGTCTGAGCCGAGCCTCTGCAGTGACCTGAGGTCTTTCATTCCAAAACACAGTCAAACTTGTTTACACTGCTCTAACAAGGCCATGGGGCGCGCACTGTCGACTGCTTATGCAACGATTTTTATTTCTGATGAGCAGAGGAAAACTGCAAAAGTGAAATACACATTTTCCCAGAAGATTCAGGGCGATTCATCTGCAGACGACGATCTACGTCATCAGCGAAAAACTGTGTCATGCATTCCTCGACGCTCTTCCGCCAGCACACTGATGACCGACGCTACGCTCTCCAAGGCTTCACCTCCGCATTGAAGCTTGTCTCTAACCATATGCCGATATACATATCTAACTTTGAAAAACAACATTCCAATATACAGAATTTATGGTAAAAGGGCTTTTCCCAGAAATGCTGCAGGCTTCGGAAAATCAAACGACAATGCTTCTGGGGAATAACATAAAACGTGAGCCACAGTCCAGGCAGCAACACCAAGCAAACACTACATTACATCGTTATCAAAGAACACAAAGAAACTAAAGACCTACTGAAAACACGCTTATGTGACGGCTTTTAACTTTCTATTGACTATTTCAAGAACATTCCAGGCTTCCGTTCCTAAAGAATTTAGAGAAAATCCAGACAGCATCATCTACAGCCCATAATAAAGATGGATGAGATGAGACTGTTTGGTGGTGATCTTCTCCTCTAACCTGATGCAGCTCCTGCTATGATACTATCCCGACATCTGTGATGTGTATTTACTGTTGCTATACATACAAAACCGTCCCCATAAGCTTTCAGCGACGGGGTTATGTTAAAAACATAGCAGCAACAGCTTTTGCTCTTTCAGGTCTCCTACTGGGATGGGATGCTAGATGATGCCTCTGCGAGCAAGTCAACGAATGCCTGCGGAGGAAGGGAAGCGCACATCTAAGACCCTGTGATGAGTCAAAACAGAAAGCAGCAGCATCCTGTCCGTGCCTTTCTTCTGGTACTGAATATTTCACTTTGTATGTAATATTTCACGTGTGATTTTTCTGCATTATTACTTCGTATTTCTATGCTGGGCTTCGATCCTCATTGTTAAAACATCCAACACGTAATACAATAGGAAATTTTAAACAATAGGGACAAAGTTTCTCTTACAGTTTTGCTTCCTGATCAGATTACCCTAGCAACATCTCAGCACGTTGGTGTAATTGTGTAAACTCACACAGGGAAACTTTGAATATTGATTCGATTTGTCAATGCTCCTTAAAAAGAACCCTTTATCTCGCCTAAATTAAACACTCGTTGACAACAGTTAGCCCTGATGATTTACTCTATTTAATTACAGTATAAAAACTTGGGCTGGACTTTACTCCAGGGTTCTGCTATCGATCGTTTCTGGTGATTCTGCCAGAGGATAAAGAAGAGGCCAGATCACAGCGGTACCTGACAGAAGGAGTGCAGTAAATTCTGAAGACACTTTGAGGAACAGCAGCTGAGATGGACACTGGGAAACCTCACAGAGGGTGAGATACGTTATTTCTTCCCAAGGCGTTATCGTTTAAACATTGTTCTCACTGTAATGTCCATTGTGTCTGTTCTGTGTTCTATATCTGACACTATCACTGTAAGCCTGTATCTCTAGCTGCACTATTATTATAAATGATGGAGAGTAAGGTGAACCTCTGGAAAGCCTCCTCCAGCAGATCTCCTTGGATCTGAGACTGGCCCACATTCAGTCTACAGAGTCCAGTCCAACATAAGAAGGTTAAACACAAAAATAACCAGGTATAACTTTCTAATAAGCGAATGCTGACTGAAAACTTGAAGAATTACAAACACTGGTCTTTTTTGGTTTTTAATTAGAATTAGGTGATCAGTGTTGTCCTCTACATTTAACCCATATGTCACATCATGACATAGCAGGGGGCAGCTAATTCAGCGCCCGGGGAGCAGTGCTTGGGGGGGTACCTTGCTCAGGGTACCTCAGTGGTGCCTTGCTGGTTGGGGAGTTGAACCAGCAATCTTTCAATTACAAGTACGCTTCCTTAACCATTAAGCCACCACTGCCTGCTAAGCACTACACCGTCGGGTGGGGTGAAAGTCGGAACAGGCGGCTCCATCTAGTTGAACTTGTGGTCCTTCTGACCACATCTACAGCTGCAAGCACCACATGACGCCATTGTGACCGGCGTGAATGAGGCGTCTCTCTCCAGGGCGCTAACTCAGCAACACAACCACACCCCAGCCAGAGACACCGTAGCCTGACAATGAATTGTTTACTACGTTCGTGGAGGATTGTTATTACATTAACTGTCAGAATTCATAACGTCGAAATGTCTAGACTACAAGATCAAGCTGTTCTTGATGCCCCATTAGGGAGGTTTCACGTGTTTTGGAGCACAAAGAAGCACGCGGACAGAGAGAAGTGAAGGTGGGTGTCACGGTGATTCATGCTACAGCGGATCAGGGAAGAGACACCCCTGGAAAAGGCACG
The DNA here is from genome assembly GCF_023856365.1 of Brienomyrus brachyistius. Taxonomy (NCBI): domain Eukaryota; kingdom Metazoa; phylum Chordata; class Actinopteri; order Osteoglossiformes; family Mormyridae; genus Brienomyrus; species Brienomyrus brachyistius. Next base: position 7,892,048 of record NC_064534.1, on the reverse strand, counting down.
CGCCGTACCAAATGCAAAACTCCCGTGCATGTAACCCAAAGGTTATTGTGTCCCGAATCCTACAAGGGTTCGAATCGAGGTGGAAAGACTAACCTGAGCGGTAATGACACATAAACTACACCATTACAATGACACCATGAATGCGACGCTTTGGAAGGGGTGCGGCCGGCAGACAAAGCCACAGAACCGCAAGTGACCGTGAGTTTGGAACGTAGGGGGCTGTTGCACGGCAAAGTGGACGGGATGCTTGTGCGTGGCGTAGAAGGAGCTTACGGTTCTCATCCTGTGCAACGCACTGCAGGGGGATCCCGAAGAAGGACGTGTAGCTGTCATTGTACCAGACGAGGAGCTCCGTGCCACGGGGGATGTCCATGCAGGCCCGGTAGAATATACACGACCTATGGAGAAAGAGCACTCACACCTCAGCATCTGAAAAGCAGGACACGCTACAGACAGCACATTTATATACCTACGCATGCGTGTGCATGTCAGAGGAGGCCGTAAAAGTACACAGCTGAAGCTCAGTGCACACATGACAGAAAAACACACACGTTACCCTTACAGATTAGGGGTGTTAAATGTCATGGCAACCACGTGCTTTTCTGTTCTGAGTATGTTTGTATTCCTCCGAATTCGTGTGCTATGACTTTGATGGTTAACACCAATTGGGAAGGCTGTGTTTACTATGGCATGCCCCCCCTCCCCCTCCCGGCCCCACATGTGTCATCGTTACACTCCCAGAATCACGTCAGATTTTTCTCTCGCGGGGGGGGGTGGCGGTGGGGGCAAAACGCCACAGCAGGTAATGAGCCGAAGTTCAACGGGTAAAAAATGTGGAGGCTCGGCCAGGATCGCCTTTTAATGAAGCGGTAAGCGGTCGAAGGCCCCGGCCCGTCGCCATGGCAGTGAGGCATGTGCCCACAAGGCCGCCCCTGGCAGCGGCGACACCGATCAATACAGACGGCGAGCGCGGCGTGACTCCCAGAATGCAGCGGGCCCGGAATAATGGGGGTCCTTATTCATCCGCTTTAAATATATCACTAACAATAATAAAAAAGAAAATTCGACAAATATTTGACAAAATCTGCGCTTTGGTCCCGGCAGAGCGGCTCTGTGGATTTTATGGATTCTTTCCACCATGACACATCTATAAATCACCCGGATCCGGGGCCCACAGAAAAACAGGGCCTCCACAGCGGCGCGGCCTCGGCGGGCCCCATGACGCCCCGTCTGGGCTCGGCCCGGCCGAACATAAACACCGCGGATAAACGCGAGTGGGGGGCAGCCGAACAGCCCGGCCGGCAGCTGAAAGACCCGTGTTTACAGAGCCATGGGTGGCCGGGCACAGGGTCGGGGACGCGTAGCTGCACGCCCGCCGCTTACGGGCCGACCTGCCGTGGCCAGAACATGCGTATCAAAGGCATTTCTCTGCGTTTGGGTAATATTCCCCAAGCTAACACTTATTTATTGTTGTGGTTGGATGAGTCATAAAGCGGGCAGTGGGGCGTCCCCATGCAGGGCGTCCCCAAGCAGGGCGTCCCCAAGCAGGGCGTCCCCAAGCAGGGCGTCCCCAAGCAGGGAAACGGGTGCGACGTGCCAGCGCACATTATTGTCTGAGCGAAACCCAAACAGGCCGCCCGGGGTGAATCCATCATGGCCGCTTTGAAGGGGAGTCCATTCAGGATCAGCATAACGGAGTGTGTGCAACTCAAACCAGCTGGAGGCTCGAGGTGGTCACCTTTGACCCCAAAGACGGAACCATGTGTGGGTGGGGCCTGCTGGTCCTTCCCCAGGATCTGTCTTAATCTCACTCTACTTTTCCAAACTCTTTGCCTTTACAAATAGCGTCACTGTCATCCATGTTTAAAAAGTTTCGACTTTTAACGACGTTTTACATTTTTGTCCTTCTCCTTGCCTTTCTGACATCTTAAATACTGAAAAGGTTCTTATTTATATGCATGGCTGTGCTGAAATCCTGTACAAAGTAAACTTGGAAAATTCCACAAATCAAACAGTTGAAATTGCTGATATTTCTGTGCAGGATCTAATTAAATTTCCTGCTGATATGCTGATTTCTGTGCATGATCCATATTAATTAAATTTCCTGCTGATATGCTGATTTCTGTGCATGATCCCTATCAATTAAATTTCCTGCTGATATGCTGATTTCTGTGCATGATCCCTATTAATTAAATTTCCTGCTGATATGCTGATTTCTGTGCATGATCCCTATCAATTAAATTTCCTGCTGATATGCTGATTTCTGTGCATGATCCCTATTAATTAAATGAACTGCTGATATAATGATTTGTGTGTATCATCCATGTTAATTACACCTACTGCTGATATGAGGATTTCAGTGCATGATCCCAGTTAATTAAACGTACTGCTGATATGCAGATTTCTGTGCATTATCCTTGCTAATTAACTGCTGATATGATGTGTTCTGTGCATCACCCTTGTTAATTAACTATTGATATGTTGATTTCTCTGCATTTTCCCTGTTAATTAAATTGATTTCACTGCTACTATTTACATGCATTATCATTGCTAATTAAATAAACTGCTGATATGTTAATTCTGCGCATTGTACTTGTTCATTACATGAAATAAACATTGGTGATTTTGTTTTTCTTGACTACGTTAATGGCATCACTGCAGGATGGCAGGGCGCGAGTCGGAGTCCTGGTTCGGTTTGCTGTTCGTGTCGTTACACTCGTATCGCATTTCTCCCATTGCGATGCCTGCATTGCGGTTGGCCACCAAACAGCCTTGGACTCGTCCTCATTCTTTCACCCTGATGCTCTCCATGCAAGTTTTAATATGAAAGTGAAATGCTGAATTTGTTGGATATTTCCAGTGGTCAGAAATACGATGCCTTCACAATGATATAGATACTGTATGATGATTAGATATAATGAATCTTTTTAACATCCAATTGTAGGTTTGATTAGCATCAGGCAGCACATTCCAGGCTGCCATTTCCGTACTGTTCTTCCGAACTTGCCAAGGGAAAGACTTACGCTTTTCTGCTTTGGTTTTCCAAACACCCAGAATGGATCATGATGGGAATTTTAGGGAAGCTAATCTGTGTGACCGTCCAGGTGAGCCTTCAGTTTGTATGCTATTCTCAGGAAAAAAGGCATCGACATCTCATGCTGTCAACCAAACAGTCACGCCTACTTAGCATTCATTAGCGTTGCCGCCGGTTCCGGTCCACATGCAGTCTGTACCTGTACTGGACCACCATCATGTTCTGCTCTCCACAGTGTCGCGCACAGCGGATGTACCTCATCCAGCTGGACTTGCTGGGCTCATTGCCGTCGATAAAGTGCTGTAACGTGCCTTCCTGGTCGTAGATCTGAAGGACAGGGAGCGGGTTAGCATACAGACAGCTAGCAGCATAACACACAATGCAGGGCCTGTAGAGTGGGCCTGCATGGACTGCTTGGAGATGTTTACTACCTAAGGATAGTCACCCTACCTATGTTTACTACTTAGGGATAGTTACCCTACCTATTTTTACTACTTAGGGATAGTTACCTTACCTACGTTTACTGCTTAGGGATAGTTACCCTACCTATGTTTACTACCTAAGGATAGTTACCCTACCTATGTTTACTACCTAAGGATAGTTACCCTACCTATGTTTACTACTTAGGGATAGTTACCTTACCTATGTTTACAGCTTAGGGATAGTTACCCTACCTATGTTTACTACTTAGGGATAGTTACCTTACCTACGCTTACTACTTAGGGATAGTCACCCTACCTATGTTTACTACTTAGGGATAGTCACCCTACCTACGTTTACTACTTAGGGATAGTCACCCTACCTACGTTTACTACTTAGGGATAGTTACCCTACCTACATTTACTACTTAGGGATAGTCACCCTACCTATGTTTACTACTTAGGGATAGTCACCCTACCTATGTTTACTACTTAGGGATAGTCACCCTACCTATGTTTACTACTTAGGGATAGTCACCCTACCTATGTTTACTACTTAGGGATAGTTACCCTACCTATGTTTACAGCTTAGGGATAGTTACCCTACCTATGTTTACAGCTTAGGGATAGTTACCTTACCTATGTTTACTGCTTAGGGATAGTTACCTTACCTATGTTTACTACTTAGGGATAGTTACCCTACCTATGTTTACTACTTAGGGATAGTTACCGGCAGTCTGCACCTGGTGGACCTGACATGGTACATTATAGTTGTACTTCAGGCAACAAACTTGAGCAGATATTCCAAAATATAAAATGATACACACTAAGGCATCTTCAATAAGAATAGTTGTAGTTAATAGTGTAAAACAGGGCTAAACAGCACTAGTGGTAATTTATAGCACAGTACAAGAGTAACAGCACTAGTGATAGTTAACAGTATAGAACAGAGGTTAACAGCCCTTTCCACATAATCTTCAGGGCCCTGAGCAAAAGTTGTCCACTTAATTTCAGTTGGGCTGAGCGGCATTCCCGTCTGAGTGGAGCACATTCAGCTGACGCCTTTGAAGACGGATGTGTGATTCGGTCAGTATATACACTTATTGATTCCCAAGCCTCTCTGTGTTCCTCAGTGACAGACGTCCTTCTTCTGAAGACCTGCTCGCCTGGACACAGCATTTAGCCCTCAGTGGAACTACAGCATCATACCAAGGGTGGCCAGCGTGGCCTGATAGCAGGGAGTTAGTTACAGCTGACATGAAATCAGGCCCGAGTCAAAAGGATTTAGGGCAGAACCTGTGGGCTGGTGAGCCAATATGGAAGTCATGCAATTAGAATGTGCTTCCCAGCTAGCTATGCCTCAGAAGAGAATCGGATCGGTCCCCTCGCTCTTTGAGTCTCTTTTCAAGCCACCAGAGAGATAAATGAAATTGACCTGCCGATGGCACCCAGGTGGCTATTAAACACATCAAAGTGCCGCAGAGACACGGGCAGGAGCCTTTGGTGTCCTGACAGCCCGTCGCTGGCTTTTCGGGATGCATCAGGCTGAAGCCTCGCATACCAGCTTACAGCTGTGCCATTTTGGCAAAAGTGTTGCCCCCATGAGGTGGGCGGAGGAACTGCAAGGCCAGAGCCCCTGAGCCACAGAGTTATTACTGCAGAGTTATTTCATAGAGTCATTGCAGGCTGCACGTGGAGAGAATAAAAGCCATCTCCCCTCACACCTCGGGTTCTGGCCCGGACCCTTAGCCTGTAGGAAGATGCCAGAAGACATTTCCAGTGCGAGATTTGCTTCTTAACCAAATGCAGCCGGGCCATAAGACTTTATTTACTGCTGGGTCTACGCCCTCTGTTATTAAGCATTTGAACCAGAGCACCTCTTTGCAGAGGCCAAGCTACCTCCCACCCCCACATGGATCCGGGCGCCTCAGACTCTCAGAGGTCGTGCAGTTTTGATAACCAGCTTTGTCCTTCTAATAATACATAAATTCTTGAATTAGATTACAGAATTATATTAACTTTGTGTACTTGGGGGTGGAGGTAAGTCTTTGACGACCACTGTGAAGATGGTGGAATGAAATTACTATGAATGATTACGACTGTTATTATACATAAACGTCTCCTTTGGGACTGCTCAGTATGCCTTTGAACCCTTTATAAAATACATTCCATGGCGATTTAATAAATGCTATAATTTGCTGGTGCGCCTTACACATAGGCCTGGTCCAGCCTGGGTCTGGATCAGCACCACAGAAAATGCAGAGGCCGCCCGGACCTCGGTGGGGGTACTGCTGTGGTGCAGGGGGACGGCGTGTCGGTCACTGCGTGGTACTCTTCATGTTCTACTAGCGGACCAGAAGGCCCCTGTCTCTGAAAGGAATCCGGGGCGTAACATATGTCTCAGACAACAGAGCGGCTCCCGCTGGAATTTGTAAGGCTAAGGCACCTCGCAGGCCTGGGCCCCTCCCCTTAGCATCACGCAGAGCCTGTCACACTCAGCCCCGGGGGACCAGACAGCGGTTGGCACTCTGCTGGAGACACAAGGTACTGCAGCTTTGAGGAACACCTCACAATATGAGAAATACAGAAAAATTAAGAACATTTTAAAATAAAATAACATAAAAACAAAAAAGCTAAACTAAAGGTAAGTAAAACATTTCATGAGATATTTAGATTCGTTCAGTAAAATAACGTTTTCATAGTTTTTTCCTACGTTATTACATTTACTTCATAAGAGAAAACAATGAAAAATTCTCCTGGATGTGAAAGAAATAATTACTGCTTACCAAAAATAAAGGGTATGAAGTTTTTCATATAATTGCTTCACATAGCCAGCATTTCCCCGGAAGTTCAAAATGCAGATCTCAGAAATGTATCGCACACTAACAAGCCATAAGAGGCATTCTGGGTGAGTGTGAACTCGAGAGACATGTACAGAAATAGACAGAAATAGCTTTAACTTTCTAATCTGGCTAACATGAGCCTGCGTGTTGCTACAGAACTCGGGAGCCTCTGGAAATGACAGCGTCACAATTTCACTGGCCAGATAGTAAAGGTCAGGGAGAGTAAACGAGCTCAGAGAAAAGTCTGGAGCCCCCTGGGAGGCCCATCTAGTGTAAACAACACTTTAGCCCGTCTTGAGCTGCGAAATCGGAGAATAACCCTCAACCAAGCTCTCGCCTGCTCAGAGAGCTTTTCCCAGGACAGTCACATGAGCCCTTTGCGCTAACGCCTATTACGCGTCTGTTTAGGGGAAGCAGCAAATTACACTAAGTTCAAAACATGGCCGACGACATTCTTCACGAAAAACAAGCGCAGTTATCAGCACCAGAGTCGTGCTCTTAAAGTTTATGACATCGGCAAACACACGCCCCTCAGCACAGGCTAAGATGGACTCGCTGATAAAACTACAGATATTCACCCAGAATCTTACAGATCTCAACCAGAAAAAAAAATAGAAAAGAAAAAGGTGCTTAGTGAGATTTAAATTGTGGACACGTTTATGGGACAGAACCTCCAAACAGGGTGATTCATGAGGAACTTGGGGTCTGTTTATCTTAATGGAAACTCGCGGGAAAACCCAGCTCCACATTTAACTAGACTTGGCTGTATTTGCTTGAGACAGTGACGAGCGTCGAGAGCGTCTACTGTAAACCCCCCCCCCCGAAAGTGTAAGTGAACTCATGGACTCATCGTAAATAAGCTACGATGGGTCGAAGTTTCGCTTCCAGTTAGCCAGCTCGGCTAATGTCACGCATCACCACACATTTCACCCAATCACAAACGTCCCAAAAACAGATGCACGTCTTACAAAGTGTCCAAAGCGGCACTCAGTCCGCCGCTGAACCGAAGGCCTCTCTGGGCCCTGCTGACCCCGTTTCCTTGTCTTTGTCTGTGGGCCTTTTCCAGTGTAAACCTCCACCAGCTCTGACAGCATGATAGAATGTTCCAGGGTCTCCTCACAACAATGCAGTTTGTTACTCAGACTTCAGCAGGTTGCTGTGGGGGCTCCCAGTCAGCCGTACACAGCCTGCAGTCAAATGCGTAATGCAACGTCTTTTCATTCCAAAATGTAAATACATGCCATCATTGCTGATTAATTTCCTTTGATCATATCTAAGCAGAGCTAATTACAACTCATCAAAGTGTGTTTTTTACAGCTCAGGGTATATGCTATAATATGTCAGAGCTTGTTATAAATGGCTCAAAATCTCATTACAGCTCATCAGAGTGTATTAAAACAGCCAAGAGTTTGTTATTTCAGCTACAAATGTATTTCAGGTTACTTGTGTTATTATCATGATGACACGGGAATCTGGCTCGTGCATTTCTCTTTAAATACGCTTCTTTAACAGACGTCCCTCCTCTGTCTATGATTCTCCCCACTGCATCTGGAGCAGTCACTATTAATGGCAACTTAGTGAGTCACTTATCAGCTCCCTGATTGGCTGAAATTGAGGCCTGGCTCTGTGTTTGTCTGACTCCGAAATCTAAAGCCCAGCTTACCAAACTGTTGGCACTGTGACTGTGACTGTAACTGCATGTGACCATGACCAGGTGTGTGACCGTGCTTCTGACCGTGCTTGTGCCCGGGTGTGTGACCGAGTCTTTAACCAGCTGAGTCACTAGGTGACACAGGTAATGTGGCCACACCCGCCTAGGTTACATCCTCCTGGACGTCACATCCTTGCAGATTCTGTATGGGTATGTGGACCAGGGACACAGTTTAGCGGCAATTTTTTCTCGACACTCTCGCGGAATCACGGCATAGACACTCACGGATAAATGACCCCAGAGTTCAAATTCCAGCCTGGGATGTAGGGAATCCCGGCCGACGCAGCGACGCAGTGCGGCAGTCCCTTTTAAAGCCTGCAGGAAAAGCGACTCGGAAGTGTGAGGTACCGTGTCGTTACTGTGGAATTCCTTCCAGAAGCTTCCTGTAAAATGTATTGCAGACAGGTGCTGTCAGCAGCCTGGAGTCACCCATCTGTCACGATGTTGCATACATATATAAACAAGCTTTGCAGCAGTGAAGACCGGCTTCCTAAAAGTGAGGAGCCTACAGTCACAAAGAGCATGACAGCTTGCGGTCACGAGGAGCACAATGGCCAGCGGTCACCAGGAGTATGACAGCCGGAGGTCACAAGGATAACATGCCCTGCAGTCACAAGCAGTACGTGACCTGCGGTTACGAGGAGCACGACAGCCTGAGGTCACGAAGAGAACAACGATCTGCAGTCACATGGAACCCATGGCCTGTGGTCACGAGGAGCTCATGGCCTGTGGTCCTGAGGAGCCCATGGCCTGTGGTCCTGAGAAGCCCATGGCCTGTAGTCCTGAGGAGCCCATGGCCTGTGGTCCTGAGGAGCCCATGGCCTGTGGTCCTGAGAAGCCCATGGCCTGTGGTCCTGAGGAGCCCATGCCCTGTGGTCCTGAGGAGCCCATGGCCTGTGGTCCTGAGGAGCCCATGGCCTGTGGTCCCGAGAAGCCCATGGCCTGTGGTCCCGAGGAGCCCATGGCCTGTGGTCCCGAGGAGCCCATGGCCTGTGGTCCCGAGGAGCCCATGGCCTGTGGTCCTGAGAAGCCAATGGTCTGTGGTCCTGAGGAGCCCATGGCCTGCAGTCATATGACTCCAATCTGTTAAACTGCAGGGTTTATATCCGAGCCAGTGCTTGGATACGCGATGAGTGCTGTTTTAATTTGCATTACATTTATTTTTGATGATGCTAAAGTGACATATAACTGAGAAAACAGGGTCAGCCAGTGGCTAGAGGAATAGGGGGTTAGGGGCGTCGCTCAGGGCCCAGCGGTGACATCACTCTGACAACCACAAGATTCGAGAATCTAATTCAAATTAACTAGCGCTGACTAACTCAGCCTCAGGTTTGTTCTTCTCCCCACAGGTTACTTAAAAGCTTTGGGCAGTTTTAGAAAGGTTAAAAGGATATCATGGTTGCTCACACACACACACACACACACACATAGATCTGTAATTATATCTTTGTGGGGAACCCCTACCCAGCCCTAACCTTAACCATAAGTAACCAAACAAAATACCAGACTTTTTTAGTTTTTCATTGCAGTCACAGATTATTATAAAACACTCACACACTGACACGCAGCTTAAGAGAGAATAAGGTAGGTTTTAAATATATATTCAGCACAAACATACAGCGATGGTAGCCGAGCCAGATAGAAACGGCCCACTCACTGCCTGGGCCCCACAGGCGGCCTGGGAGATGCCTGACCCTTCGCTCTGGGCCTCATGGGGGGGGGGGGGAGACCACGTCTACTTAAAAACTCCTGACAGTCCATCCATCTTACTGCCCTTCAGAACAGCAAAACTGTTTGACTCTCCTGATCTGCCCACTTTCATGTTGGCCTCCTTCCAGGCTGTCCCGCTGAGGACCATCTTGTCCTCTCACCCCCTATCTGCCGCCACACCTTCCCTTACATTCACATGTACTGAGATAAAATGGGCCATAAATGCTGGCTTTTGAGCCTTTTTATCGCTGGTTCTTCTCCTGTTTGGGGCTTGGTGCTGATCCTCAGGGACCTGCGGCTCCATCATCTGGATCTCATCTCGCTATCAACGCGGCCGACTGTGAGGTCATGTTACTCCAGCCTGCAATACTGGATCTGAGCTAATGCAGCCAGGAAACTAACGATTCTAACTTTAAGGATGAGCAGCTGGTGAAAATGACATTAGCATGAGGAGAAACTCCGAGGGCAGCAAACATTGCTTAGGGCTGCTTGCAATTATTCGTTTTAGCCATAAAGCTAAAATAGATTTGTATGTTACTGTCAACTTTTCACGCTCCAGGTTCCCGCAACTCTGCATAAGAGAAGCGGATGTAGAAAATGGATGGATGGATGCTATCTTTTTAGGTTTAACATGGAGCCAGCCAGATCAGGAAAACATAAATGTGGGTAACATGTGGGCAACAGGGCAGACACCATAAACACTTGCAGTTAACAAGCCACGAGTTACGGATTCGTAATTTCATATTTCGGTCGAATTGGAAACTTACGTAGCAAAAGAGTCTTTTCCTTCTTTGTTTACAGAGAGATTAAAGAGATGTTTCTCAGACAGGAAAGCGGTTAAAGTCAGTAAATGGATGACTTAAACAACGGTCGATGCCCTCAGAAGCGGAATGAGAGCCAATGAAATGGAGCTGTTCACCTTTGAGAAGAGGGTTTGCATCCATCTGGAAGGAGCCTCCCTTTAGTGTCAGTCCTGCTGGTTCCTGCACTGACTGATGCCAATCTGTTTCTAAGCACCCAGGCACCAATGACACCGGAGGGATGATGGGATGGCAGGAAAGCAGCCGCCTTCTCCTGCCTCCTGACTTCCGTGTCCAGCCGACTGTATTTCTCAGTTGCTTGTTTGGAGGGACTCCAGATGGAAAAAAACAGCCTAATTTTTGTCCGCTCATGACTTGGAAAGCTCTGCCAGAGGGGGCGCTAATTAATCGATCTTAGTGTCCACAACGAGACCAGTGTGCTTGGTAATAAAATTGAACCCAAATTGCTTTAAAAATTCTCCAGTCTATGCGCCAAAGCAATACTTGACTCTTTTTTCAGTCTGCAATTTACTCATATATTTTTAGTCTAACCTGATTACCCAGATTGCTTTCATATTTGTTCCGTGTTGTGAGAAAAGTATCACTGTAAGGAAAGAGTACTTTCAACTGAAGGTCTGTTTACAGCGCCATCTGCAGGAGATCTGTGGCCCCTTCTGATCCGCCTCTTCGCTTCCGCAGCCCGGCTCTCTGGGCGTCGCCCTTCAAGGATCCTCATTATCCAGAAACCGTGGGTGCGTGAGACACGTGAAGGCAGGGAGGTCTGAGGAGTCGCGGGGTTAAACAGGGCCCCCAGGCCTCTGCCCCCCACAGATGTTGTAAAACACAACCGTTGGGAAAACACACTTTGATTGATAACAATCACCGTGTGGTAATCTACTGAGGGGAGGCATTGTTACCAGTCAAACCAGGACTCACTGTAAACACCCATAAAGAGGATTGATGATCTTTGGTCTGTCCTTTAACAGACGACTCAGAGGAGGTACGAACGTGAAAACGGTGCTGATCCGCGAGGAATGCGAGGCCACGCACGTGAACGTAACTAGTTTGTACGTACAGGTACGAGTTTACAGAATCCGGACTTCTAAGAGTGGAGCGATCTGTGGTGTGAACTAGGGGTTCCTAACCTTTTCATGTACGCATGCAGGTTAACTTTGTAAAATGAAAATCATGGACCATTACAAGAGCTGGCGGGAGAGAAGAGGGTGCAGGCGAATCGATCGGCGATTTCAGAAGTTTAATCATTTCCATTTTTTTCAGACGCAAACAGAATGAGGGTTTGTAAAATTGAAAATATTTCATTTATTTTTATAAATAACCCCCAGCATTTTGTGGCACAGCGGAATACCGGCCTGGACCAGTCGGCAGATCGGGGGTCAGGAACCCCTTGTGTAATGGATTCTCCTTCAGCATCACATCTGCCCTTGGCGTACGTGTGCCAGCGAACCTCTCTCACTGCGTGATGACATCCCACCTAATTGTGGACGGCCTGCACATAACAGAGAGACGTCTGTCAATATCCCCGCTAACAGCTGCCCATAGTGTGAGGAACTGATCAATTTTGTAAATGATGGCGATAATCAAAGAAAGGAGCCGCTTCGTAAATTATGGGACCGGAGGCGTGTCGATGGGGCCCCTCCCGGCAACCGCTGATGCTGCGTCGCCACGACAACCGCAACAGGGACTGGCATGTCAGCAGCTGGGAAGCAACTATGTAACTATGTCGCCTGAAATCCTCGCCAACGCAGCTCAGGTTCGTATGCTTGAATCATGTGACCACACTACAGATAATGTGTTAGAAGAAGCAATTCTGTTGATGAGTCTACTTAATACTTCAAAGATTACATTTATATGAAATATACCTGGATTAATTACAGCATTATTCTACGCACAGACAGAACAATGTCTAAATCAACCACGAAAATAGGCTCTTGTTTTGCTAAAGACTTATACGACATGTGGTATAAAGTCCGGTTTGAAGCACAGGGATAGTCAAGCTCCCCCACCCAATAATTTTATCAAAAACGACACACAAACGTTCATGATGAGAGCTTTTCACTTGACGAAAGCAGGCCTACAAATCTGGAGTGAGAACTTAACAAGCACAGGGCCATGTTCCTGCTAATGGCCGAGATTCATGGTCTAGAGCAAATTCATGAAATGATGTAAACAGATGATGGATGGATATTCGTCATTATTTCACCACCAAGAAGCTTCAACACATCGTTAAAGCAGGTTGCAGCATATGCTTTTCGCCAAAAGTATTGACCACAGATACTTAGTTTGAGAAGAAACAAGCTAATTATTACTTAGTCATTTGTAACTCCGGCAGGGACAATTAATCCCACATGCTGGGCTTTGCTCGAATGTGCCGGCAAGCGTGGTAGCAGCTTCACGTTTCCAGATAACCCCCTTCTGCCCTGCCATCCCTCCCCCCCAAGCCAGAGATTGGGAGACGATCTCTTCAGAATATAAACAGTGTGGCAGATTTGGGTCACCTAAAATATATTACTTGTAAAAAGGCAATTCTACAGAAAAGTCTACCAGTTTAACTGCCATCATTGTTGGGGGGGGGGGGGGGGGGGGACGGGACATCTGTTAGTGTTTTACTTCACACAACATGACACTCAGAATTGATAAACTGCTGAATTTCAGTATAAATAAAACATAAGGAGGGAGTGAGCGAGCAAGAGAGAGAGAGACAGACAGAGAGAGAGAGACTGACAGAGACAGACAGACAGACAGAGACAGACAGACAGAGACAGACAGACAGAGACAGACAGACAGAGAGAGAGAGGGGGGGGGGTCCAACAGAGGAACAGGACACCACTACTTCAGGCTCATATTTATTTTTCCTCTGACTGGTAACAGGCAAGACTGGCCTGCACAGTGCCCCCCTGCCCCCACAGCCCCCCCGGCCATCGATTGGGGGGGGGGCAGCCTTGCCGTCACTCCCTTACTTACTGCTCAATCTCCCCCCGGCTGACATTTACGGTGCACTGATTGGACCCTGTCACTGCCAAGCCTGTAAATCGTCCCCGAGCAGCTGTGAGCCGCTCACCCCGGCTGCAGAAGGTCCATCCCGCCATCGCTTGACCCCCTGCCCTTATTAGAGCAAGTCAATCAGGACCCCCATAACCCCACCCTCCTGTCACCCCCCCCCCCCACTTGGCGAGGTCAGTGCTGCCACACACTCCGGCTAATGGAATGCCACTGCTTATCTGGAGAAACACTTAATCCCAGGTACAAATGGGCTGGATAGGAAAAGCCCCCCTGCATACTCTCATGGTGCCCAGTAGGGGGCGGTACTGCACTAAACCCCCTGCTCTGGCACTCACCAGACATGATTTAATGATACTGAGGGTGACAAAAACGTTGCCCTGAAAGTGACATCGGCTTACTAGTGTTTTGTAAGAGGACAGCTGTAAAAAATATACAAAACTGACCAGAATTATTAATACAAGATCAAATTAAAGAATAAACTTGTGCTTATTCTGGATGAAACATCTGTGTGTGGACCTACAGGAAATGTGTGACTGGATCTGTTGTAGCATCGGGCCCCGAGCTCCAATCATCCAGCGAAACGTTACAGTAGAGTAACAGAGGTGATCCGTTCCCAGAATCCTCTACTCTCACACATTCTTTGGGGAGGGGTGGGGGGCTCAAAAAAATCCAACAAGAGGCAGCCCAGTACACGTCTGCGATAATGTCACGGGCCGAGCCAAAGGCTTACGCGGACTGGGAAGTGCCAAAACAAAGATGGCCGGTGATGCAGTGATGGATCGTCAGAGGACTGTTAACTTCACTTTAATCAAAGCCCTGATATGGAAGAGGAAGGGTCTGGTGGACCCAGGGCGAGGCCAATCACATGCTTCTTAATAGCTGGGGACTGGAGGAAGCCTGGCTCTGTCGCTCGTCATGGAGCGGGTCGTGCTTCAGACGCCTCTCAGGGAAGACGGACGCCTCGGTGAAACACGAAAATCTGGATCAGGGCCCTTTAATCATCTCAGCCAGCTGGAGCTCAGGAGGAACCGGCATTTCTCACGCCCCCATCTCAGCGCGAGGAATGTCACGCTAATTGGTTAAATAGACCATCGAGTTGTCTAATAACAGCAAGATGCATGTGCACGCTCCTCATGCCTTAATGCATGTCCGGCACCTGTGCTCTGATTGCGTCTTGATGCACGACGGCATACAGCACTTTGTTCTGTAAGCAGCAGGAGAGTCTGCGCACGTCACCGCACTGATTAGGAGGCATGCTAACGACCCACAGACTTCACTCTATCAGCCAGGCTGCATATTTTTACTGTAAATCAACCAGACTAGGAATTCTAGGAAGTGACTTGCTTCAGTATATGGGCATCGCAGCTTCCTGTGTGGGTCACAGCTTCAGAACAGCAAAGGATGTTAGACGCAGAAACAATGTAGAAAACAATTCTCATTTTGAGTTTTTGTGTCACAGCAAATCCAGGACACCATTTTACTACATTAATTAGTATTACTGTTACTATTACTGTTACGAATACTATTACTGTTACAGTGTTACTATTAATATTACTAATACAGTGTTACTATTACTATTTTACTACTATACGAAATTGTCCCTGCAAGCAATAAAGTATATATTTTATAGCCAAAAACATATGTCCCATACGTTCATGAATCCATCTTCTGTACCCACGTGACCTATGCAGGGTCACGAGGGGGGGTCCAAAGCCTGTCCCGGAAGCTACGGGTGCATGGCAGGGACCAAGGCTGGATGGGACATCACAGGTCTTCACAGATCTGATATATTATATAAGGTTTTTTTATTACCTTGAAGGACAGAAAGGTCTTATTTTTAATTTTATTTTTTTTTTTTAAGAAACTTCATTTTGTGCATTTGGTGTAAATCATTCAAAAAACAATTCTTATAAACAACATACTTTTCACCAAGGTGCCGGTGTAAAACAGCTTTCACTGAATTGAAATTCCGTGGGTACTGAGTGGATTTTTTTCTGGAAATCAGGCCATTCAAATAAGCAAGGCAAACAAAGGTGTAAGATGTGACAACAGATAGTCTTCTGGATCGGGGAAAATTCCACTAGGGAAGCAGATATAAATCACTTAGCAATCATTTAAAAATCACAGACAAATGCTCAGAAAGTATGTTCTCACTGAGGGTCCCAAATAAATATCATTAATACGAACTAAATTGGTTCAACTTTCAGCTTTGCGTGTTTTCACTACTGTAAAAATAAACCTGAAAGAAATGTTTATAACGTTTGAGAAGAAGATGTTTAGATAGGAAATTCTGAGCGAGCTGATAAAAACAGGCCAGCGAAACTCACTGCTTTCTCACACAACACAGCCGCAGATCGAGGGAAATGGACCAGAAAATAACTTCAGTGACAAATTATGTAGCTTTCTTAGCCAGTGAACCGGCGTTAAACATGTCACCTCCACACTGGCCCGCACAAAACAAAAATGATTTTCCTGGCATGTGGCCGGGGATCTTTTGTATTTCCCAGGAAAACCCGATGCTGCCGGCCCAGGTGGTGATGTCATGGGTTGGACCGCACGTGCAAGGTGATGCCGAATGCTCTAGGTGTGCCAGCCGCCATTTATACATCAGACCAATCAAGCGGCCCTGCTCCGTATTTCGTCTGACCCTGTTTTTCAACGACATTCATCTGCTTCTCAACAAACAAACGGTTTTGCCTTTACTATACCTGTACTATACAACAGTTACATCTTATAGATCATTAATCCTTTCACTTCCTCCTGCACCATCTCAACTGCAAAAATTTACACAGTCCTTCCTTCTGGATCTCCATGTATCATAACCCCAACAGACCAAGAATCCCATAATTATCTGCACAGTCAGACCACACATCCTTTCCCTCCCTTTTTCTACAGGTGTGCAGCATGGCTCAGAATCTGGTCTGTCATTATTTTTCTTTCTTCACTGATTATTCCAACGCTGCGATACTGAAAATGGGATCCCTTACCTCATCACTCTTATGACTTGGAAACAGAGTGAAGGATCTGGACAGCTTTCAAAAACTTCTCTGCCTCTATTAGGGTTTGTCAGATTTCACTTGTTGTACAGGCTGCCAGAGGCCAGTAACTTTTCCCAACATTTTGAAAGACTGTCTCCTCAAACATTAATCAGATATCAGCTAACTAACTAACATACTAACAAATCGAAGCTGAAACAGAAGATAGTTCTATTCAAATATTAATCTGCACATAAGCTTAAAGTAAATTAACCTAGTCATTAATCATAATTAAGGTCATGCACAATTAGGTTCTTCTCAGCAGTGTTTTTAAAAAGCATTTCTTTTTTTGGCATAAACATTATTGTTAACGTTGCATTTCAGCGAGATGAATGAAATGCTGACACATGCAAAACTGGGGGTAATGTTGACTGGTTAGTGGGTGGTCAGTCTTACAGTTAAAGGGATCTGAAGTAAAGGAAATGAGATACATTCCAAGTGAGCGAGAAGAAAATTCAGTGATAAGAAATTCGGCAGAAATGGCCGCCTCTGGTTCAGTGTGCAGCCAGGAAGTCGACGGCTCTGAGGGCACTGTGGGTCAGAGGGATGGGCTATCAGGATGGGGCCACAGGGCCACGGGGCCCGGGGCCATCACACATTTATAGCTCACGTTATGTGATGGCTGGCAGAGCGTGTCATTGCACACGCTTGCATGTCTCCAGTCAGATATCCTTCACAAACTGAGATGAAGCTCTTTCCTGTTTCCCTTCCTAAAACTGGAGTATGGTTTATAAAAAGAAGGCAATATCACTTACAGACTTAGCACATGCCTAATTGGTGTCAGACGGAAATGTAGTGCCAATGTAGTGTTTTTCCTTGCTAATGATCTTGCAATTAGTGTAGAATGAAAAGCAAGGAAATAGGTCCTCCAAGATACCATGTCAGACGTGGTCATGTGACAGACGAGGTCACTGTCTAACTGCTGTTTTATGCTTAATGTTATTTTAAACTTGCAGTTTAAACTTGTTATTACCATGTGATATACAGGCGAAAATGTAAATCAGTAATGTTAGAAATGACAATTATAAAAACATGACATTAGAATCTTTAATACTCACTAGACTGATAACTCTTTTAATAATCATATACAAAACAATGCATTATAAATCTCAAAAACAAACATTATACTAACTATGATCTTCAATAAATACCCCTGAAATTCAAGATGATTTAGCTTTAACAGAAAAATATACTTTTTATTATGCCGATTGTGTTTCATAAGGAATCACATACTTAAAGCAGAATCCATTGTTGCCTGAAAGATCCCGAGATATTGAGATGACTGGGATGATTTAAAAAATTCTATGACCCAAAATGTAAAGTAAGACGACAGTCCCACCAACCATAAAATGGTGAAAATATGAACATCATAATCAGGCAATTCAAAGACAGACACTAAAAAATATTTTAAATAAATTACTAACAGCTTGTAGACCTGGAAAATCACAGTTTGAACTTTCATCCATATATAATCTGAGTTCAGTTCAAGTTACTTTTGTAAGTCATATGCAAAGTAATTGATCACAGGCACATATATATTTTTACATAAAATGATGGGACACACACAAGGTAGGACTTTGTCCGTATGCTGTCCTAATCACTTTATTAAGCTTGTATACAAACATACACACTCTCATACACACACAGATTAATGGTCTATATCATTATAACCTTAACTATAAATAACCAAATGAAATACACAACTTTTGGCAGTTTTAGTTTTTTGATTGTAATCGCAAATTTTTTATAAAAATTTGTTTCCTCTCATGGGGACCAAAAAATTGTTCCCTCAAGGTCAAAACTACAGGTTTTTATCACAATGTGGGCACATTTAGTCCCCATGATGTAATTTACTGATAACCCACAAACACACACACATACACACACAGACATATACAGATGCGAGGACATTGTGAGTCTCTGCTGCACCAGGATGGTGTGTAACTTCTCAAACACTAGGACGCTCTTTCGGAGCTTAGCAGGGGTGAGGTGCTTCACAAGGAGTGCGCAATGTATTCCACGTGACACATCTAACACTCTCACTCCCCCCTGCAGGCAGGGCACTGCGCACCCCAATGAAAAAGGGAAATTAATTAAGCTTAAAAACTGAACTATAGAGTGACTGACACAAACACTCCCGGACTTGAAACGAGTGCTTGGTTATCTCGGCAGCACATCGACACACACACTGTGCCAGGAATTTAATACACGCTCTTATACCTCCAGGTCCGAAGGCACCAGTGACACAGTAAACAGGGTGACTGCGAGTGAGTTCTACCACCACAGCTACAAACAGCGACAAACTCCGTATCGGCTCCCCCCACTATGAATTCCCCCCATCCTGAAAAGTGCTAAATTTCTCCGCGATCCCCGCTGTGACCAGCTGGAGTACAGGCAGGGAATCTAACGCTAAACGCCAGGCTTCAATTGACAGGAAATGTAAAACTTCTTCCCCAAAATATCTGTTTCATGTCCTATAAGTAACTAAATAAAGCAACACCTGGCCCACAGTCCGTTACGCCCCAGTTCTCACTCGGGACGGCCGTTCTCGGGGTCCTTCTGTTAGCGGCGACTGACTCAACCCTTCAGTTGAAACCCTTCACATCCAAGAACAAAAACATCCACGTTCCAGGACGGATTTGCTGTGTGTGCCCTTAAAGCTCTGTTGTATGAACTGGCAACATGCAGCATTTTTAACGAAACTGCCCTCAATCCAGATGAATACTATCGTAAAAGAGTGAAACACATGTAAGTGTTGGCCTTGTCTCCTCTCCACGTAGCCCAGCTTTGTTTAAAAGGCTGGAATTTTTACAGCCACCCCTAGGAGAGTCAGTGTTTAACACCCGCAATACAGAGAACCGGGCGGCATGCTGGTGCAGTGGTTAGCACTGTTGCCTCACACCTCTGGGACCCGGGTTCGAGTCTCCGCTAGGGTCACATGTGTGAGGAGATCGCATTGGCCCCCCATCCTGGGTTGTTCCCTGCCTCGTGCCCATTGCTTCCGGGATAGGCTCCGAACCCCCCGCGACCCAGTAGGGTAAGCGGTTTGGAAAATGGATGGATGGATGAATACAAAGCACCCAGTACAAAACCTGTCCTCCCCGACAGCTCCTCAATGCTTGTGGATGGCACAGGATTGGCACCTCAAAACTGACTGACAGGTTGACCCTCCAATGAGCCTTTCTGGCAGGGCTTCCGCCTTGCATTAAAGCTAATTAAAGGTTTTTCTGGCTTATGCGTATAGCATATAGCAGCATTACAGGGGGCTTATAAAAACATTGATTTGAACTAGACCCAGGGAAGGTATGGGGTGGAGTTTCATCAAAGAGTCTGTCAGACAGTGCGCGTTAATCATTTCAATAAAGCCACTACTTCTCAGGCTCTGGATATAAGCGAGAGGAGTGACCTGAACATTAAACCCTGTTCATGTATAAGGGGCCACAAAGGGTCGGGACCAGTGCGTCCAGGTCTGGATGCCAGTAGCCTGTGTGTGACATGGGGCTGTTTACCATGGGGCTGTAAATACATCACACAGATTACTGTTACACTGCTTTAAGAGAACTGACTGCTGTTGAGTCTGTCATTAAATATACCAAAAGAATGCATTCGTTTTTCCTCTAAATATTGTTCAGACGTAACTTTCACTTGTGTTCGAAACACTAGGACGACTAGCAGTGGGCGACGGTGGAAGTGCCTCGGTATCCATCAGTAAGGCAGAGCCACAGGTCCAAGCTATCGCGCGCTCTTTGACAGGCAGTGCTGATTGTCTTTACACCCTTAAGTGGAATGTGAGCACAGGGAGGGTTTCACAGTATGGGAAGCCCATGACCTTCTGATGGATAACTACCACAGCATTACTGCAGTCCAGGCACAGACCATGTAGGAACCACGCACAGACCATGTAGGAACCACGCACAGACCATGTGGGTACCACACAAAGACAATGTAGGAACCATGCTCACACCATGTGGGAACCACACACAAACCATGTAGGAACCGCGCACAGACCATGTGGGTACCAGGCACACACCATGTAGGAACCATGAACAGACCATGTGGGAACCATGAACAGACCATGTGGGAACCACACATAAACCATGTAGGAACCATGAACAGACCATGTAGGAACCACGCACAGACTATTTGGGTACCACACACAGAGCATATAGGAACCACGCACAGACCATATAGGAACCCTGCACAAACCATGTGGTTTCCATACACGGACCATGTGGGTCCCATACAAGGATCATGTGATTCCATACACGGACCTTGTGGGTCCCATACAAGGATCATGTGATTCCATACACAGACCATGTGGGTCCCATACAAGGATCATGTGATTCCATACATGGACCTTGTGGGTCCCATACATGGACCATGTGGGGACTGTATGCAGACCACGGCTGACTCACCTCCCACAGGTGCCGTGTGTTGCGGGTGACTCCTGCTTGCACCTTGTCCAGAAGCAGCGGCACCCCCTGGAAGGGCCCGATCCAGGTGCCCTGGGGGATGCGCTGAGCAGCGCAGATGCCGTAACCCAGGCCGGGCACGGTGCTGGTGCAGAGGCAGACCTCGCGGGGCAGGTCGCGCAGCCACTCGGGGACCTCAGGGGGCGGCACCACAGCCGACGCGCTGCTGGTCCCCACTAGCCGGCGCAACGAGTGCAGGGGGCCGTGCATGGGGCACTCTCCGTTCCGGTTGTCCGCACACATGTCACAACCTACGAGGATGGGGGTGGGGGACAGCGGTGTCACAGCGGTCACACACGACCTGGTTCTGTTCCTGCGTGGACCCTCGCCACCGAGTTCGCTAAGAGTGTGGAGCTTTTAGCACAAATGGCCGATCCTATGGCTGTCTACACAACAGCCAGATGCTTCAGTGATGCTTCTTCTGGGCAGACTGAAACAAAATGACAGCTACATGAAAGTCACATCGGCAGCAAAATGAAAGGAGCCGTGCCATTCGTTTGTTTTGTTTTTGTTTGCTTGATTTCATTTGTTTTACATTGTACGTGCAGTTTAATAGTGCGTGAATACGTGTTACCTGTTATTAATTTTGAATTATTAATAATACGGATCATAACATACAGCCTTCACTTTTTAGTACGAATCTTCCAGCCAAAAGGGAGCAAATTTCGTAAGTTATCATATTGAAGCCTGTAAATAAAACAATTAATTCAAAAACGTGCGACTTGCATCAATCGGATCAAGCCGAAATTATATTAACTAAATTATTTAAAAAAATTCTGCGTTAACGGCCTTCGTGGTAACAACGGTAAATTTATTAAATTAAAAATTAAAAAATACTTCATATATATATATATATATATATATATATATATATATATATATATATATATATATATATATATGTGCGAACCCACTATATATATATATATATATATATATATATATATATATATATATATATATATATATATATATATACACACACACACGCACACTTTCTATTCTGTTCGCCACTATGTACAAGCGAAAAGATCGCTGCAAGTTTCGTATAATTAACTTTTTGAACCTGCCAAATAAAAACTTATTCACGTTAATATTTAAAATAATTTATTTTAAAGGTCAATTCATTGCCCTGAACTTACCGGCTCATTTCACCCACGTCTCACTCGCCAATAACCTTAAAACACTGATAGCCCAACCAATTTTACGGTTTTTAACTTTTCTGTTAATCTACAGAATTTACTAATAACACCTGATAAGGAATAGCCCGCAGGCAGGACACGCTTTATTGAAATGAATGGTCCCGCTGTTTAGTGCCTATAGGTATCTGGCTTCAGCTGAACACCCCCCAAGCTGCCCTCCACGGCGCGTAATTTCGCTTGTCCACCCGGAGGTAAGCGCCGCTGATCTCATTCGCACCGGGAAACCACGCAAATAAAGCATCAGGGCGAATTATGTGTTTCCTTGTCTAATACAGACTTTGGTCGCGTTAAAAATGACTGAGGTGGCTTTGAAATATGGGCCGGGAGCACTGAACGTAGATAAAGTAGTCTCCACGTCCCCAGAGACTCCCATATACCATGTTCGGATGATGAATAGAGGCCGATGGAGGAGATCGATCTCTGATCCACACTCACTCTACTCTCTTCTACAAAACTATACAGCAATTAATTGTGGCTTGTCCCCCCCATACTTCATCTCCTTGTGGCACATATCGATGGAGATTACTGCTGATGGGCCGTTTTATCACCTTAAATAAACAGTCACCCTTTTTTTAAACCTGGCTTTAAAATAGCGCCTTCTATCTATCTCTTTTTCCATGTTTATCGCACAGTTTGCAAGATGAATGGTATATTTTAAAAGCCACTAATTCCAATAAAAAAATCATATTATTTTTTATTATATTAATAATATTTTGCATATGCAAACTTGAATATATACCTTTTTTTTACATATTTCTGTTTTTTATATTTTCATGTAGACGTACGGAGTGTGTCAATTACTATATTAATAAACTACATGATGATGTCATGCCTTAAAAACAATCAATTGCTGTTCTTCATTATATATAAATTTTAAGCGATGCATATCATTCTAAAAAGCGCAGATCGGAATTGGTCACATATTATACAGTCCTATCACTAAATTGCATTTGAAATTCCAATTTCGTTTTGCCTCTTTACGGTTGCTGTTTCTTCGCTATTCGCGATTTTTCGCAAAATAATCTGACCACGATTAATGTTAGGCCTATTTGTAGAAAATTTTATGGATCTTGTTAAAAGTGACTTTTAATATCATTGTGCTGAACACCGGGTACTTATTTTGTTTTACTTTGATCTGCATTTCTTGTCAAAACTATATCCTAAGGCGGAAGAAAGAGCCCATCACTGCTGAAACTGGCCATCTTCTAACTCCTAAATTGAGTTTATTTTCACTTCAAACATGCTTATTTATATAATTCATGTCATTTACTGCAGTGACCCGCACACACATGCGACAGCACGCGCATACAAAACATTTTAAACAGCATTTAAAATAATGATCACAACGCATATTATAACGTTCAAGATGAACTTATTTAAAGAAAATGTTAGAATAATTGTTGACTTAACCTGAAATATAACCGCAATTTTATGATAACATTAAGTTATGCTTTAGGGAATGGAATAATCAGGCTATTTTAAAACGCCCCATTCTGAATAAACAGTGAACAGAAGGGAACTTTCAAGACATTTTGGTTTAATTTAAATCATAATCATAGCGGCCTTACATTTTCCGCACTCGTCCAATGCTGAATAAATATTTACTGCGAAAATGTTATTCACGTTGCTGCTTTAGGCAGTGAGCAGCAGGCAAATATTTATATTAAAATCTGTTATTTTTCATTGTTACTATAGGAATGGGCCTTTAATAATATTGAGCATTCGGTCGCATATTTAATTTACACGGTATTAATCTAGCCCTTTAATACAAAACAAAGTTTCCATTTCTGCAAACATGCCGGTATAATCTACAAGTGATCCAATTGCTTAGACAAACATGTTAATATTTATGTTTATATACATACGATTATTGGGGTCGCCGGCGTGGTTGTTCAGCGGAATTATCTCCATCCTCTGCTGTCCGTAGAGGTAGTAATCTAACTCCTCGGAAGTGAATTTATACCTTGATCCTCTGTCATTTTTACTGCTGGTCTGCAAACAAACGTCTTTTGGCTGGGGGTTGGTGTTCGCTGACGAGGGGATGTCGCTGCATAGCGTTTGTCCGAAAAGTGTTATCTGCGGCACGGATATCTGAGTAAGACCAGCGAGCGACGATGCCGAAGTGGTGGAAGAGGTGGAGGACGGCGTCAAAGCCGCCGAAGCGGAAGAGATGAGGCTGGGGCGCTGGCGGAGACTTTCCACTGAAATAGGCGTCCTCTCGGGCGGCTGGAGCTGCGCAAGGGTCCCGTTCTTCAACTGGCCCTGGGGGAAAAGCTGCTGCCAGTGCTGGATGTACGTCGGGTCCACTTTTAGAAAAGCAGATCCGCTTGGGTCACCGGGTTTCAGCATCTCCAAGCGCGGCTGCAACGCGCAACAAACTGTAAGTTTACATATATATATATATATATATATATATATATATATATATATATATATATATAATTTTTAATGGGCTTGCAGGGATTTAACTCAAACGAAACAAACGAAAAGTGAATTTAACTAGTTTTGTCTTAGAAACTATTCGGTGCAAACTGTCCACATAAGAAACCAGTTAGTCGAAAATTGTAAAACATTTTCACCAGATATGTAATAAATAGTTAGATAAACTGTTTGCAATGTCTTCAAGTGCAAGAATTAATAAAGCAAATGACGTGCACTGGTCATCTAATAACTCCAGTAGTAGTAGTAGTAGTAGTAGTAGTAATAATAATAATAATAATAATAATAATAATAATAATAATAATAACATGCAAAGTTAAATGCATGCATGGAACAGATAGCTCTCGCGACGTTCGCTACTTCGTATAAATTCCATTATCCTCCCCCGGCTCCATAAAGATCCTTGGCTGAGTCGAACAATCGACGATGCGCATACTTTTACGAGTTACCGTCTACATTTCTTTTCCCAATATTGGTTCACTGAGATTAAAAGCAAAGTTACACTCACCCAGTTTACGGGAAAAGTAAGCAATATTCGCCCCTCGCAGCGCTTTCCAATTTTTTCCCCAGCCTGCTACACCATAATCGCGCAGACTGGACGCTTCGCCGTGTTTGTTACCCCAGCCCCGTTTCAAGTACAACATCAGCTCCCCCCTCCAGGAAGGACACGTGGGTTTTACGACAGCACAACACGCTCGGGACTTGCTGCTCTTACCGGCCCGAAAATGCAGTGCGCATCTGTCTCTGCCAAAACTCTACCCATATTTTTTTGGGGCTTTTAAAACACAATCTTAGGCGAGCTTTAAGCAAAACATGCCAGAGAAATACAAGCTGCATTACACTGTTTTCAATCACTTAAATTTAAGCTGCTGTATTTGTAAATAATTATTGAAAATAGTACATTTAATAGGCCTAGAATAAGAGTGCATATCAAGACAAGGTTTTCATAAAAATACTAAGATTGAGTAATTGTAATTTGGTTGTATTTGTTTAATAAGTGTTACGCGTCTATGTTTTATTTATGATGTATTGCTCTCTGTAGATTGCGCTAAGCACAGTTGTACCGAAACCCGGCGTTTCCCAGCCGCCCTCAGCCGCTTGAGAAAGTTACTGCCGCTGAGATAGTGTCTGCGTGCCTAAATCTGGGCCGTTTGCGCGATTCTTTCCAGAGTGGCGCAAAAAAATGTTTTGACTGGCGTCAATTTGACAGGGCCATCCGTCATCTCTCGCCCTCTGCGGAGTGATAGCGAAGCAAAACACAAACATAATGGTCTGAAAATGAATTCTTAGTCTAAGAAACCACCATTTCACTGTACAAGAATGTGAATAATAACACAGACACCAAATGTCCTCGTACATTAAAAGCATTTTTCTTCGGGGAACTGCAGCGCGTTTCCCAGTCAGCCCTCCGCGGCATGAAGCTCGACAAGTGCAGTTTTTATTCTTCACACTTTACATCGATCAAATTTGTCACCGTGGGGCATTTAATTAATAACAGTTTAGCGCGCTGCTTTTACACATGTATTGAGATAGTCGTTATCTGGGATCTACCCCTACGTCGGATGCTGATTTAGGAAACGCAGTTTCTTTTTAAAAGAGCCCTCGAGAGGTCAATCCCCGCTGAAGTTTAAAGGCGTTCCCGTGCATTACAAAGCGTTCATTTAAGATCACGTACACTTGCATTTATAAAAACAGTGTTTCGTCGCAAATTATGTCCGTCATTACCAATAGTAACTGAAAGCAGTGAAAATATTTGCAGTGCTTTGGAAGCGTGCGAATGGAGAAGCTGTCTGTTAACTACCCCCCTTGGGAGCTGAACCCCGCCACACAGATCGTGCATGTCACGTTAACTCCAACAAATTATATTTATTACATTTTAACCGCGAACGCAGTAAGTCATTTTGTTTCTCCTTAATTATTAGGCATATTTGTAAAACATCTAGCACTATTTTATCTGGCAATGGCCGGTAGTAGATGTAATAATAGGCCTAATAATAATAATAATTACATTTTTATTAGGGCCGCGCAAAATATGTGGACTTTGAAGAAGTGTCTGTCAGTTATGTGTATTTGGTTTATTTTATATTTTATGTTTTATATTAGGATCACGTTTCGTATCTTCGCTACATTTTTTAGTTGCTTTTCGTTTTTTTTAAAGTGCGATTGTACCTACGCGGACATAAAAGGATTAAATTAGGCCTGTATGTATACAGCACTACGGTAAGTACAATCATTATAACTATTAGGTATAGTTTAAGGTGATGATGAAAAAAAATTTGAAATTTTCTGTTGTGGGGAAACCCAATTCGAACTTATTTCCTACACGAAATTTTTGTTAAAATGAGTGCAATGCAATTATAGGGAAGGCGTAGGGTGCTTTTTGATTGATTAATGATGGCTAAAGTAAAACACGCTGGAGTTGGAGCTTGGATCAATAAATTAACTGCCGAAATTCATCATTTTCTTTGGAAAAATAATGTAATTATTGAGCCACATTGTATCCACGGCATAACGGGTTTATATATTTGCATACTTGACTTTAAAGCGCTGGGATAGGTGTCTCCTGTATTTGCATACTGTATGCCGTTTGACATTCAATTAAAACGTTTACATTTCTTGTTAATTAATTCGCCTGATGGCTGCAAGACAAATGGACGGGCTACTTTGACAGGAGTCCGATAAAGAATTCAGCGGCCTCTCTCGGTGCCCCGGGTGTCTCCTGATTATGGTGCTAAGGTCACGGGTTGCTGGGTATATAATTCATTAATATAGACGTATATTCAGATGGGACTTAGTGATACGCAATTTCTTTGCATCATCAGGTTTAAACTTCTTCCATCACCAGGCGTAAGTGTTCGGCAAGCGTGAAATAAATGCCCTTGATATCGGCCTGCCTAACATGTTTTAAACATATTTTGGATATTTATTTATAGTAACAGCTATTTAACGTTTATGCCATGCTCGTCAATATTCTGATCAGGCAAAAATACATTTAAAACATTTTTAAATCAGTAGGCCAGAGAATTCCGCATGTCAGCACTTAGGAAAACCAAACCGTTTTTGCATAATCAGAAGTAAAACGCGTAATTTCCATGCAAAATTACTATTTTTATACATTTATGTGGTATGTCAGTTTTCACTCAGATATTAAACGGTTTTTTCTCAGATATTATGATAAAAATCTGAAGCAAATTCATTCGCAGCTAATACTTAATTTTTTTATTTTTATAGCCTTTGTTAATTGGCGTTTGAAGTCCATTTTCATTTAAAAAAATTAATTATCATTGATTATTGTGCTATTTGAAATTAGAACATTGCCAACAGTATATTTTTACGGTTTCGGTTAGCGAATTTCTAATAATTTTGCTCATTAGACAAAACACTGTTTCTGAAAGTATCAGTGACGCAGATAAGCTGCGTCAGTAATAAAATTAGTCCGATCATTTTCACTGAACAAGAGAGTGAATCTGTTAGCGATGCGCGCAGCTCCAGCCCTGAGAATTCAGCGGCGACACGGAGACCAACCCAAGGGGGCGCAGCGACCCTGGCTGTCAATGCACACGAATTCATAAACTTTGAAAACGCATCTTCAACGGAATTAAACCTCACAAAACGACCGTGTTTAGGCTCATTAGAGACTGAAATTTGCTTCATGTAATTTTGGGAAGGTTGTGCTTTTAAAAACATCTTTACAAATCTTACTGACTTGTTGCTGAAATACTGAATGAATGAAGCTTTTTTTTTTAAATCACCGTGGTATCTTATTGAGTGTGATGCTCAGCCATAATAATAATAATTATTATCATTATTGTTGTTGTTATTTTTATTAATCGTAGTAGTATTTCAGTTGAGGATGATGTGGATGTTCATAACATGAACAAAAATAATCGCAATAATAACAAATGTAATTTTACAGTGAAGTAAATCACTGGATGTACTGGATTCAGTAGATCACCTTTTGTAATAAAGACTCTACCCTCCAGGACTCAGGCTGTATTCTTCCCTCTGTCCTATAAGCTCTACAAGACCATTAAGTGAATCTTACTTCTTATCTGGGGCAAACTGGATACCATTGTATAGCGGACAAAAAGAAAATCTTATCATTTTCTTTCTGGCCCAGGGGGGGCTGCAGTGTTTCATACCAATTCTAAATGCTGCTATAACAACTCTCATCAAAACCACTGTCCCCTTGGGCTTAACAGTAACTTAAAAAACAAAGTATTTTAAATGGGCTCAGACAAAACTAATCAATTACGGCTCTTATCAGACCCTGGGACTCAGAATAAGGCTTATAAAGGTACATTTTATTTATTAAAAGGTCCCAAAACGCATTAGGATTCATACACAGAGGCTTGATCAGTTGTGCTTTATGTTCGGCGCAGCTGGCTCATTCCAGCAGGCTCACTAGCTACCTGTGCGTCACACACGTGCACACACACACACGTGCACACACACACACGTGCACACTCACACACGTGCACACACACACATGTGCACACTCACACACGTGCACACACACACACGTGCACACACACACACGTGCACGAGTGTGCAAATAGCAGCCAGTATAGATCTATACTCATGTACACTTTCAGTAAAGAGTTAGAAAATATGAATGACCTACAGAGTCAAACAGGACTCTTGCACACTGAGACACTCATGTGTTTTAAACTACAAAGACAATTTTTTCCCCAGGAGAAATAACTGACTAACTTCACTCGTTAACCCTGACAATTACAACACTGAACATACCAAAGTAAAATGATTTCCAAAGAAAACTATCAATTCTGAAACCGTAAATATTATGTGTTTCAATTCAGTTCACCCCCAGAAATAATACGAAAGTAACCTCCTGATTTGTTTCTTTATCTGTCCGTGCTCAAGTCTGCATCCAACAGAAGGATCTTCCCTCAGATTAAGTAAATCTACAAATGCTGCTTGGAAACTGTTACACACTGAGAACTCAAACTGGACTGTCAAATACTGAGAACTCAAAGAACTCTTATAAACTGAGAACTGAAACAGGACCGTTACACAATGAGACCTAAAATATGACCATTACACACTGAGACCTCAAACAGGACTGTCACACAGGGAGAACTCAAACTGGACTCTTACACACTGAGACCTCAAACAGGACTGTCACATATGGAGAACTCAAACAGGACCTTTACACACTGAGGCCTCAAACAGGACTGTCACATATGGAGAACTCAAACAGGACTCTTACACACTGAGACCTCAAACAGGACTGTCACACATGGAGAACTAAAATAAAACCGTTACACAATGAGAACTCAAGTAGGACTGTCACACATGGAGAACTCAAACTGGACTCTTACACACTGATACCTCAAACAGGACTGTCACACATGGAGAACTCAAACAGGACTCTTACAAACTGAGACCTCAAACAGGACTGTCACACATGGAGAACTCAAACAGGACCTTTACACACTGAGGCCTCAAACAGGACTGTCACATATGGAGAACTCAAAGAGGACTCTCACACACTGAGACCTCAAGCAGGACTGTCACACATGGAGAACTAAAATAAGACCGTTACACAATGAGAACTCAAGCAGGACTGTCACACATGGAGAACTCAAACAGGACTCTTACACACTGAGACCTCAAACAGGACTGTCACACATGGAGAACTCAAACAGGATTCTTACACACTGAGACGTCAAACAGGACTGTCACAGACTGAGAACTCAAAAAGGACTTTTACACACTGAGGCCTCAAACACGGCTCTTGCACACTAAGCATTCTAACAGGACTCAAGCACACTGAGAACGGGACTGTACTATTAGGTGTCCTACCTCTAGGTATTTGAGGGATTATTCCCATATATGGGAATGAATAAATTACATAAAAATGATACACTTCTCCTGACTCAGTATATTATGCTGAATAGCCATGCCTTCCTACCATACGATTGGCTAAATCCTTGATTGGAATTTTTACATTTAAAGAGTGCTATTGTCAAAACTGCCAATTGCAGACATTTTTTTTGTTGCAGTGCTCATCATGAAGTCCACTCAGGAGGCTATCAATGACAACTTACATCATCCTGTCTGCAGTCTGTAGGGGGACAACAAGGGGGAAACTCATGTAACCACAAGAAGTGGACACACATGCCTCACAGAGACAGACACTACAATTGCACCCTACAGACACAAATTTAAACCAGGCCCAAAGCAGGAGGACAGAGATCAAGAAAGAGTACCTATAAGTATCTATAGCATCTATATATATCTATAGTACCTAGAAGTATCTATAGTACCTATAATTATCTATAAGTATCTATAGTACCTATAATTATCTATAGTATCTATAAGTATCTATAGTACCTATAATTATCTATAGTATCTATAGTACCTATAATTATCTATAGTATCTATAAGTATCTATAGTACCTATAATTATCTATAAGTATCTATAGTACCTATAATTATCTATAGTATCTATAAGTATCTATAGTACCTATAATTATCTATAAGTATCTATAGTACATATAATTATCTATAGTATCTATAAGTATCTATAGTACCTATAATTATCTATAGTATCTATAGTACCTATAATTATCTATAGTATCTATAAGTATCTATAGTACCTATAATTATCTATAAGTATCTATAGTACCTATAATTATCGATAGTATCTATAAGTATCTATAGTACCTATAATTATCTATAGTATCTATAGTACCTATAATTATCTATAGTATCTATAAGTATCTATAGTACCTATAATTATCTATAGTACCTATAATTATCTATAGTACCTATAAGTATCTATAGTATCTATAAGTATCTATAGTACCTATAATTATCTATAGTATCTATAAGTATCTATAGTACCTATAGTACCTATAGTACCTATAAGTATTTATAGTACCTATAATTATCTATAGTATCTATAAGTATCTATAGCATCTATTAATATCTATAGTATCTATTCCATCTATTAATATCTATAGTATACTATCTATAGTATGAGTTTGAACACAGTCTTAGAAAAATAATAAGAATACAGGGCAGTTTGAGTTTAAGTTCATTGTTCCTTTATTCCTGACCAAGGGTGCACAGACACTGCAGACAGCTGAGCTGAATACAGACATCAGGAGGGATCCCTCCCTTTTTTATACACTAGTACTCATTTATTTTTCCCAGAGGTCCGAATTGCATCAGTCACACAGAGCCAACAGACCCCATCTGACATGGGGGGGGGGCAGTCGGATGTGCGGTCCAGATTATATTGTGTCTTGATCCTGATCTGGACCAGAATCTGCCATTTCAGTTCCCTTGAGCACTGCGCTAGTTCTTTGGTCCACCTGTCCACCTGTGTCCTTTCTCATGTCTTGGTTATTTACTGAACAGGGATATCTACCTCTGCTTTCCCTTTTTATAGTTTTACTGCTGTCTTCAACACCGCCCCTCCCTACACGCAGAACACGCACTGTGCGTAGGGCCCCACAATCCATGGGGGCCCCATTTTCCGCAAGGGGACGCATTCTCTGCAAATGCGCAAAGGATGCGCATCGCTGCCATGAGGCGCGTAGAGCACCAAGTCAGCCCAAGGCGGGAGAGAATGAAAAAGAGACGAGTAACCTGACACCACAGGCGTTACTGCAGTGATTGACAGCAGGCAGCATCTGACCAATCAGCGGTCAAATGCGCCGACAGGCAGTTGGATCCATGCAGGTGGAGAGATGGTCTCCATACGGCAATATGAGTCGGGAGCCAGCAAAAGAAAGAAAAAGTCAAAACAAGAGGAGGAACCCCAGCGGCTACCCTGCTAATCAGGAGACAGAAGAGAGGATCATTCTGTCTAGATGTGGACTGGAGATTACGTTTTCCAGTGGCCCTGATTATCATTTATTGAATGTCTTGTTAACTGCATATACATTCACCTCTGTTGAAAGAGGATGGTCACTTGACCAGTTGGGGGTCGTATGTTGTCTCAGGTTTACGGCCTATCAATCTATGCTATGCTAGTTTTGGGCTATTTTGGGTTTGCTCCATTGTTGGAAGAGGGTGTTCATTTGATTTGTTCCTACTAACAAAGGTTGTAAACTTAAATGGCATTTCGTGATACAGTCATTTTGTAATCGGGAGGGGGGACCTCAAAATAAAATTCTGCTTAGGGCCCCAATTTGGCCAGGAGTGGCCTTGGCTGTCTTTATTACTTTTTGATGGATTCCTGATCCCCTTATAATCAGAACTTGAGGGACTTCATGGATGCAGTATCATGTTTTACAGAAGTGTCTCTTTATAAAGACCCAACAAACTAGCACATAGGCTACAATAAGCTACTCATTTTGCTATGAGAATACATGTATAAGTGATATATTTTTCATAGGGAGTTTCTATTCTATTTGGACCAGCTACTTTCATACTTCATGACATCATTTCTGCATGTCCGTCCTTCTGCCCTTCCTGGGTTTGGCCTGTGATCATCAAAGAAGAAGACTAGCTAAAGTACAGATGGTTCTCCCTGAAGCCATCCCATATATATACTTCAGTAACCTTAGATAGATCTGATTTTGCTTTCCACAAAACACTTACTAGTTCTAGCGATTCCTCCAACTAAACAAAGAATGCATAAAGAATGTAAGTAGTCAGGAATAGCTAAGTCATGTTTATATGTATTTAATTGTTTGTCTATTTGTTTGTTTGTTTTTTAATTATTATTGTGTAATTTAAATGTAACATTATTATGGAGGTTTGTCCGGTCTATGCTACAGTCTAATTTCCTATCCAGGATTTTTTTGGTTTGCAAGTAATAATATCACAACTAAAAAGTATTATTAGCACCTCCTTTTGACTGGTGTGCTGCCGCCACTTGACGGCAGACCGCACAGTAAAGGGTGAAGGATCTTCTCCATCACTCCTTCCTCTCCTTGGCATCTCATTGGAGGAGACAGGCAGCAGGCGCGCCGCGGTCACCCCTCCCGGGCGCCCGAGTACCGTCAGTGCGTCTTTCTGCACGTCAGTAATGTCACCGATCTTCCCGCTGCTCGTTTTACTCTCGTTTTCGCAAAATGCGGCTTTTTCCAAGAGAAGAGGCCCAAAGGTTACTGTTAAGGTAGGTGGAGAATGTCGTCTTTGGTGGAGAAGGTTAAGGTCTTTACGCAGCTGCTGTCACGTCGCCCGGCCGTCAGGAATACATTGAACACACATGGCATTTCAGCGACACACACTGAATTATATCACGTACGGTATACGGGCGGTTCGAAATTAAAATGACGAGTAATGTCCATTCATTGTAAACGATTGGAAGCCGGCATGATCGTTACGGCACTTCCTCAAAGGGGGCTGCGATTTCAATAATCGTTTATATATGAGCCATGCGACGAAAGGATCCTTTTGTGTTGGATATCGCTCCGGATGGACTTGCAGCCTGAAAGCCGAGGTGACGTTTGAGATGTCGCGGCTGTGCTACTGCGGCTGGAGGGGAGGATCGTGTGGGAGAAGGTGCCACGTTTGTAGGTCCGGCAGCCAAGTCCGACAGCAAATCGCGGATACGCGGTGCCTTTGTCTGGTATATATAGCAGAGAAAATCGTATTATTATTGCGTTCGTCATGTGACAATGCGACTGTACAGCGCCGCAATCAAATAAAGCTAATTTTTGCCTTTAAACGGCAAATACTCCTAGCAGTAACAGAAACACTGTCTGGTCTTAAGACTGAATTAATCGCGCACTGCCAAGTGCTCTACTAAAGCACTTAAAACATACTTCACGCAAGAACGTTTTACTGTGAAAGTCGATGTGGGCTAGTTTGATCATTCCAAAAATCAAATGTTGCTTAATTTTATATCACAATTTATTTCAGGATTTTTTTCTCTTAATTTTTCATAAATCACCAGTCAAAGTAAATAATTATTTCTGTAATTTACGATCTTAGAAAAGGCCTGGAGAAAAAATGCAGGTTTTTTCATTCAACGCTGATAAATAGATTGAGGTTCTTCTATCAAACGTCAAACATGCAGAGCCAAATAAATTCTGTTTATCTGGGAAATGAAATGTAGCCAGTGAAGCAGGACTGTCCGAGGGGCATCGATAGGCTACCCAACAGATTCAGGGGGCCCGGCACTTGACAAGGGCCCGCGGGTATGTAAAATTATCTGGGGGGGGGGGCAAGGTGACATTTTATCAGGGCCCCCAGAATTTCCAAGTATGCCCCTCCTCTGAAGGTCGTCTGGGAAGAGAAGTCAAATCAAAGTTTGGGTTATACACACTGTTGAGGGAGGTTATAGACACTGTTGAGAGAGGTTATACACACTGTTGAGGGAGGTTATAGACACTGTTGAGAGAGGTTATACACACTGTTGAGGGAGGTTATAGACACTGTTGAGGGAGGTTATAGACACTGTTGAGGGAGGTTATAGACACTGTTGAGGGAGGTTATACACACTGTTGAGGGAGGTTATAGACACTGTTGAGGGAGGTTATACACACTGTTGAGAGAGGTTATACACACTGTTGAGGGAGGTTATAGACACTGTTGAGGGAGGTTATAGACACTGTTGAGGGAGGTTATAGACACTGTTGAGGGAGGTTATAGACACTGTTGAGGGAGGTTATAGACACTGTTGAGGGAGGTTATACACACTGTTGAGGGAGGTTATAGACACTGTTGAGGGAGGTTATACACACTGTTGAGAGAGGTTATACACACTGTTGAGGGAGGTTATAGACACTGTTGAGGGAGGTTATAGACACTGTTGAGGGAGGTTATAGACACTGTTGAGGGAGGTTATACACACTGTTGAGGGAGGTTATGCACACTGTTGAGGGAGGTTATAGACACGGCCAAGGCAAGTCTCCTATAATCATGCATGTATCACTAATGTTAATGTGAAACAGCTCGATAAGCGCTTCAATCAAGGAAACAAACCAGTCAAAGTACAAGAAGAGCTGAACTATTTAGCCGAGCACTAGAGCCTTTCAGTTTTAAAGTAGTTTGTAAATCCTGAAGTAGCTCATAGTGCCCCCCCCCCCCCCCCCCCCGATATGGATTATCTAGTCACTCTAGTTCCAGGAGTTCCAAGTACATGGTTCCAGACACCTACGTATGGCTTCTAAGTGGCGGTATCTTCTTCAGTGCTGCTTTGGACTTGGTCGGCATTATTCAGAAACGTGCCTCCAATCATCTACAGATTTCAGGAGAGAAGCACAAGCCCCCCCCCCCCCCCCCCCCCCCAGTGCTTGTTCTCTTGGTGCAGTGTAGTATTTTTAATGTGGTTCCTTCTCCTTCTCTTATTTGCTTGAAGGTCTTCTTCGACATCACAGTGGGCGGACACGAGGTCGGCAGGATTGTAATAGGCCTCTTTGGAGATGTTGCCCCCAAGACTGTCAATAACTTCGTGGCTCTGGCCACAGGCGAGGTACGCGCCCCCTGTCTAACACATTGGGGATAATGTAACAATGTTTTTGTCTGCCGAGGGTGTTGAGAAGAGGCTGCGATTGGTCATTTTTGAGATCGGTAGTACAAGTGCAATGACACAGTCTGTCCACTGTGTCTCATTAATTTTGCCAAAGTGTCGCACATATAAGTGAAGACCTTGACAGGGTCACGTAAATTTCAGACTTTGAGGACCACTTTGCCTTTTGAAGAAATGTCAAGTTAAAATATATGTTATAAATCACATTTTTTACAGTGTGGGAAATTGTAAAAGACATTAATGTAACTCTGTGCCAGGCAGTGCACTGACATCTCGCCTAGGGTGTTCCCCTGCCTTGTACCCTTGTGCTGTACTGAATAAGCAGACGATGGATGGATTATTCCGAAACCCCAGATTCACTCGGTTAAGCTATAAAGGTTCTTATAAGAATATTACAGAGGTGTGGATTAGGATCGAGCAGCTGCATTTGTTCCAAACACAATGAACCAGTAATGGGGGTCATTAGTCTTTGCGTGTCGAACCCTGCAAAATGGCCTCTTTTTGCAGAATGGGTACGGATACAAGGGGAGCAGGTTCCATCGCGTAATCAAGGACTTCATGATCCAAGGCGGGGATTTTACAGCAGGAGATGGAACCGGAGGTATACATATTAACTCTGGCACCAACCACTGTCCAGCATGGGGGTGGGGAGGTATTTTGCATGACATTTAATGACGTAGTAATATGGCTTGGAATCCTTCATCCCCATATCACACCTAGCATCACACTTGGTTTGCTTTTAGTAATGGTTGCTATGTCCAGATAGCAACCTCCCATGCTTGCCCTCATCTGAATGATCACTCGATGGCAGGATCTCTCCTGCTGCGTGCCTCCCACATACTGAAGACTACTTGATTCCTTTCACTTCAGGTAAAAGTATCTACGGTAAGACGTTCCCTGATGAGAACTTCAAGCTGAAGCATGTGGGAGCGGGCTGGGTCAGCATGGCCAACTCGGGGCCTGACACCAACGGCTCGCAGTTCTTCATAACCTCCGTCCGGGCACCGTGGCTGGACGGCAAGCACGTGGTCTTTGGGAAGGTCTTAGAAGGCATGGTAGGTTTCATACTCACAGAGGAAAGACTCTAGGTCAGGGTTCCTCAATTCCGGTCCTGGAGGCTAGTTTGCAGCACAGTTTGCAGATTTCCCTGCTAAGACACACCTACAGAGGACGGTAAATATCCCTGGATGTCATTCTGGCCTGTCCCAAATATCAATCCCATGATGCACTGCACCCTAAGTTCAATCTTGGGAGGCAAGTTAGCAGTCTTGTCAAGACCTCAAATACAATCTTTGCGTTCTTGGTATTGAGAAACACCCAAGGTGTATTTGAGTAGGGAAGACTGCAAACTGTGTTGCTAACTTGAGGTGCTGTTCCTCTGGGGCTTCAGTCCT
The DNA here is from genome assembly GCF_023856365.1 of Brienomyrus brachyistius. NCBI lineage: Eukaryota > Metazoa > Chordata > Actinopteri > Osteoglossiformes > Mormyridae > Brienomyrus > Brienomyrus brachyistius. Next base: position 7,854,510 of record NC_064534.1, on the reverse strand, counting down.
GTATGTTTATGAGCATTTTACCTCTGATTGACTCCCCCTGAGGTGAATTCAATGGCTACAATGGACAAAACCCAAAAGACAAGACCCAATAGACCTCAAGTGGTCCATACTGGTTGTGAATCTTTTCTGTATATCCATGACGTTCACTGTATTCTTATCCTTTCAGTCTGTAGTTCATACCATTGAGCTCCAGGACACCAACGACAGAAACCTGCCATACACAGAATGTGTGATTGTGAACAGCGGCAAAATCGAAGTCAAGGAGCCCTTCGTGGTGGAAGTGGAGGGTTGGGAGACTTGAGTAGCTGATCGGCGTCCCACTCAGATGCTTCCATGAAATCTGCTGTTCATACCTCGAGCTTATGGCAGTGCCAACACCCTCTCAAGCAATAATCAAGTTAATGGAAAGTATGTGAAATAAATGATCTAATGAAAAGCGTAAATATGTGTTTTAACATTATGTACCTTTAGGATTCCATGAAATTAATGTACTTCATGAAACACCTTTTTCACCTGCATTTGTTACTCTTTATCCATGGCCTGTTCAGTAAATGAAGACTCCGTTGAAGGGGTACTTCCTTCATGGCAGCAGATATCACTTAATTAAACACGGGTAGATACATTGGTATACATATCACCCAAAAATTTCTCAAGGAGAGAAAGGTTTTCATGGGCATCCACAGTTACAGCTTTCACTGTTGCCTGCATTTAAATCCTTTGCTTTAATGTGATACATGAACTCACTTTAGGACGAACGTTTTTTAAAAAAACCTAATGATAAGTGAAAAATTTATAGATAGATCATCTCAGATGCAATGGTCCCAATCCATGGAAGAAATTAACTTTCCTTTAGAGTGTTGTACAGTAGACAGGATAAAGACAAAAACCTGGTATTTACAGACAACTCAGTGATGTGTCCATTGATAGATTTGATAAAATGTTTTGCATTTGTAGGACAATACAATATCCTTACTTACCTATGCAAATGTGTACTTACTGTATGTCTGTATATCGTGACTAACGTCGAAATGTTTCGGGAAATTCATGCGACTTTTACCATGTTATCTCACAAATTTAGCGTTTTACTTTTGTGCCGTTACATGCAGCGTTTCAGTTGTTCGCAATCGATAGCTCCCACAAGGCCTTGCAGCCTATATTCAGCTTATGCACCCTCTTATAATGGGCACCCTGAAGCCGTGTGCTTCTGTGTGTGTTTGGGTGACTGCTGGCTAGAAACCACCATGGTTTTAGTTCTGCTTAAGTTCGCATTATGATGGCGATGGAGGCAGATCTCGGACAACTTCCGCCAGCTGCCCCTAATGACAGTAATTTGTCAGGCCATTACTGTGCCCTTCCCTGACCTGACTGGTGCTTTCCCAACATACAGTTTATCTCACAGAGACAGTACCGTAACTTTAAAACCAAGATTAACAGCTGGCCGGGTATAAAACTAAAGCCTCAACATTTTCAGACTGCAAAAACAGCAAGCGGTTGTCAGATTTGGTCTGCTTGAATGGCCCATATTCTTATTATTGTCTGTTATTGTCAACACAAGAGTCAAGGACTGGTGAGAAGTTCCAGATGTCACTCATTTCCAGACTGAAAACGTTCAATAAATGTTTTTGTAAATAAAATTCAGAGAAAAATGCTAGACATGAGGTACTTGTTTTTTGCAGTGTCCACTGTGTTTGTGTAATGTGGGTTTTCCCCCTGAATTTCCATCTTCTTAAGAATCTTGTGTTGTTCTTTGAACTCCAGAAGTTAAACATTCATATTAGTAGCAATTCAGGGATAAATTTGAAGGGCTGTCACACTCGCAGGCGTGGGAATTACTCTGAAAGGTGTGTGTTACTCTGGGAGGTCTGGGAGTTACACTGGATGGGCTGGGAATTACTCTGAAAGGTGTGTTACTTTGGGAGGTCTGGGAGTTACACTGGATGGGCTGGGAATTACTCTGAAAGGTGTGTGTTACTCTGGGAGGTCTGGGAGTTACACTGGATGGGCTGGGAATTACTCTGAAAGGTGTGTGTTACTCTGGGAGGTCTGGGAGTTACACTGGATGGGCTGGGAATTACTCTGAAAGGTGTATTACTTTGGGACGTCTGGCAGTTACACTGGATGGTCTAAAAATTACTCTGAAAGGTGTTGGTCACTCTGGGAGGTCTGGGAATTACACTTCATGGGCTGGGAATTACTCTGAAAATTGTTTGTCTCAGAGTTACACTTGGAGGGCCAGGAATTACTCGAGAAGGTCTGGGAATTTCTCTGGAAGGTTTGGGGGTCACTCTGGAAAGTGTGTGTTACTCTGAGATGTCTGGGAGATACTCTGGGAGATATATGTTACTCTGCGAGTTACTCTGGAAGGTGTGTCTAACTCTGAAAGATCTGGAATTACACAAGAAGGTGTATATTACTCTGGGAGGTCTCATAATTAAATTGGAACATCTCATGAGTACGACTGAGTGTCTTCACTTACTCCAGTCTTTGGGCATAAAAGGATAATGTAAAGTATTTTGAGACAATGTAATGTTCTGAAAATGCACTATACAAATAACATTAAATTGAACTGAATCATATCGAATCAAATCTGAGTCGCTATTTAAATCCTATAGGGGAGGATTTTAACACTGCTGTTCAAAAGTTACAATGCGAGAGAGTCCGGTGAATTTTTCAACCAGTACCTCCAAGAGAAGTATAAAGACTACAATATCAGTTTAATCACGTTTAAAGCTTTGGTGATTGTTTTCAGCCATTGTTAAGGCGACTGGTCTTAATCTCTCAATTTCTTAATTGGTCTTTATGCAGAAGAGCATCATTCAGCCAGTTTATTCATTGAATATATCTCAGGATGCTTAGAAAAGGAATTAATCTACATTACTTCTGCAAATGCACAATTTCATAGGCACCCATTTTCACAGCTGCAACCATTAAGTAAAATGTTTTTTTTTTTTTTTACATTTGCCATATTACTCTTGCTCTTACAGGACATGTAACCATCTGCAGGCAAACGGCTTCTTGAAACAAATAAAAAAAAAAATCTGTATTTCTTTTTCTCCATGGTGCTTCTGAACTTATCTACTATCTATCTGAGATCCATCCATCCATCCATCCATTTTCCAAACCGCTTACCCTACTGGGTCGCGGGGGGTCTGGAGCCTATCCCGGAAGCAATGGGCACGAGGCAGGGAACAACCCAGGACCGGGGGGCAGCCCATCGCAGGGCACACTTACACATGCACATCTATGGGCAATTTAGCAACTCCAATTAGTCTCAGCATGTTTTTGGACTGTGGGGGGAAACCGGAGTACCCGGAGGAAACACCACGACGACATGGGGAGAACATGCAAACTCCACATACATGTAACCCAGGCGGAGACTCGAACCCAGGTCCCAGAGGTGTGAGGCAACAGTGCTAACCACTGCACCACCATGCCGCCCCTATCTGAGATATCGCGCTTTCGTTTTTAATTTCATACGGGATAGCTACGAATGGTTGAGGCTTTGTTACAGTAAGTAACCTGTAGTGTAAGTTGCATTAGCTGCACACCTCCCCTGCTGGTGGACTGTTTGCACAGATACATGTTATATAACTCATTCTCACAGAGGGCTGTCATCGTCCAGCTAAATGCGCAGTATTGACAGCTAATCCAGGCCCTTCAGACATCGGCGTAAACTAATGAGAACACATTGAGATTTGTTTTCCTCTCCCCTGTCTGCAGTAGGACGGCTGAGCATAGAAAACCGCCGCAGACATAAAGGTCAGAGCGGGAGGATGGGCCCCAGGGGGACTGAGAGGAGAATGTTCTGCCGATTCGCTGCTTGGGGCCTGTTAGGCCCTTCCATCTCTTCTCCCATCTCCATGCTGAAAGTTCTAAAAACACTATGGGTACATTCACCTCTCAGCTAAAGCTGGCGCTGTGGTCCAAAATCATCATGTGACTGTACTGAAAGGCATTGTGCTGTCAATCACGTTTACAGATTACTGACTTTTGGGTGTTTTCAATATGCTGGGCACCCCAAAGGGCACATATAAGTGAAGCTGTTTCCTAACAATGAATAATGACCTGAGTGATTATACCATGTAAGGCAGGGTTCCCCGAGTCCAGTCCTGGAGGGCCAGTCTGTGACACAGTTTGCAGATTTCCCTCCTCAGACACACCTGATTCAGCTCGTCAGCCAATTGCCAGGTTTAGTAGGCGTGTCTGACCAGTGAAATCTGCAAACTGCGTCACAGACTGAATTAGGGAACCATGACTTATAATTACTCTGGTCATTAAGTATGAAGGTCATTAATTTGGCCGGCAATCGAACAAAGCATAATCATTTGCTGTTTGATGGTTGTCACACCCTGCACTGGATTCAAGATTCAAGATTTTTATTTGCCAAGTGCATGAATGTAGTGGCACATCAACAGTCCATTGAAACGGCACACATGTGATATGGAGCATTGAAACTTTCCAGTTCACTGCAGTCCAGTGCTGAATGGGAAATTAACAAAGCACAAATTACTAATCAACCTATAGCCCTCACAGCTCAAAGACGGATTACAGATATGGGGTAAGTTTCCCAAAAGCTCCTGCTAGCAGCTTACATAGCTGGAGCCATTCAGTTGCATGGTTCAACTATGTAAGTTGCTAATGTTGTTAGCAACCATTCTTTTGGGAAACACTCCCATGTTTTGTTCATATTATTGGCAAAAACTTTTATTTTAATGTTACCTGTATATACTCTTTAATTTTACATTTTTATCAGCCTGAATGTGGAATTATTAAAAAACTCAGGGTGACCCATATACCATATTCTGAACACTTCTGATATTTGTTCTTGAAGAGATACATCAGTACTTTTTTACTAGGTCATTCATCACTGTTCTGTCAAGTGCCAATATTCGACATATTTCTTGACTGCTGGATCATTTGCTGTTGATGGTTGTTCCAAGGAGGCAAAAGCTGTCTATAACCTCTGCGTCCTCAACATCAACACTAAAGCTAGCTGTCAGTCCTTGGTCATAATCTTTCTTTCCTTCATATTTACCTGTAGTCCCATCTTTTCACATATAAGTATCTTCAGATCTTCTTCGCTTTCCACTCTAAGTAAGACATTCTCTGCAAATAAAAGTTGAATATTTATCTTCCAGTATTGAGCCCACAGACTGTCTTCTTCTGCTCCAGCTTCTGTAATTAGCATTTGCATTCTAAGCAACCCTGTTTAACTCCTTTATTAATTTGGAAGAACTCCATATTTCGTAACACTTTACTTAAAACACTCGTCATAGTATATTATAGATACCTTCATAATGCATAATAATGCATTCATATAGTATTATAAACATGGCTATAGATACTTATAAAAAGGCATAACACATTATAGCCACATTTATTATGCATTATCAATGATCTGAGAAACATTCATGTATAATGCACTATGAATACCTTCATAATTCATAATAATGGACAGTATACATATTATAAAGATATCTATAGTGCACAATAAATGAGAGCTTCATAGGGCATTCATAATGCATAATAATGCGTTATGCCTGTTTTAAAATACTTATAGCCATGTTTGTAATACTTTATTAATGCATTCTAATGCATTATGAAGGTATCTATCATGCATTATACATGGGTGCTTTATGTAAAGTGTTACCCATATTTCTTTGTGTTTGAGTACTTTGAAGAGATCTGTACTGTTCCGAAGCTTAGTGTCGCTTGTGACATCTGTAATTTTTGGCTTATGCATTTTGAAATTCTGCCTATAGATACTCTGGATCTCTGTTAGTAGATCCAGAATCCCAAACCATCTTCTCATGTTCCCCTCGAACACAGTGGTTCCGTTGTTCCTGTGAAGCTCACGCATAAGTATTTGACAATCTGTTTCACAGTCAAGTCACAGTCATATCTTGGCAATTTGAATCAAGCTCTCATCATCATATGCCATGTCGTCATCATATAGATCTTCATCGTCATATGACACATTGCCGCTATTTGACACTGATGATGTGGCTGATTTCACAAGTTCCTGAACATTTACCACCAAACCTCTGAAAAGTCACAGAACACCAAAATTCATTCTTTCATGATCATTTCATGACTGCAACCCATAACATGAAAGGTAAAATTATAATGATGATGATGATAATAATAATAATGATGATGATGATGATAATAATGATGATGATGATGATAATGATGATGATGATGATGAGGAGGAGGAGGAGGATGAGAATAGTGATGATGATAAGGAGGAGGAAGATGAAAATGTTGATAGTGACGAATATTACATGCTTGTATAATGCATCTGTGCAAAGAGATGTGAGTAACGTGGCTCTGGTCGCATCTGCCATCGTCATTTCTGTATCTGTTGCCTCGTACACATGCATCTCTTCAGTCGGCTTTTTTTGTCTGATGTCCTGCTCTCCTTTTAGCGAAGGTTTTGTCAACATATCTCCAGTTTTCTCCAGCTAGCCAGCTTGTCTCATCCACAAAGACAAGCCGTGATCAATAAAAATGGTTAATAGATGGAAGACACGGGTCACATCAGCGTAGAAACTGTCAAGAAATTCAAATCATCAAACCAAATGTCACTGCTGTCTGCATGCTGCTATCAAAACACTTCACCAGAAAGTTAAACATTTATTTTTGAGGAAGCTTGATGTGCTGAAGTATTGATTGTCAAAAAAGGCTAAAAGCAGATATTTACGGTGTTGCATTACAAAGATGACATAAAGGCACATGGTCGTAAATGCATGTATAAAAAAAACATTTAAATGATTTTTTAGTGTTTCTTCCAGATTTTGATGCAGACTGTATATAATGTATTTGGTCTTAGTGAAATAATTACATGACAATTTTATGTGTTCACTGTAATTCTGTGCTTTTAATTATAATCTGTAATGATACTGTAATTCTATTTACTGATGATTTATTTAAATGAATTTAATGTGGTTTGCATGTCATCCCCATGTCGTCGTGGGGTTTCCTCCGGGTACTCCAGTTTCCCCCCACAGTCCAAAAACATGCTGAGGCTAATTGGAGTTGCTAAATTGCCGTAGGTGTGCATGTGTGAGTGGATGGTGTGTGAGTGTGCCCTGCGATGGGCTGGCCCCCCATCCTGGGTTGTTCCCTGCCTCATGCCCATTGCTTCCGGGATAGGCTCCGGACCCCCCGCGACCCAGTAGGATAAGCGGTTTGGAAAATGGATGGATGGAATTTAATGTGGCAGTATTATTATTTATCTGAGTAGCCGACCATATTTAATGTCTCTTGTTCAAGACAATGGATACAGTTTGACGTCATTTTATAACTTGGTAAATGCTGGTCTGGTTCACAGTCGATGTATCTAGACCTACATTGCTTACCCACCTCTTACCCTGTATCTCCACTTTACTCTCAGATTCACAACATCTTTCTGGCTAACAAAATTTCTCAATAAGAAAACATAAAAATGCCCTGTTAATTGAACCATCCATTTTTTGCTGTAGATACGATCTGATCCTCCAGTGTCTTGTGAGGTTGGTAAAAGCAGACAAAGGGGTGACGACAGGCGGCTGTGCTGAGGAGCTGCATAGCCGGGTTGTGTTAGCAATGCTGTGTTAGCAATGCTGTGTTAGCAATGCTGCGTTAAACGGCGTGAATTTCCTGTTCATAAGAGAAGCCGTTCCGCAAGCGTGTCTTTGTGTGCAGGCAGCAGGGTGTCAGTGATCGGTCGGTGAGCAGCCTGCTGAAACCTCAAGAGACTTAATCCTGGTCCTCACAGAATCGAGCCTCCATTGAGAGGTGAGTGGAGTGATTCCTCCTCAGTACAGAGCTGATCACAGGTCTGCTGATCTGGGGGTGGGGGTGGGGGGACGTGAGGAGATGACACATGGAGGTCTCTCAGGAAAAGCAGCACCGGCCGATGGGACGGCCCCCTCCTGGAAAAGGTCACAGCCAGACAGGTTGCCCCACCCCCCTGAAAGCCCCCTCACTTCCCAGGCCTGTTTATCAGCATATTGCTCTGCCTAAAGGGGAACATAAATGCATTCTCCTCTTAATGTAGCAGAACCGACACTGGATGATCCATCACAGTAACCCGTAACTGCAAAAGCAACATTCACAGAACTATTTTAAATGTACTTATATTTACTTTTTATTTTTACTGTGTGGCACATTTGATTGTAGCCAGGCCTCTCGTTTAAGTTAAAATACAGCGTTTCTACATTTTATATGTGGGCTGCAGACATCTGCAGTTACAGAGAAAGCATCACGACTTAAAGATGGTTCTGAAAACTTGGGTCTGAAAAGACGCATCTTTAATACAGAACATTCACATGCCTTGTTCTTATTCCAAAGTTATTTTCCCTAGTTGAAGCAGAACTAAGCAAACAGAGTTTAAAAGCATTTAGTATAAATCTGCACTTGTGGCTGACCCATGCATCTTGGGAATGTGCAGGTAGGTATTCAAAGACGATATGAAATTCTCGCATCCTGTTTAGTCCTTGTATGGCCGCCGCTGGTTCGTTATGGGTGATATTACTGACAACCACAGTGCCTTCTACAAACTATGATAAACCATTACGAGGTTTCCCTAGTTTTCTGCAGTTGACACTTGTACATGGTGTATCTGGTGCTAAAGAAGGATTTTATTGACTTCTGAAAAGATAGCATAGATCACAAGAGGCTATTAGCAATTTCAGTGATTTCATATTATGCTAGGCTAATAATAATATTTATATTCATACATAACAGCATCTTATTCCCAGTTACAGAATGAATGAAATCTTGAGTTTTATCAGACACTTAATCAAAAATGACTATAATTAATTATAATGTGAAATACTGGGCATCTAAATATGTATAATTAATTAAATTCTATATTGCCGTACATAATTGGTATACAGTATTACACCTCTGGTGCAGGAATCTTAGTGGGTTTAACATCTATAGTGATCTGAATATTTGCATCCAGTTAACCTGATTAATTAAGGTTACCTCGTGATAAATTAGCCCAATGTATCATTTTCCTCTAGCTAAATGAGCACATCAATGATAAAAACCGCAGACAACGTAACTAGGTGACAAAATCAGGAGTCGCTAAAGCAAAGTTAAACAGTCTGTTTTGGGTTTTAGCAAATGCTCTGCACAGTGGCAGAGATACCCTGGCCGATTAGCCCCCCATTCCCACTGCGGCATAGAGGTGGCGTTTGTCACGGTGACTCCTGTACCGCATCACTTCCTGTTGTCATCAGCTGGGGACACCGGGATACTGTGCCAGGGAGCTGAACTGCTGCATAAGCCGGCCCTTACTGGAGGGTAGGCCCGGTCTTAGGGCGTTTCACACCAGAAAATAGATTGTGATTCATTCTACAAAGGGCTGCTGCAGTTCTTATTTAGCCAGTGAAGTACAAATGATCTCTTACATTCATCACCGCTTGGCTTTGCCAAAGAGCCGGTCAGATCGCCAAATCCCAGTGGTGCCTGTCTATTTAAAACACCGCCCTGCTCCAGCCAGGTCACAGGAATTATGCTACTTCACACTGCGCTCGATTCTCTGACCTGCTTCCATACTCCGCCTGATATTCACCATGCAGTCACTCACGCTAATATCTGAATATGCATCTGAAAGACACAAACCACCCACTGGAGCAAAGCTGTGACCTTAGATCATCAGGCACAGATGCTTAACAGCTTTGTCTGCTGCTGCCCCTGTGTTCCTCCAGAATTTACCACCGTAATTTCGATGCATTAATTAATGACAGTGCATGCATGCGTTGTGATAATGCGCCTGAGCCCCTGACCCCTCCGGGCCTGAAAAAACACCCAGAACAAAAAGTCAGCTGCTAAAGGGCTGTGATGAATGTGTGTGCAGGTTTGTGGGGCTCACACACATTACGTGCTGGTCCCATATGCATGGGGAGCATCAGCTCCCAGACGTGAGGTAGTCCTGGCCCTGGATTGTCATCCACCTCGTCTCGTGACACCGTAGATCATCAATGACAGTACGGTGAGTCGCCGATGTCAGGCACAGAGATGCACAGTGGCGTGACATTTAGCTAAAGCAGAAAACAGCCTCCTGCTCTTGGCAGAGTGTATAATTTATCAATAAAAAAATAGTCCCAGAAAGGAAGAAAAGAGCCACGATAAATTAATGATGAGGACAGAACAGGGACAGGAAGTAAGAAAAAAAAAAAAAAAGTCAACAAAGAGGAGCGATGAGCAGAAAGTCGGGCTGTAAAGTGAGAAAAGGAAGCGGGGAAACCTTGTAATGGTGACGGAGCAGTCAGCGCTCAGAGCTCACATCGCGCTGCAGCCCTTATCCTCACACTCAGCGATACGGTAAAGAACAGGAAGGGCTGCTTTGTGCAATGGATTCTGGGAAAACTGGGGAACATTATTTTAAAAAGCACATTTTTGCAGACAGAGGTGCGCTTCCGAAATTCCGCGTACGTGCATGAAAACACGCATTTCAATGTATGACTTTCAGCATCGTTAAAAGGCTCCAATTAAACCGGCGAAACGAGCCTGAAGAGCTGAAGACCGTTTTAAAAAATCGTTACCGCTGCCCCCCTCCTGGGCTCCTGAGGACGGCGGCAGGTGCTCAACATCGATCGGCTCCCCGGCCCGTTGCTCCCCCCCCACCCCCCCTTTCCAGCTCATCGCCAATTGTCTGGATCTTTCCTCTCTCGGCCCGTTAAAATATGGTCACAAATTTACAAAGGGGACTTGTTCCGTCTGACCCCTGCGAGAGACCATCACTCGGCGGAAAACATCACGAGAATATCAAAGGGAGGGGCGGCGGCAGGCGTTTGAGCCGCGCCATGATTTCCCCAGAGCTTCCGCTGGGAAGCGTTGTCACTGATAGCGCAGTAAATGGTGACATATCTTCACTTAGAATCCGGGCCGGAATCGAATGCTGACATTCTGCGAAGCCTCGGGCCTCCTCATCAGCCAATTACCATGGTAACTGGTGAGCGCAGGTCCCCCCAGCTGGACGGCAGCGGCGCTAACCTTCCCAGATTACGGCGGCGTTCGGCTGGGGCCCCGTGACCGTCTGGCCCAGAGGAGCCATTTATAAATGAATTTCACACCCCTTGCTGCGGCTGTGCATCACGCTGCTCTGTAATGCCTCCTTTTTCTAACCAGCTGGCAGCCAGAACAAATAACCAGTTTTTTTTCTTAGTATCCTGGCTGCTGTAGTTTTTTATTTTCCATTTCCCTCACCGGCTGGTAATACATGGACAAACAAAAAAATGTATATGTGAAGAATGCTCCCACTTAACTAAAATCCAAAATAATAACAAGCCGGTGACAGAGTTCGCCAACAGAGGATAGATGAAGAGGTTATGGGGGCCGGTCGCGGCAATGTTTAATCATTAAGATGAAATGTCCACGTAGGAAGCCGTCGCGTTAAATTTATGCATCTCGGCACATTTATCACCAGGTGAAACGCGGCGCCCGGGACCTAGAAAAGAAGGTGCGCTTAATAAATCAGGCAGCCGCTGCCGTAACTCCTCAGCCATGGCGCTCAGGAGAGGCGGGTCCTCCCTGCCAACGGCGTACCCGCCCGTGTGTGCGGGGACCGCCCACCTTCCCGCCACGATAATTAGCGAATCCCGTCAGCTGGCAGTTCTGTCTATTCCTGCTGATATTTTATCTGGGATGTGACTGTCCCAGTCCATAGAAAGAAGAGCAAGAATGGAGCCAGAATCCGTGCTCCAGTCGTGCTCGTGTAAGGTCCGGTTTTGTGCCATTAATGGTGTGCTGAAGAGGAGCTTTCTAGATCGGCTCCAGCGGCGGCACACGGGGGCCCTCTGGAACCCAGGGGCCTGTCAGCTGACCTCTACCCCTCTCTGCGCACGTCTGGGGCCGCAGTCCAGTGGGCTGCTGTCTTATTGGAGCTGCGCTCATGCTCTGTGTGGGATGAAGGCCTCATGCAGTTCGGCTCTCCCACAGAAACTAATTACCGCTGAAAGCGGTAGGCAGAGGCAGGTTGTAGCGCTTGTGTGTGTCTGTGTGTGGGGGGGGGGGCGTGCTCTCCAGAGGGGCCGGTTCAGCCTGGAGACAACAGAGCGACACGGCCAGGCCGATCAAAGGGGGCCAGTTTCACTGCGATAATGTCACTGCCTGCTTCTGTTAAAGTCCATGTGTGTGTTTCCTGTCGGAGTCGGAGAGATCAAACGTGATGCTGTTTTATGACTAAAAATGTTACACAGCGATCGTACAGCATCTATATTCCACTGAGTGAGCATGAAATCACAGAGAATTACGCAGTGAGACCACGCAGTGATCATGGGGACACAGAAACAGTGAAATAAGAAAATTACCCAGTGAAATTGCGCAGTGATCATGGGATGTAGACACAGTGAACTATCAGTTACACAGTGAAATTACGCAGTGATTATGGGGATACAGGCATCGTAAAATAACAGTTACCCAGTTGTTTTAATAATTCTATTTTTAAAGCAATTTTCAAATGTATTATTTTTCCTCATCACTTTCAGGCCAAGAACTTGGAGAATTAAGCCCTTGCTGAGTGTGTCCTGTTGTTGCCTGAACACTGGAAACATAAGTGTATGGACACACACACACACACATACACACACACACCACAACTAAGGTGCACAGAAACAGACACATACAGAGATACACTGTCACACACACTAACAGACTCAAAGACTCCTACTGTCACACACAGAGTCACACCCTCTGGCAAAAAGACAGACTCAGATTAACACACACACTGATATGCACTCTCACACACATACTCACATACTAAAACACTTACACACACATACTCACAGATATGCACACATACTCACATACTAAAACACTTACACACACATACTCACAGGTATGCACACTCACACACACTCACACACACTAACACACTTACACACACATACTCACAGATATGCACACTCACACACACTCACACACACTAACACACTTACACACACATACTCACAGATATGCACACATACTCACATACTAAAACACTTACACACACATACTCACAGATATGCACACTCACACACACTCACACACACTAACACACTTACACACACACATACTCACAGATACGCATACTCACACACATGCTAACACACTTACACACACATCCTCACAGATATGCACACTCACACACACTCACACACACTAACACACTTACACACACACATACTCACAGATACGCATACTCACACACATGCTAACACACTTACACACACATACTCACAGATATGGACACTCACACACACTCACACACACTAACAGACTTACACACACATACTCACAGATATGCACACTCACACACACTCACACACACTAACACACTTACACACACATACTCACAGATATGCACACTCAGACACACTCACACACACTAACACACTTCCACACACATACTCACAGATATGGACACTCACACACATACTCACATACTAACACACATACTCACAGATATGCACACTCTCGCACACATACTCACATACTAACACACACACACATAAACTCACACTCACAGACTAGCACACTCTCACACACACTCCACGGACACACACTCACCCCCGCCCCCCCCCCCCTGCCTGCAGTGCCGGATCGATAGCAGCTGAATGCCATCTGCTTGGGGCAGCAGAATGGCAGCAGAAGTCCAGAACCATGCATCTTCCCCTATTGAAAGGTTATTTCTATGCGAGTAAACAATTCATCCTCTGGCCGCGGACTTGATGCTCGCTTACCGCGTCCGATCGATACGATATGCAAAACGCAAAAAAAAAATTGAAGCCTAAGAGTGAAGCTGACGTCCAGGTGACGGCTAATCGATGGGGGGGGTGGGACGCTTAGCCCCGTCGTACAGGTGGGGTCGTTTTATCTTCACAGACGCAAACGATGCTTAAGTGCTGACTGAAAACGTAAACCCTCACGTCACACCGATGGGGCGCCATCATCTCCCGCAGGCCGACACACTCACGCCTCGTCATTAAAACACTCACATCCTTGTAACGCCGTTGCCGCCGTTCGGCTATGAAACTTCCGAAACCATTTTTCCAAGCTGGTTTCCGCACCCAACCGAGGGAGTGTAGAATCATGTATTCCACACAGCGTTCTGGGGTAACGTCCCCGGTTCTAAAGACCCCTGTAGGGTTGTCGGGGCTCACCATAACATGGGTCTGCACCGGCGTGTTCAGGGAGAGGGGTACTATCACCGTGACGGTGACTGTCTGACCCCCCAGCGATGAGGAGCGGGGGTGGGGAGACACAGACATTTCCACCACACGCTCTGCTGGCCACGCTGAACCTGTTACTGTTCCAGAGGGGATTTCATGCCTCCTATTAGGTTTTCTACAGCACAGCCATTAGTGATAAATGTACTGGTGTATTCACTGTCAAGCTAATCAATACTGCCAAAGTTTTGTTGACCTAACAGCAATCCATAAAGCGAAGCTCTTTTTCTCCCCGCCTATGACAACTCTGTCTGCCCGGCGCCGTGGCCGGACGCCCCAGTCGGGGGCTCCGAGGGGGCCGGCAGCTCTGAGGCGCTGTCTGCGAATTGAAATACTGTCTTTAAAAGCAGCCAATTGCTGTGATGCTTCGCCTGTCTCAGAAATTGTTTAAAAACCGGAGTCACTCAAATAGATCCAGTTTGATGGTTAAAACACTGGCAAATCGATAACTTCACAGATGATAGAACATTGTCAAGGAAGAAAAAAAAAATCGCGGCATCGCCTTGACAACAGAAGCCTCATTTTCGGCAGTAGTGGTTGTGAGGGATGAAAGGCGCTTGGGTGAGGGGGTAACGGTTACCGGGGGGGGGGGGGGGGGGGGAGGAGGTTAAAGGGAAAGAAATAAGATCTTGTTCTCGCATGTAAGGTACCGTCGTGAAGCAGCTGAAGTGCAAGCCTCCAAAACAAATTACTACAGCACACTTTCGCAGGCAATTATGGGGTTATGAAATATGAAAGGCCATTGATTTTCCTGGCACAGCCGCTCCGTTCCACGCATGAAATATCCTCGGTATAAATTGTGCGGGTGCGCTGACGCACCCTGGGCCCGCCCCTTCCTGTTTCTGCTCCGCGGAGGGTGAAGAGCAGAACCTCCAAACCCGCAATTGCGGATAAGCCGCCCCGCTCCTGTCCGGGGGGCCCTGGCTGATGAAGGAACAGAGGCACAATTATTCTGGGGGCTTCGGGAGCCTGCCGTAACCTGGCTGGAGAATACTGATTAACCTTTTTTTTTGTTCTGTTTGACAAATGAATTGGATCAACAGTGTTAGAAAACATTTATCAGTGCCTGTCTGCACTTAGCGTGCCGTTCAGCTAAAGAAAAATAACAACTTAGAGCTAATAGGGCCAGCCGGCGGAGCACAGCACATTACGCTGTCACAGCGTGACGGTTGGGCCCTCTGTGAGCGTCCCCCGAAAGCCAGGGGGCCCCAGCGCAGCGGTAACGGGTGCGTGACAGAGTACTGACAGAGCAGGGGTTAGCTGAGGAAGGTTCGGTCTACTCATCTGTAATGACAGGGGAGGGTGCGTGTGCCGCTCTCTCACGTTCATCACCGCCGCGTTACTGTAACGATAACGCGCTGTTCCAGGAGAATAAAGGCGTACTTCTGTTTCAGTGATGAGCAAACCTCTGATGGGCGACATGAAGGCTCACCAGAACCTCTATAAGCATGCAAATGGAGTGATATCATGCAGGAACTGAGCTTATCACCTACAATTATAAAATGCAGAGTGACCAACCGCCAGGGGAGAGCAGTGTGGGGGGGTCAGGAGCACTGAAGGCCGCCTGTCTGGGGTGTCATGCCGCCATTTGCATTTAATCGCATGCTGTATTGACGGCAGGTTTCAGCCAAACTGGCCGCATGCCACCGTGCCGTGATGTGTTCACTCAGCAGGTGCGGCACAATTAGTGGGGGGGGGGCTAATTGTGTACCTCCTCAGTCTCCCTGCTGGCGTTGCCCCCCCCCCATACAAATTAAGGGCAATCCCAAAGTTTAATTTTGCCCCGGTAATGAGAATTTAGAGGGAATTTAAGGGAGCTTCACAAATGGTGATACAGCCCCCCCCCCCCCCCCCACCCCCAAGCTGCGCTGCATCTAAGCCCATCATCTGTCCTTTTTTGTCCTCCCTCCGCTACCGTTGTTTTTCGTTTATGTCGCCGGTTTGTTTCCAGGAACAAAGCCACCATCCCACCCCCCCCCCCCCCCCGCCACACCTCCCCCCCCCCGCCCCCCCCACACCCACCCTGGCCTGTACATGGGAATCATCTTGGAAAATAAACTGCATCAAGTGCAAGAAGGAATTATTTTTCTTTATTAAGAGGCCCAGTTCCACTGGGACATGAAACAAACCAGACAATTAATCTTTTCCTATTGGTTGTGTGTGTACCCGCCCGGGTGGGTAGACAGCCGGGACCTGTAGCAGGAGGTGCTGCGTAATTAGGTCCAGCCAGGGAGCGGCTGAACCGGGGCTGAGGGGCTGGGGTGTGGAGCGAGCCCCCCCCCCACCCCGACAGCAGAGTTACCCCTGCTAATAAGAGCCGGCCCGAACACGGCCGACAACGACCCCGACAACAAGTGCATAATTAATGACGCCGGGGTTTTCAAAGTGGCAAGCCATCGGAAAGGAATGGCCGAAAAAGGCATCAATCCCCACGGTCAAGCGATTGTTTAATCAAATTAGGCAGGAACGAGCAGCGCACGCTTGACTTGGCGGCACCGATGGCGTGTCTTAGGAGCAAAGGGTTTCCGGGAGCAGCGGGCCACTCCGTCAATATCCCGTCTAACCTTGGCGTCATGCGCCGCTTGTCATTAAGTGCTGCACCTCCTTCACACGAGAGCAGGGATCCACCCGGTACTGAGAAACGCTTTTCCATTGTTAACTAAACAGAAAAGACAGAACATGTATCCATCAACACATTTTCCATTCCATTTACCCAGGGCGGGGTCAGTGTCTGGAGTGTATTCAATTTACATTACAGTTACATCATTTACATATTCAAAAGTCAAATTCAAATGTTCAATTTATTATCATGTAATAAACCTTTCAGAAGATTAATTAATGAATTTAAATAATTATAACACATCTTCCAGGACCTAGTGAGGGTAAGTACCTATGTTTCATAAAATGTTCTTTGGCCTTCTAATTAATACTATATATATTTTTTTTATTTTGACATTTTTCTCTGCAGCACTGCATTGCATGACCCAGCGTGGAATGACTCCGTTCCCGATTCCTCTGACGGTCCCAACTAATTGCTTAATGAGTGTTGAGCAGCGGATTCCCTGTTCTCTCTGCAGGCATTAACGATGGACTCTTCAATTCAATTCAGTTCATTTTTATATAGCGCCTTTCACAACCCAGTTGTCCCAAGGCGCTTTGCATGTGTTGTGATACGTTGAACATCATTAGAGAGAGTAATAATACGGAACAGGGAAAAGGAAGTTAAATTAAATAAAGAAAAGCAGATGGCAACAGAGAAAACTTGCGACGAGGGACATTAAGAAGGTCCCACAAGCCTCTTCATTCAAACATGCTGGGGGGGGGGGGGTCTTTAAACTTTTTGTGATGATATGCAGGGTCTGCAGGAATGTAGTCGGCGTGGGCTTCTGGGTTACGGCTGTCTGCAAGCGTAGCTAGCAGAGGCTGCTCCGTGCGACCAGCTTCCCCAGACCCTGACAAATAAGAGGCTCCTGCAGGCTTGTCCTACATTCCGGGGCTCCTTAAAACCTGTGGGCTCAGGAGAAGAGTGGGGGCTGATACAAGCCGTGATGGATTTCAGTTATTAGCACATCAGAGAGATGGATGAAGGCCGGCCCCTCCCGATCAACATCATCATCGAGATCTATTTAAAGATACCGCGTGTGCTAATCAACTTATTTAGGCCTGCGATAATATCAGGGCAGAATAATCTGCTGTTCGGTGCAGCATCCCTATCGATCGATAAAAGCACTCGCGCCACTGCAAACGGCAGTAAGTAACGACTCTCCCGGCCATTAATATTATTTAACACTCTTTTCACGCGGCGTAATGAAGAAGAAAAACTGTGTCCTGTACTGGATGCGGTGCGTGATTCCGGAGCGCCGGGCATTAATCCCTGCGAGTCGAATGAGTTTCAGGACGGCGATTACAATTCATCCTGCGAATCTGCAGGAAAGAGCGTTGGCGGTCAGGAAGCCGTTACCCTGTGTCGTTTGCGTGTGCATTGGCACGGCGCGGTGCGTGTTGTGTAGACGTCCCGGTAAACAGAGCGGCAGGATGTCAAGGAAAAGCACGGCTAGTAAATATGCCACCCAAGCCCGTCAATAAACCTGCTACCCACATTTTTATTAAAATTGTTTTTATTCATAGTGACCATCGTGGTAGCAATACCAATTTTTTTGATATTCTTTTTTTTATTATTATTATTTTCTGCCCAAAAAAAGAATCTGCAGTATTTTACTCCCACGTTTTATAAACTCATTTCAAAGGGGATTCATGTGTAGCCCATACAGAATGAGAAAGGCTGCGATTTACAGTGGCTCCAACAGGACCTGGTTAAACATCTGGAACAGCTGCAGCTTAACCAGGGATTGGAGGCAGGTGTACACTGTTCCCAGTCATGCGGAGGGGAGAGTAAATGGACCCAAGCCACACAGGCACACTTTAACTGCTTCACAGTTTAAGCTCGTCATTGAGTTAATTTATTTTATATTAGTTGCACTTAAGCTTTGAGTAACAAGGCGGATCCTTGCTGCTGTGAGATGGGTTTGCTGCCAGGAATGCAGAACCATTTTTAGTTAATGGCATAGAGAAAATCAGTGAGATATGGACACAGATGGACCTTCCAACTTATCAGTCACCCCAAATAATAAAACCCATCCATCCATCCATCTTCTGAAACCACGTATCCTATTCAGGGTCACGGGGGGTCTGGAGCCTATCCTGGAAGCTACAGGTGCAAGGCAGGGAACAACCCAGGATGGGGCGCCAACCCATCACAGGCCACACTCACACACCACGCACTTCCACAAGCACACCTACCAATAGGATAAAATAATCGCAATAATTTTGGTTTGATTTAAGAACGCCAGCATGGGTTGTAAAAAATTACCCAGAATCCCTGCAAATGTGCTTCACGCCTTCTCGATGTTCAGGAGACTGGGCGCAGTGAGTGCAGTGATTCATGCCAGTGATGCTTAAAGAAATCCTCATTTTTATGCCCATTCATAACGTATTTTCATATACGTTCGAGTCACTCATGAAAGGATTGAATAATTTACAATAATTCACAGTTATGGTCTTGCTCTCCAGGCCCTTTGATCATTTCCATCAATTGGGTCGGTAATTCTGGACCTGACGCCCCGTCCACTGGAGCGCGAGGCCACTGGCCGCCACAGGCCGCCACGCCGCCTCCATCTCACAGGAGCCGCCGTGATGGACGGTCTCCGGGGTGATGATGATCATCAGGCCTCTCGCACGTCGGCCTCCCTGCCAGCACTGGACCAGGCGAGGGGGGTCAGCTATGAATACGGCTCCAGATCAATGTGCCTTTTGTGGGCTTGTCAGCTAAAAGAAAACTAATCCCAATTTCAGAAGCCGACCATGCGGTGGATGTAAAGGAGAGCGACGTTTGAAACCATGAAGGCATGATAAACAGTAAGCATGCTTCCATCGAGGTGTCACGCTGTTTTTTTCTAAATGTAAGAGGAATTCAGGCTTATCACTTGGCAAGCTCTTAATTATTAGGATATTAGAATATTAGAATATGATTTTTTTAATATCGAACTTTAGAAAGTGCATATGTAAATTTTCATGAAGACAAATATCCCAGCATAAAAAAATCTGTAATCACAGGGGTGTAAAATATCGGTGGAGCGCAAAGCAGCATCCTCTGAAATATGGACAGGGAGTGATTTTGCTGATGTAATGTATAGTGTAATAAAAATCAATCGGCATAATTTATTCGCTCAGCAGAGAAACCTTCTCCGGGGTCATTTTCCCCACCTACTGCTCAGGTCTTGGTGCGTAGGTCTTTGGCGGAAGCTCCTGTCATGCCTTCCCTGCATTCCCTGCTCGGTCGGCTCTCCGGCTTGTCAGAGGATGGAGCAGCACCTCATAACCGCCAGCTGGAATTCTCTTTATCATTTGAAAAAGCGTGAAACAAAGAACTGGCACAATCGAGATAAATAGTTCTTACATTATTAAAGATGAGGCTATAATTCTGTGGGCAAATTCTCCTTTTTCAGTACCGGGCTGGGGTGATGGGGAGGGGGGCTGCAGCGGCCGTCAGGGCAGGAAGCCGAGGGGCGGTGACAGTCTGTAATGGATGACTGTGTCTGAATTAAGACAAACTGGAGACAAGCCTGGATTCCAGTAGGGCTAAGCTGTTTACAAGATAAATACTCGGTGGGTCTCCCTTCAGCCCATGATGAAGAGCCCCGCCTGCTCCTCATGGCCGTGGACTGGCCCTCGGTCACCAGATGCCGGGGGGAGGGGCCTTACCTTGCGGGGAGGGTTCATTCCGGAACCTCGTCTACCACCGTGCAGCTCCAGGGGGCGTGCCCGTGCAGGGAACCCAGCTGTCCTTCACACCATGATTCTGTTCATGGCCGTCGATCCCGAGCCCAAGGGGAGCCACCGGAGGCTGAATAACACAACCAATGACCCGAAATCTATAATCAATAACTGCATGGACAGATGCTCCGATAGCCTTTCTGAGGCATGAATAGCAGACATTTATTATGCATGTAATGCCTGCTATGGAGCTCCCTCATGTTCTGCAGAAGAAAGGATGTATGGATGGATGGATGGATGGATGATTGGATGGAAGATTGGATGGATGGTTACAAGACACCATTTCCACTCAATGGACATGTAACTTAGTCTGCTCTGGTCAATGAGAATGTTATGGGCTTCCACTTCTAATGAACATTACAACCATTGCAAGTTGGCGAAATTTCAGTTAGAGGAACAAACAAGGGCTTATATCCTTATATGGAATGAAATCCTACCAGCCTCCCAGAGCTCTGGTGTCAGGGATGGGACTCCCTGTCTGCAAAGCCACTTAGACACCAATAAACAAGATTCCCAGCAGTGACGGTCTGGTTAAATAAACCAGTGCATGGACCAGGAATCAGGCACCTTGATGGCCTGGAAGTGCTGATTGGGTTGGGTGTGTGGAAGTCCAGCATCCAGCCAGACAGCTTCACGGGGAAGATGGCATTTAAAGGGTCCATGAAGCGTCCTGGAGTTCATAACACAGCTATTATACATTTGATTAATACCTCCTGGATATATCAGTACCATTAATAAGTAATTATAACCCGGTTCCATCACACTGATTAGATTCTGGGATCCAGCCAGACACATTAAACCATCGATGAACTTTAGGATCCCTGCCTCTTTCCCGCCAGAAATATGGCTCTACAGCTAAATCTGTCAGCACTCTTATGCTCGGCAAAATGGAACGCAAAAAAAAATAAAAAATCCGGCAAATGTCCAAAATGGCTCATAGATGCATCTAGATCTAGATGTAAGACATTAAGACACAAGGACAAGTGTGATCCTTACTCTACTACACTTTCAAATGTGCACGTTTTTCACCAGTCTACCATTTTGCCATCATTCCAGACAAAGCCTTCGACTCACTGGGGGTTTTGCATGGATTTTTATTTACACAGAACATTTTTCCCAGGATATCTCAAGGCACCATCTTCAGAGAATAAACAACGGTATCCATAAAAATATTTCAGCATCAGTTTAATAAATGAGTGTTAATTTTCTATTTTAACTATTGAATTAAGTGACTGTTGAAGATGTTGGTGAGTAACACTGATGCTGTTTAAATACCCCCCCCCCCTAAAATGAAGGGGAAATGGCACCAGACATGCACATTCTATATATAACCATTTTGCAGCGTTGCTGTTAGAAACATACCCATTTCAGTCCAGCCATGGGCCATTTTCTCAGTCTGCCTGCTGCTACCGTCTTGCCAATTACAGCCCCATTGGACCGGGGTTTTCTGCACCCAGCAGCAGGGTCTGAGGTCACCGGAGGGCGCTAATTACCACCCACTGACATGACGCTCCTGTCTCCTTGGGGTCACGGGGTCAGAGGTGCAAAGATCTGAGGTTGAGGAGCGGTAAGGGGCGGGCGTGGTGCCACGCGCCTGAATAGTTGACAAGGGGTTAAGGCACAAAAACTACTTTTCCAAATTCTGCCATCATGTGTTCTTCTGACGGTACTCACCCCTTGTCAATGGTGTCGCGTCCTGCTGTTTTCCTGTGTTTAAGCCTTCCAATACAAAACTAATCTTTATATTGGCACATTCTACATACATCTATTGAATGCTGTAATTGTTATGAGTATTATATGAATATCTCCATTCATATTAACTAATTATTCTTAAAGAATGATACATATCGACAGGGAAATCCATAGGAAGGAGTTATGAGGGTAGTTTTGCTCGATGCAATCTAGGCACGTGTGATTTTCGGATTGGTCGAACGCCCAATAATCATACACAGCACATGCACTCGAGTGTCCAATGAGACTCCAGCTTCCATTCTTCTGTGCACTTACGTTGAGTGCGATTGGCTTTAGCGTCGTGAGCTTGAGTCTCTCAGATCATTCGGTGTCACCTGATGGGCCCCCTTTCCACATCGGGAGGTGTTGCTTGTTTTATATACACTGTCGAGCTCTGCAGGTGATCCCCACAGGTAAGGGTTATAAGAAGAGCCTGAAAGGCACACGAAACCATGAACAGTCATGGTGCTTCAGGTTCTCGATTCGTCACACAAACAGTCACAGCGCTACAGGGTTACGGAGGCCTCACACGAGTGCTCATGGCTTCCATAGTAGTAGAACCCTCCCACATGTGGCCACAGTCCTTCAGACCCTGATAGTCACATTCCTCCAGGATACGGGACGCCTCACATGAGCAGTCAGTCCTCATGGCATCTGCAATGCTGACATTAGTGATGGTTCTCCAGACTTATGAATTCCTCACACAAAAGATCATACTCCCTCTGGATCTGGAATCCTGAAAGAGGTGATCAGGATTCTCCGGGATCTTAACACGAATGTGCTCCTTTACAGTGAAGTAAAAGAAAAGAAAATGGCTGAGTAATACGTAGGGTGAATTTGAATTATTTCATTTTATGGATACTAATTCCTGCGACTGACTGTCAGAGGACCTCACTGACTCACCAGAATCTCACCTGCAACAGCGCAGGAGAGAGATTGATATTGGGGGAGACGCAACTTAACAATTAACAACAAAGGCCTTGTTATTTTGTGGGGGAGGGGAGATAAATAAGTCCAGATTAAACAGCTCCCCCCAGGTGCTACACCCCTACTCACCTGCATTTGTACCCTGCCTGCTGTCCTCACGAGGTGGAGGAGATGCGCTGACCAGCGTAACTCATTATCACAAATGGTGCCAATGCTTTTAAGAACTTACAGCACAATCTCTCACCTGAAGGTCCTCATATGGACGCCGTCTAAAAATAAGCCCTCAGTTAAGGACCCCCGTTCGGCTGCAGCCTGCCGCCCCCTGGCCCTTAACCTTTACCAAAATTGCAGATGAAATGTCAGCGTGAGGCCCCCAGGTATAAGTCAGCGGCTGAGGCCGAAAGAGCCCCCGTATGAATCACTGTCTCCCTAACTGAGGAATCAGCAGTTCCACACCCATCCTATCTGGGCATTTAAAAGGGAGAAAAGCTGCTCCAGGAATTTCAGTATTGATTTTTCTCCCGAACAAAGAGACTTTCCCTAATACATGATACATCATAATCAGGTAATTTGTGCCTTTGGTCAACAGATGAGTAAGAGTTTCAGGAGGGAGGCTGACCTGCAGAGCCGTGTGTCCTAAAGAGGTAAACAAGGGCGGAGTGCGGATCCGCTACTAGCTGCCTACTACACTGTGCCATGAAGACCATCTTCACTGTCGCCTCAGAAGTCACACTAGCGGCCAAAATTGTGAAAACACTTCCAATCGCAGAACTTTATTCCAGTTGGTCCAGTTACTTACTTAACGGTCCAAAGTATGATATTTGTAAACATTCTTTGTTTATGAAAATCACCGGCAATATCGTGTAGTAATTTTGAATGCCAGAAATGCTAGGCGTTTCCACAATTTTGGCCACTAGTGTATAACAGGGGAGATTCTAGCTATAGAAAAAATCAGGGGCTAAGTCAAGGTTACCTGGGGCGTCGGAGGTAAAATGCTGGGAGCTAAAGCCCCAAGCGAACGGACCTTACCACACCCATGGTGTATAATATGAAACAGCAGTTTGCCTTCGTTTTGGCCTGAAAACTGCAGCTGAATGGCACCCACAGACTTGGGTGATATCTGTGGGATGTTGCCAAGAAGATGAATGACAGGCCAAATTTTTTTAATACTCATTTCTGTCACTCTCTTCTTCCAGATTATTTGGTGATTCTTAGCCCCATCTTTCAAATCACTTTGAATTTGCTATCAAACCACACACGGTACACTGCAGTTCAATATATCACAGCAAAAAAAAAAGAAGAAAACTTCACATAAAAGTTAATAATAAAACAGATGAATGACAGAGTACATCTACTGGAAAATCTGTTTAAAATATGGTTTAAAAATGGCAAAAGTAGCCCCGAATGTGTATTGACACTGTAATATGTGACAGCTGAGGAATTGCTTGATACCACGTAGATACAGAGTCCCCAGTCCAAAGGCAGCATTAAAACAGGATATATTCAGATGTGTTTTACTGCTACATGTTTCATTACTGTGGGACATTGCTGATTTTTATAACACTGAGACAATGTCGGCATCCTGCACATTATCTGTTCCTGCAGTTTTTTGGGACCCTCTGGCTCGAACCCAGGCCAATATTTTTTGGAATCGAATAGAGCGGGCTCTGTCGGCGTGGGGCTGTGAATTTGGATTTCTTTAGGGGGGGGGGGGGGGGGGGGGACGACACTGTATCTAGGCTCTCACTGCAGACTAAGAAGTGTGCTTGGCGTGTATTAGCTGCTATGTTATTGTCTGCATTCTTGGGTATAAATAGGAAACTTGACTCTCGAGTTTCATTTGAGGAAAAGCAGTTTATGACTTTGCCCATGGGGGGTTATTATAGGTCATTGAGAGGTGGGGGGGGCCCAGACCTGACTCAGGAAGCCTGGCCGGGAGATAAAGCGAGGAGAGCATCTCCCCAACTTGAACATGGTGGACCTTGGTCCCCAGAAGCATTTGCCATGTTACATCAGGAACCTGCTCCTACTGTTCTCGGACAGTCCGAAACACTTTTCTTGATCTCTTTCAACTTGATGTATTGTCAATATATGGATCGTCCTGCTCTCTAATTCAGTGAAAAAATCTAGTTTTCCATTAGTCTCTGCCTTTCTAATTTTCGGCACAGCTTTTCTTAGTGTAATTATTAAAGGCAGATTCAAGAAAGCAATTACTGAACTACTGTTTGTATCTCCGAAATCTTAATAAGCACCCAGAAGATGCTGAGATACACAACAGGAATGAAAAATTTCTCGGAATCCAGCAGAGTCTTTCTCTGGTCACTCGATACTCTGCGGTCAATCCGCTGTTTAGCAGCTAAGAAAATGCAAAGCATTTGCCTGTAAGATGCTGCGAATTCACAGCCTTATCTCTTTCATTAATAGAAAAACAGTCGTCTTTTAACAGGTCCTTGATGATTTCGACATTTCATAGATAACATTTATTTTTTCCCTCTGCAGCGGCTCAGCCCTCAATGGTGTTTTGAAGCCACCGGTGCCAGGATCACATTTTCAGTGTCTGTTTTATTTTTTAGGGTTTTGTTTTATCATATATTCTCAGGTGGTTTCGATGATACCTCGTTATTTTTATTTTATTGTTCAGTACTGGCCACCTCGTTTTCTCTTCGGATTTTTCCAGGCCTTTGGTAAATCAGGATAAGATGACTTCAGGGGCTGCTGGTGTAAAACCAACTGGCCAGCAAAACCCACAACGTCTCTATTCATCAAACAAACACTTTAAAGTCGTCCTACACCAATATCACCATAGGCAGACATTCCTGTTATGCTCTCTAATATTATTTCTTAAACAATATAACAATTTTAAAGGCAAAGTCAATCGTCAATTGAATAGAGGGGAACAGAATTGAATATTCTCTGTTTTTAGGTGCCACTCTTTTGGCTTTCAAAGGCCGATGCAGCTTGATTCCTCTGTGGAAATTTAGAGAATCTGCAGAAAGCAGACATTGCTACAGGTAGCATGTAGTTTAAAGAAAAGCATCACAACCGAAATTATCAAATAAGCACAGAAAATAACAGCAACAGGAGCCAGTATCATCAAACATCCTATGGCACCTATAATACATGCAGGTTTCAAAACCTGCTTATGTAATGTTGCATTTCGACCTGTATTTGAAGAGCGAATAGGTGCATTTTATACTCTCAGGTTTTGTAGCTCTTGGAAATAATAAGCAGGAATCCAGCTTGTTTTTGAAGCTTTTCAGCGCAATGCTTCTGGAACCGTACCGTCATACGTACGGGTACTAGTGATTTTTTTTTTTACTGGAGAAAAGGGAAAACTGTCAAGCTAGTTTCTGACATGAATTTGCCCTCGATGACAACTGACACACCAGCAAAAGGCCACAGAAAACTGGTTATTGATCACGGCGAAACTATTCATGGGAGCAGA
The DNA here is from genome assembly GCF_023856365.1 of Brienomyrus brachyistius. NCBI lineage: Eukaryota > Metazoa > Chordata > Actinopteri > Osteoglossiformes > Mormyridae > Brienomyrus > Brienomyrus brachyistius. Next base: position 7,827,870 of record NC_064534.1, on the reverse strand, counting down.
TTACGTGCGAGGGAAGCTGTTACGGAGAGAGACATTATGTAGCGGGAGTGCTTTAAGGAACACGACTTCATTAAATGGTGCCACTCGCGCTTATACCGTCTTAAAGAGCTCTTGATTGGTTTGTGCAGGCCTGTGATGGGCAAGGCCTCATCGCACGTCAGAGGTGTTACTGACAGGCCCCGATGGCTCGAGATGCTGCATTCGAAATCCCCGAGTGTCACTCTGCATCGGCCGGGGGGGGGGGGCGGGATGCTGGAAGGTGGCCAGCAGGTGAGACGGGGAAGGACTGGAAGCCAAGGCCGTTTGACACTGACAGCTGGCCCCCCCTCACGATGAAACAAATTCCCATCACAATACCGACCTTTTCACTTCGCTGTGTGAAAGAAAATAACCCCCGGTCCCAGCAGTCCAGCCCCCCCCCACCCCCCCACCAGCTCCACACCAGCATCCGAGTAAGCTTGTAATTCATTATACAAGAGTTTAGGATGAACCCAAAGAAAAGTTTACCAGACCAAAACTGAGAAAGTACACAATTAATTATTAAACAGCAGAAATCTTTAGGGGAAGAGCTATTTCATTAACCTGATGATTCTGATGATGACGGTGATGATGGTGGTGATGATGATAAGAGGAACGATGATGATTATTTATGCAATCATCAAATAATCCATTTAAACCATTTTACCATTCTAAACCATTTGTGAGTGTGTGCACCCTGTGGTGTGTTGGCGGCTGCCCAGGGTTGGTTCCTGCCTGTGCCCCTAGTTCCCGGGATATGCTCCGGGCCCCCCCTGCAAGCCCAGTTGGTATTATGCGGTTATGGTGATAGATGGAACTTCATCTCGTCATTCATCTGCTATACCACTTGTTACATATAGGGCGGCGGTGGAGCCTACCCTGGAAACAATGACATCAACCCATCACAGGTCATAAATGGAAAAATGATTTAGTTAGCATTTATTTGTTTGTTTATTTATTTGCTTGACATACTGGCAGGGCTTGAAGAGCCAAGAGGCATCAAGCATGCAAATGTGCAGTGAATTTTAAAGGCAATTGGAGGCCTGTGAACTGCAGATGCTATTCATGCTCGCGCTTGGAAATGAAGCATAGATCGAACCCATTTTATCGAACCGATTGACCCACACTGTCATGCTGAGCTGTCCAGACAGGCCACACATTATTTTCATTATAATCTGCAGTTCTTCAGGACTTCTGGCTCCTCCAGGTTTTGGGGCCTGTAGCTGATGTCGTACATATCACACCTGAATGAGAGCAGTAACTGAAACATAAAAAGGTGATTTTATAACCTGAATGGAACCTGAGTGAGAAGAGTAAATGGACAATGCATGAGTGAGGACGATGACTGAAAAACTCCTGAATGTCAGTAACAAATAAACAATAACAAGTGACAGAAGTAAATAGGTAACCCATGAGTAAGACTAATAACTGAATCTCACCTAAGTGGGAGTAATAACTAATCAAAACCTCAACTAGAGTAATAACTGAATCACACCTGAGCAAGAGTAGTAAATATTCATCAACTCAATTAGAGTAATAACTGAATCACACCTGAGTGACAGAAGTAAATAAGCAACACCTCAGTGAGAGTAATAAATAATCAACATCTCAGTGATAGTAATAAATAAACATCACCCGAATTAGAGTAGTAACTGAAATATACCTGAGTGAGAGTAGTAACTAAATCATACCTGAGTGAGAGTAGCAACTAAATCATATCTGAGTAAGAGTAGTAAATAAGCAACACCTCAGTGAGAGTAATAAACATTCCTTGAGTTAGAATAGTAACTACTACAACACTTGAGTGAGTGTAATAATTATACTGCAAACAACCGACTCACACCTGAGTAACTGCAAGAATTGAAGAACGTTTCCAGGTGTAACCTGGCTCTAGTGAAGCTGACACAGCTGATGGTGGATGTCAGGTTACAGCTGGGCACGAGTCTGGATGGCTAAAGAGTCCAACTTACACCTGCAGGTCCTCGCCAAGGCACCACTGCTGTACCTTTAAATACGTGACATAGTTGCTGTTTCAGCTGGCAAAGCATGGAGCAGCAATATAATCCTGGCTGAGGATCTCCGAAGAGATCAAATTACTGCTTATAAGTGCAGAGTTAAGCTGACTCCTATTAGCCAGGTGAGGCATTAGTTCATATGAATACAGTGCAAGTTATCACATGTCATGTGACCCTGCCCAACGAGGAGTGGGAAAATTAGGCTTAAAACTCATGGCAGAGGAGTTCTGAGATGTACACGATATTAGAGGTAATACCTCTATGTTATTGCGAAACAGGGGGGGTGGGTGTAGAATACCCTCTTGGTGTATTCCAGGCCAGCAGATAAGGTAGATTAATACATTTCTGGTTCTGGATTCTTATGGACTTTATCGTTTGGGATACAAAGAAAAACTGGCTAACTCCTGAACCATTGTCTCACAGGGCCACAGGAGTCGCCTTACGGTTACAGTGATTGGTAATTATGCAATAATAATACAATAATATGCTGACGGACGATGCTTATCCAACGGCCAGATTCAAACCAGTCACTGGTACTGAATTTATTTTTGCTTCTCTGCCTTCACCTAAAGATAAAGTTGAAACACAGGAAAACAACTATTTATATTTCAATACATTTTCCTTGCACATCTGATGGATGACACGGCAGTATTTGATTGTGATTGAAACACAGATGCGAAATATTGCATTTATTTATAATGTTGTGAAAGGGTTTTAGTTAGTATATAAAAAAAGTAGCTGTTTCCTCTCCATATTTCTTTATGGTTGTCTAGACGTAGCCCATGAAATCAGACTTTTAAAAGCTTTTAGGGGTCTTTGTGGAAGTGTGTTGTCCTTCCCGGGAACATGGCTGTACGTCGGTGTCAGTTTTAAATAAAAAACTAAGAGCTGTTGCGTGGGGGTACAGTTAGGGCAGGATCCGAGTAGTAGCATCCTCGTTCTACACTACCTTGAAATACCTGCGCAGGGGTGGGGGCAGCTACAGTAGATGCCCCAGATCCCTTACAAGATTTTTCCCCCCTCCCTCGAACTTATATAGTAGAATCTCATGTGAGTATCTTGATTGCCTGATCAGTCCATCACACCGACTGCTACTCGTTCAATTCAGGGCCGCAGCTACAGAAATAGCATAGAGGAGAAAGTTATTTTGCAAAAGTTATCGCCACTTTAGACCGGCATTCCAGGGGCCTAACTACATCATAACACCAATTTAGAGTGTTATTTATTCTCGCTATTAATTAGCAAAATGGTAAATTGCTGCCCATTGATAGAGGTGGAAGGCAAGACAAATGTCCCCAGCGGCAGAGAGACCGGGGAGATCTGGGCTCGGGGGGGAGGGGGGGGGGGGGGCGATATTTGCAAGCAAATGATATTTTGGGGAGCTGGCAAGCGGCGCGCATGACAAACTGATGCAATTTCCGCCGTGGCGCAGGACCGGTGCTGATATTTGTCTCGCATTGGCAAGGGTGAGTGCATGGCTGCAGGCGCAGCCTCCAGATTTGAATCTCAGGGTCCATAGGCCGTCTCCCTGACAGGACACAAATAATTACAGTACACTCTTCTCATTGCACTCCGTTATATCGGCTGCCTTATCTGCGGGCTCGGCTGGGCTTGATCAAGCGGGGTCACGCGCCGTTGACCATAACATAACGCACAACCTTGTTATTTGGAGATATGATAAATAAAGAGCACTGATGTTACCTAGACAACAATTTTATCTTTTTTTAGCCCCTTTGTTTTTTTTTCTTGGCACCTCCGCCAACACATTCACCTATTTTTTTGTTTGCTCGGGTATTTACCTGCAGTGCAACATTATGAAAATGGAAAGAATTTTTGCATTTCTGTGGTCACAGAAGCAGGTGGATCGGGGGAAATTTCATGCATGTAGTAAGTACGTTCTTCACGCCTCATGAATCTTTTCCCTCAAGAATCCGGGGACCTCTGGCGATCGGCCACACCAGTACCTGACACCACCTTCTCTGCACTTTAAAAGAAGAGATTTAGCCAAAACAGAGGTTATCTAAGCACACATTGAGTCACAGATTAGCAATGGACATTTCTTTCATTCTTTTGTTGAGTCGCATCTATAGTGTCCACTGAAGGACTTCACTCATCCGTTATACTGCGGCTGGAAATGTCAAAAACATTAAAAGCATTCTTGTTTTTAAGCAGCTCTGGGACGGGAAGCCCGCCACACTGCGCCTGTTATGAAGGCGAATCACTACTCGAGCTCTCCTACAGGCCGAATCGGTCTCACACAAGCAACATTTGGTTCACCTGTGATGTGCTTTACGGCAAACTCAGCGTCTGCGTGGGGGGAGGCAGCAGATGGCAGATGGCAGCTGGGGTGACTGTGCAGCTTGTAGATGGGAAGACCCCCGGTCACTGGCACAGAGCCACTGCGGCCAGGCAGCACTGCGATGCAAGGGCGTCGGCCGTCACGATGCAGCACCGCACCCAGCCTTCAGTGGACCAACACCGGCCAAATGAGAAGAGCCTTACATGACCTCAGCTCTGAACCATGAGCGTCCCAAGCCATAAGGAGTGTGGTCATTGGCAGACCCGAGGCCAGATACATTAGTGTGGAACATAAACTTTGACATTTTACAGCTGCATGTTCTCCTGGAGCATGTCAGGTCATGCACTTTACTGAATGGTACAACAGCAGGGATCCTCCTAGCACTCAAGCGTTCAGCGTAAACATCTCTGACCCTAACTACCATAACACCTACTCCCCGCTTCAGTGATTTAATGTGTGGATGATTCACTGGCAAAATAAATCATCCACCCAACTACGCACTTACCCATCCCATTGTCATCGGTAATCAGGCGACTATCCCAGGCAACGCACAACACGAGGAGGGCATGTGAATGACAATATGTGTGTCTCGATGACTTAGGGTGCGGTGCTTGTGTTTAGAAGGTCCCAGATTAAAATCCCACTGGTAGCAGAGTGATTTCACTGTTGGACCTTCGAGCCAAGCCCTTATCGCCTTTGTTCCAGGGACTGACTGACCCCCGCTTTCTCAAATGCAGGTCATTTAGGACAAGTGTTCTCTGAATACATATAAATAGCTATTTTGGTAAAATGAGTTAAATGAATTTAACCAAAAGCTTAATTGTGGCTAATGAACTGATTCTACGGACAGAGTATCAAAGGCTGTAAAGCATTAAACCCCACGATCGCTGGCAGTATCTTGCTTTTCACTGACGTTTTAGACAGCTCTCAGTTTGCAAGCTCCCTGTGCGGGGAGCACCGTAGCAGAAACACCTGCATTTCCATGTCCGCATCCGGCTGCATTCTGGTCCTTCCAGAAAGGGACACGGGGCCTGAACTCCCATAATCCTCTGCGTCGAATCTCCACTCTACAGGCGCCGAGCGCGGCCTAACCGTGACAGTTCATCAATAGACATACACCTCCAGCCATTATACTTTTTGACAGCAGTCCAGGACGTATATGCAGAGTCGTACAGCTGACAGGGCTTGTCAGGGGTGCGGGTTCTGTGCACCACGAGATACCCCGGCCCTCGCCTGGTCAACCGGGAGGCCCTGGGTTCCTTGAAGGCAGCCGGACTTAAAGATGGCTGCCTCCAAAGCTCCCAGGAACAGCCTGCAAATCTGACTAAGAGACGGGAGGGTAATTTGGGGGAATCACAGAAGAACTTTAAATCCCCCTAAGGGGGATGAAAGACTGCGCAACGATGCACAAATAACGCATAAAAAGTGTACGAAGTGTAGCCGGTTACCTTTCAAGCTAAATAGTTGGCTGTGACGGCGGGGTCTGCCTTTCTGCTGCAGTAAATCCACCAGCGTGTTCACCTCTCACCGAGCGACAGGGGACAGGTCAGACGACAAGCCCACGCTCTCGACGCCGTCCACACAGCTCTCAGTTCTTCATGTTTTTTATATATTTATATCCAAATATTTATATAAAAATAGTGGTTTAATTAAAGGTCCTACAACTATTATATATTAAGAGCTACTAAATGAAAGAGGCAGTGTGAGTGGTCTGTGTGATTGTGTGATCAGAAGGTCACCAGGGTGCGCAGGGGGATGTCACATGGGGCCCCTGAATGAGGCCCTTACCCTCAACTGCTCCAGGGACCGTCGGATCCTGCTTTTGGAAGATGAACGTCACATTACAAACCTGTCCACTAAGGACATAAACGCCTAATTTACTCCTTGAAGTAAATCCTTTATTAACAGTATTCAAATGCTTCTGCTGAGGAATGTAAAGGGAAAATTCAACAAATTTCTAATAAGTACTTCAGACAAGACTTTATTAAACAAACAAAAAAAAAATCGACTAAAAAAAAAAGCACGAAGTGCTGAAATAAAATAAAAATAACACACATCAAAAATCAAAAATGAAATCAAAACAGGAGACCAGACGTCAGCCATTCGAAGAGCTCTGCAGGCTTCAAAGCCCGATCCGAATCAGGCGAGGACCAGCACCCTCGAAACAAAACTATTTAAAAATATATTTATATATTTATATATATAGTGGTTTTATTTGGGAGGATTTCGATTTGCTTCATCCGTGCATCATCTTTAACGTGAGGTTATGATGTAAACAGAAGTGCGATCGTTGGCCAGTCCCGTCGGCGCGGCCGGCTGGCGGTCTGCTCACGCGATAGCCTTGGCTTCCGGTAAGAAAGCCTCCCAGTATTTTATCAGCTGTGGAAACACGAGGGGAATGGTGAGGTTAGTCAGTAAGGGCTTCACTGCCAGTCACAAAAGCCACCACGTAGGACTTAAACCGCAAACAACGTGGATAATCAATCAGTACAAGGAATACAAAGTAAAAATAATATTCTTTTCTTATTCATGGGTACCATTAAACCAAAGTTATAATGTAAACTTGAATATAAAACACTAGAATTCAAACGGCACCACACCAAAAATGTCTCAAGGCAGCCTGGAGACTGAATCTTCTAAAACCCTTTGAGATGTTCCACAGGCTGGAACTGAAAGGAGGGTGATCGATACGAAATTTCTGTGAGCAGACACACACAGGTGTGCGGGTGGACATTTCCGGACCTCACATTCACAAAAGGGCCCAGCCGGACTCTCGCCATACCTGCAGCTGGGTCTGCACTAGCGACTCCAGGTACTTGATGATGACCACCTTGAAATCGTTCACTCTCTGCTTCTGCAGAAGGAGCAAACGCCACACGGTGAGTTCAGAAGAGAGATAACGGCTTATGATATGTTACAAAACACAACCCCAACTGCTACTGGAGGGTGTGGCTGGACACTCACCTCAAACCTGCCCACCTCCTTGCGAATGGTTTTTGAGATCAGCTCAAAGTCTCGTTCCCCCTGCTGGACCTTGGCCTCCCACTGAAACGAGCAGAAGAACAGGAGAGCTGGCCGTCAGTGCCGGATGAGGCCCGGCTGGCCAGGATGACCCCGAGACGCAGGGCCAGACCTCAGAGAACTCCACCACTGACAACACAGTAGGATGGACAGACGTGGTGTTCGGAATGGTTTAGGCACAGGGGATGATGTGTGGCTGATGTTAATGATATAAATGCAATTCAACTCATCATCTCCGCTCCTGTTTGATTAATAAACAAATAAATAAATCCAGCATAAAATCACGAAGCACAGGAGGAGAGCGGAGCCTTATTGGAAGTTATTCCGTTCTGGGATTAGTTATTCTCCTGTTGGACACCATGTGGCGCTGGTGAGCAAATTCACAAATGGCTTTTACTTTGATTTTTGAATGTACTCGCAGGCCACCCATTGGTGGGAGGCCGGGGTCACATGGTACAAGGAGGAAGGATGTGGTGGAACTGGTGTGTTTTCCGGCCTGGTGTTTAATGCAGGACAACAACAAAAGGCAAAGTGGGTGAATATGCTTTAAAAGTGGCGTAGAAAACTGGAAAAGATGGAGCAAGACAAAAGAAAATGAATAGCGATCGATTGGCCGTTTAGGTTAAACGAAAGGTCACATGGGTCCGTTCGTGAAGGACAGTCTATACTCGTTTTCGTTTTGGGTTTTTTGTGTTTTTTTTTTTTTTTTTTTTTTTTAAATCAACAGACATCCAATTTCAGGGGGTCCTGCGATTGGACGAACAGGACCATGTGACACATAGCGGGGGGCGGGGCTTGGCATGGCGAGGGAGGACCCCAAGGGAAAACGGCAGTCGTAGGAATCCTACCTCCTCGATCTCCTGCGTGAGGCATGACAGGGAAAATGCAAAAATTAAAAAGGCTGAAAATGCTCAAGGCTCAAAATAATGATAATAACGAAATGAGGCTGCCGCCATTTTGTACAGAAAACCTTCGGCCAGGACAGAGAGACGGCAGTTTTTATTCGGCATGTTAGAGTCACATGACCAGTCACATCTGGTGGCAGCCGAACCGGTCTGAACACATGTCTGGCCGCTCGCTGTCTGTGACAGCAATCATACAACACTGGCATTTAGGGAACATCGAAAATATTCGAGATGGAGCCATTACGTTTTCCTCAAACTGAAATGTACCATGTGACATGAGAGCGATAAAACAGATGGGGCGGGGGGAGCGAGGGGCAGGAGCTGGCAGAGAGACAGGAACAGTCACTGCACCCGATCTCCTGACAGCCCTTCTGAAGAGCACTGGATTACAGGCAGTGTGGGAATGAACACATGGTGCAGCTAAGGTGTGAGATTATGCCTCCCCCCCCCCCCCCACCTCACAGGACAACCACAGAACAGGCAGGTTCATGGCAGGCCAATTAGTTCCCACCTTCCTTAATATTAAGGTTTTTTTCCTAGCCACCAGGGGGCGCCCAGTCACCATCTCTGCAAATCTGCTGGATTTAACTGATTTGAACCGATGAGTCTAATGCACTTTTTAAGGGGTTAAAATTCCATAAGTAATGGGAATTTTCCTGTGGCACACATGCAAAAGACAGATAGAGCTGGTAAGTTCAGAAATGGTCCAGCTTAAGGATATAATCAGGGATTGACATAACTGGTACGCAAGTACGCGTTCACCTTTAAAAGCGATACGTGCGGTAATCCATTGTTGGAACAGTGTGAATACGTACGTATTTTATGTACATTTGCGCCGATATGACAAGACTTCATCGTGCATTTTAACCTCTGTACCGCAAATGAATTACGAATTAGCATATAAAGGTTAAAATGTACGATAATTTTGTGTCATATCGGCGCACATATCGCTTTTAAAGATGAATGCGTACATGCCTACCAGCCTTGTCCATTCCCGGATATAATTTTGCTCTCAGACACAGTGGCCAACGAGTCTGCTTAGTTCACACCAAGCTATGAGCTGTAATCATTCTGGAGATCCTGAAATGCAAGATGAAGCCTGAGGACAACATGGGCAGCACAAGCCCACAGGACCTTCTCTCCCGAGACCATGCTGGATGGTGGACCAGATGTCCACCCAGAACCAGCTCTGCCTACAATCTGCTCTGACCTCCTTGATCTCATCCTTAGCCTGTTGCAACTTGTCCGGCTTGTTGGTGAACTGCAGCTTGGACTCGGCCTCCCGCTTCTTCTGCAACATGAGCTGCGCATCCTGCCACTTGGACCAGGTCTTCATGCGATTCTCGAACACGGCCTGTGGGCAGTGACACAGCTGAGAACCAAAGATCTTCAGGGATCGTCATTTGGGGGCATATCGACGATCTGTGAGTCCAATGACCTTTGACATTCAGTCCATGGAGCGTCAACAAGACCCTTGACAACATTGAGTATCATCCTCTGTGTGTTGTGAGCAGCTGAACCGAATACCACACCTTTACCGCGGTAATGAGCCGCACATAGTCCCCCAGTAGCTCGGAGAACAGGTAGAAGTCAGCGTAGGCCTGCTCCTGGTGAAGCTGGTCGATCTTCTCCTCCACCTCGGCGAGTTGGGACAACGCCCGGGACAGCGCCGTATGGTCCTCGGAGTTTCCCAGCATGGCCGCACTTCTAGCAAAGGATGCCGTGTTGACAGAGAGTTCTAGAAGGCAGGTGGGGAGAGGGTCACTCAGACGTCAGGACACGGTGCTTTACTTCATAGAGTTACTTAACATGTTTGCAGACGTGATCTTATACAAGGAAAAGAAGGTCATATTCCTCTATGCCTACAGGTCCCTAAAGTGATGGATCTTCTCTAGTCCATCAGATATCCCCCTCAGAGCAGCAACTAAAGGACACGCTAGGGCCAATGGGTAAAAATCTAAGTTCATCCCATTTAAACATTCTCACTGGGAGCCCACTGGTATGAGACGGAAAGAATCATGAATCTGAGGAAGTCAAAGCACTGGGGCAAAGCGGAGGAGTTCACCTTTCCTGTGGCACACCAGAGCCTCCACGCTGCCATGGAGCTTCCTGAGCTGCTGGTCCAGGTTCTCAAACTGCTGCTGCTTCTCCTCAAACCACTTGGACAGAAGCACAGACGCAGGCCGGAGACCAAGTCAAAATGCCGCGGCGTGTGATGATTTACCGCTAGGTATCGACAACGAACAGATCGTGTTAATAACTGAGAAAAACAGGAGATGGGAGGGGAGGACCTGAGAGAAGACCCAGAGGTCTAAGACGACCACGGAGGCCTTCTACTGCAAACAAAGCAAGCAACTAAACAAGGTGCACAGCGGCCTGACAGCTAAGTGACAGGAAAGTGAGAGTCAGAGCGCTGTTGGCCGCAGACTCCATTCTGCCAAGCTTCCGGCCAAAGAGACGTAAGCATTCGGGCGGGAGAGGCTCATTAATTCGCCTCATTATTCAGGCCAGGAAGGAACCCTTACCACGTCTGCCTCATTCATCTTGATCGTCATCCTGTTGACAGCGTCGGCCGCCCTGTTTACCATTCTCAATATCCCAGCCCCGCTGAGCGCCTGGGTGCTAACCGCACGCGGCAGCTGGAACAAAATGACAAATAAGGGCAAACAAACCGGTTAACAGGCTGGGTCTCGGACCCCCTGTCCCAGAGGGAGATCCGGCAGTGCGCGGCCGGGGGGGGAGGGTCCTCCGCCACCATACATTTCAATGCTGTGGGACCTAATTTAATACGCTGGCTTCGGAGAGGCTCTCAGAGGGACAAAACAGGCAAAAATAGCTTTCAATTGCTCTGAAGTGTTAACACTGCCCCCCCCCCCCCCCCCCCCCCCCAAAGCGATACTTAGTTTCAATGCAAGTTGGATTAATACAGACGTTCTACAGGAATACGGATAGACAGATGGGGCAGCAAACCTTCCCTAAGACGGAGACTGGAAAACCGTCGGGAATCTTCATTCTGGATGTCCGGCGATAACGTCGGGGCGTGGAAAGGTGAAGGTGGCGTTCCGGTCACGATTCAACAACCCAGGAGGATTTCCTGGCACTTTACAGCCACCCACCACCCCCAGGTTTGTTAAAGTGTGTGTCCCCCCTCCCCATAAAATTCATAATTTACTTCAGCAGACTGTCACCTCCTCTTTGGATGATATGATGCCGTTATGCACTAAGAGGACCCACCAGTGTCAAAATTTGACTTCTTACAAATCACTGCAGCTGTGGCTTTGAGTGAGTCACCGGTGCACATTCAGTGGCCAGCTGATTAGGTATAACCTCACTAACGAAACGAACCACGGCAGACAGACGGGGTCCAAAGGATCACCTACTGCTTGGCTAAGCATTACAGTGGCTACGATGCGCGATCGAAGCACTTTTGAACGTGGTGCGAGTGCCACTGCCTGTGTCAGCTCCAGCACCTCATAATCAGGTGTCCTCCTGGCATTTCCATGCACTACAGTGTCAAGAGTTCACAGGGAATGGTGCTGGACTTGTTATTGGTGACGAGAAGGCCACAAGTGCTAAATTACAGTTCGGTACAACAGTGTATGTGAGCTTGACTTCTCTGGATGATGTACTCGTCCACCCTTCAAGCGGAGCTGGCAGAAAAAGTACTGGTTAGGTATACCTATTACAGTGGCCACTGATTGTACATATAAACATGCGTCATATTATGTATGACCTGTGGATGACATAAACCGGCAAACACGTTCCGTCCAGCAATAAGTGAAACCCTTCACATCATCACCACCACGATAGACTGAAGCACCTCAGAGCTCTCCAGAAACTGTAGGACGTCTGGATCCTGCAGCAGAACTGGGTGCTTCACCGTCCGCATCAGATACCTGCGCCGAGGGAAAAAAAAAAAAAAAAACAGAGTTTCATAACATGCGTTGCATGCAGGTCGCATTTCAGAGCAGCGGCAATGAGGAGGAGGAGGAGAGGAGGCAGGTCAGGTCAGGAGGCGGGTTGGGAAACTCCCAGCAGGCCATCCCACTCCTCCCACTCCGAGCAATCAGATCCCAGTATTGCCTTCTTTGATATCAATACAAAATGGAATTCCATTCATGTTATATATATTTTTAAAAATCAACATGATACAATAAAAAATGTGAAACTCGGCCCACCCAAGTCAACCTCCACTGCAGTAAGTCTACTGTTTACCTCGCACTTCCGAGGCGACCAGCTGACATTATATTTAGCATTAAAAATTCATCGTGGACACTGAAAACGAGGCCAGACACACTCAATGGGCCCTGAAAATGAATCAATATTTACAATGACATTTTTCTAAATATTGTTCCAAAAAAAAAAAAAAAAACTGCTTCCACCGTGTAGGAAGACTGCACACCGGTGCCTGGGGGCTGATCGCACACGAGCCGCGGGCCGGGGAGAACGGACCCAGACATCAGGATTCAGTTCTCTGGGATCCGACATGCAGCGGCCCGTCATTGGCTGACCTCCGCGTCAATCAATGCGATTACAAAAAGGGCAGAAAAATGCCACGGCCTGACTTTATTTAAATTTCCCTTTGATTCATCAGAATGTGCAAAACGTGGACGACGCCGGGCGAAATACCAGGCATGTCAGAGAGTGCTGGGGGGAGGGGGGGGGCTCGCCGTGGTTCTGCAGGGCTCCAGAGATCCGCTGGCATATCCCAGGCTCTGACAGCAGCGGGGTCCGAGGGTTCAGTGATAATTATTTACCTAATACTGCGCTGCTTAACCTTTCCATCCTAAAAGAGCAGAACAACGATGCTCTTTACACTGAAGTCTCCACGCAGCGCTGGATGGGGGCCCCGCTGGGGGAGGACACTCCCAGAAGGCAGCGGGAAAAGAGCGTCAGGCCGCATCAACAACAACAGTACATACACCGACTGGCTCTCCCAGGAAAAAGTGTGGCAGCGATGTCCGGTCCAATACCGCGGTTATACTCATTCACAGAACAGCCAGCCTTAACTACCTGGCAGAACATGGCAAACTTTCTCATTTTAACAAAATGAACAATTAAAATAAAAGCATGGGAGAGCTCCAAGTGAGGAAAGATCACTTCGTTAATGATTAAACGGCAACATGTTCATGAGGTTAGATTTACCACTGCTGTTCAGAGGGCCTTAAAACACATGGCGTTATTGAAACTCGCACTGGATACAGAGTGAGCCAATTTTCCTAACAGCCAAAGCATGTGATATTTTTTACACCATCCGGCAGGCAGACTATCCAAAAGCAATTCAGAGGTCTTCTGAACCTCGTCCCTTCGCCATAGAAACAACCTTTTTTTAAAAAAAAAAAAAAAAAAGGAAAAAAAAATACAAAATTAATCTTGGATCACTAAGACACAGAGTGGGGCAGTGGGTGAAATGGACTGTTTGCCTACTGGGAAATTAAAAATGTAGTAGTTCCAGGAGAGTCCAGGTGGCGCCCAGGGAGTTAAGTCACTTTTCGCACTAAATCTGGGAGCCGTGAATCATCGGCAGAAAGAGAATTTTGTAACCAAGCTTCCCGTCAGAGGAGAGTGACACTGAAGTGACACTCAGCGGTTATTATTAACATGAATAAAATGCTTTCTCTACAAAGCAGAAGTCCAGTTCATACCTTTCCAAAGCAGATCTTCGCTTCTCCACAAATTCTGTGGATGACAAGTCCTCCTTCCCCACTTTGACTTTCGTCATGCCTGTTCATTACAACACATCAACCAGATGTCACACACCAAGCACCATGCGTACTCCGGCCAGCGTTTTTTTAGTAACTGAAAGAAAGAAAATTTTTTTGCCTTGAAGGCTTGAAGTACTTGTAATTCCCCACGCTAATCGAAAGCACAAAATCCCATGTTAGAACACTGGAAAAAATAAGTTCTGAAAGCTGTTAGTAATAATCCTCAGTCTCCTGTCAGTTTGAAAGACACTCACATGTGCCTTCAATTACAAAGAAAATTGAAGTAGATTAAAATTATATTACAAATTATGAAATAACCTACATTTCCTAGAGGATGCTTACCCATAATGCTCTGATGCTTACCCACAATGCTCTGATGCTTACCCACAATGCTCTGATGCTTACCCACAATGCTCTTCTCTGGTGCGGGTGGCACAATGTAGCCAATATGCATGTACTTGGAGGCCAGTTTGCTGTGCAAGCCAAGGAAGTCGCTGAAGCGTCTCTTCACGGAGAAGTCGTTTCTGCTGAAAACCATCAGGGACGTCTGCATTCAAGACAACACCAGACGCGTGTCACTTAAAGCATTTGGAGCCAAAAGGGATACAGAACCGTCCACGCGAAACGTGACAGGAGAATCAGGCGTAAGAGTGTCTCTCACCTTCGTGGTGACTTTGTAGGCCATGTAAGCATTCATACCATCTCCTGAGGAGATAAAAGTCACTGGGTCAGTGCCGGTCCCAGCCTAGGTGGGCGAGGTTACGCTGTGCGGGTTTCAAAGGCCTCTTAAAGTGACACTGCGCCATTTCTGCACATTTCACTAGCACGGCCGCAGCCGGGACGGGTGGGTGGGCATGACTGCATGTCTCCCACTCATTACTGCGGCAAGCGCTTGCGGGAAACAGTCATCGAACCCAGGATTCGGACGGAATCTACATGACGGTATCGCTTAGCTATCAAGAAGAGGAACTGTGCGTCTCCAACACCTGGCCCTTTGCTGAAATCAGCAAAAATCACGTCTCTACTTGTGAGAAAGCGCTCAGATCTGGTTAGACGGGACTTTATAGAACCGTTTCTACTGCCGCTATTTGTAACTCATCTAGATGGTTAGACAAACACCATAAACCTGCCATAAAGGTCACAAGCCTGTCAGCACACAGAAGACAGTGGCGTGGAAGATCCCCTGCTCATTCTGACAGTACAGCATTCATCAAAGAGCAGCTCTTGCCAAAATATCTTTTTTTCTTCTAATAAATAATTGACAAAAATGTAATAATAACATTAATGAGGTCTGCCAATTCTGAATGCAGTGAACTCATTTAAAGCAAAACCTAAGGCTAACAAGGACCGAACCCGATCCATCCATCCTTCATCTGCACTTACCCAGTACAGAGGTGTTTCTGATTCCAGTCCGCAGGAACCCCCACCAGACTGTCCACATTACTGCTCCCACCCACCCCCCAACAAACTTATACTAGGAATTCTGCAGGCTTGATTATTTGGTTCAGTTATTCTATGAGCTCGGACGGAGCTAAAAAATGGACTGTATGCGAGTCCTCGCGGACTGGGTTGAGGAACACTGCCTCACAGGATCCCAGTGAACCTGCAGCTTCTCCCAGTAAGAGTATAATGCACAGCACACACTTACACAGTCAACTGCACACTGGGCAATTCCAACACACTGATTAACACTGCATGTCACACTGCAGAACCACAGGAGGGCTTAGGACCCCCAAACCCTGGAGAAGAAAAGGCCCAGTGCTTCTCAGATAGGCACTGCAAATCTTTATGTTACGATATCACATAAAACCCTCACACAAATGATAAACAGCCATCCGCACTCGGCACAAGAGCTCCGTACCTCACGCTTCCCAGCACTGAGCTGCCCTCCCACTGCATCCTGTTCCCAGAAAGGACAGGGTCAGAGGATACCGCTGTTTACGTCGTAAGACACGCGTGGGAGACACGACGCAGACCAGGGCGGCGCACGGAGGCTTACCGACTTTCTCTGGATCGGAGACCGAGATCTGAATGTCGAAGGAGTCCCCCGACGCATCCTCCTCCAGCTGTAATACAAACGTGATGCCGCTTCAGGCAACACTGAACCACGAATCACTCCTTTCATTCAGGGGAATAAATCTTTAGTTGTGGACGTCTTCCTGCCTCGTCCCCGTCTCACGCCAAGGTGGCTGGGGCTTTATACATACAGTGCTCACAGAAAGCTTTGGTACGTTTGCTTGATTCTGTAAAAATGCTGCAGAATATATTGGTCTCATAACAAAAGTCAGCTGACACGCAGTGTTTAACATCTCTGTGCATATCATCCATTAAGACATTTAGGATGCAATTTTATCATTAGAGTGCCTGCTTTTAAACAATTACACTCTTTTAGATGTATAATGAATGTTTGAAATGGTTGCTGAAAAAAATGAACGGTTTTGCCTTCTAGGAAAACTGTTTTTGAGTCGCTTGCAAAGGAATTGGAACTTATAGCAAAACGAAACGTGCGATATGGCTGTTCAGGACGCTTCACTTTTGTTCACTATTCCTACTACAGTTAATTAGTAAACGAAACAAAAACAACAGTTTCAGTCACCACACTGCAAGATGTTGGTATCCTAGCAACTGGACATTTGCAAATAGCAAAAAAACAGAAGGAATAAAGGAGATAAAAGAAATGTGGGTTTATAGGATTGAGAAATAAATTTAATTCTTAGATTATTTCAATGCTGTGAATTCCAGAATTAAAACGGTGCTTTTCAAAACTGAAAAAAAGAGCACATTTGAATAAAAATCGCCCTCTTACAGAACGTGTACTCTGAGAAGTGTTACGGTACTGATGTACACACAGTCTGTACACCGCTACTTAAAGTGCTCTGTGGGTATTTTACAGTGCAATACAGAAGACAGACTTGCCTTTGAGAATTTGAACAGCTCTACAAAAAGGCAGCTGCACTATACAGTGTGCTATTTTGCTAATGGAGAGCGATTATGAAAGCGGGCAATGGGTGTTTAATGTCCTGGGCAACAAAAACTTATCCCTGGGTTTAGATCATTCCTGTTGTATGTACATTACTGCAGTGTCGTCCCTGGGCTATTTTAGTATTGGGGTGGGGGCACCATACCTCATCGAGGGATTGCTCGAACATGCCGGAGACCATGATGACACTGGGCTCGGCCCGAGGTGCGATCAGAGCTGTAGGAGTCACAGGAGTGATGGCAGGAGATGGACCATCAGAGAGGATGGGCTCCCTCTCCGGACTGTCCAGGGACACTTCCTCTGTGGCCTCTGTGGGCGGGGCCAATAGCGCTCTCAGGGACCGACACTCCACGCGACAGAGCCAATATACAGCACTAATACCTACCAGTTTACCATCTGACATGTTTTTTTTGGCCCATCTTGCACACACCGCCCATATTACTGAGGCATATCAGGCAACAAAAATAACAGACAACCATACGCGTCAACCTGCAACCTCTTCGTTATATAAATACGCAGAAATATCTTACATAGTTTCAATACTAAAGCTAGATACTTTATATGAACTTGGTACAGGTTCACGATTACTTGCACAGAGGAAATACCCAGCTAGCTCATTACATACAGGACACACGACACAAACGCGAATATCTTCACTTGACTGTGTATGATTACCCAAAGTACGTGGTATAGCTAAAACCGAAGACAAGGTTGCTCTCATCCCCACAGAGTGTCAGGTCACTAACTAGCTGCCGGCATGAAGATCCGTTATGGTTGTCGACCAGGCCAAGGGCACTGGTGTCCTCCGCATATGAATAACCAAGTTGTGGTTGAAGGGGGATGAGGAGTTATGCGAGTAGACTGGGAAGCCTCAAGGAGTGAGCTTCAGGGGTACCTGAAGTGAGGGTCAATCAGACCACGAGAGGACGGTGACATGATTACCAGCAAAGAGGTCCTCTTGGTCATCGTCGAGAAGAATCTCCGCAGGTTTGGGTCCGTTGGAGCTTGGGCCGACATCTTCGACAGGGAGGTTGGCCGGTTCAGGAGAAGAGGGGCTGGACTGCAATCAGACAGAGAGACGCAATAGAGTTCCATTTTTTTCCCGTCAATGTTACCACTTAAATTTCAGTCATGTTACAATCCCCAAATTCTAGACAAAATAACTGCGAACAATATCCATAGAGCTTCTGAAGTTCACCACAACGCGTGACAGATGGCAACACAGGAGGAGGCAGCCAATATTTACCAGCCACAACGTCCCTTTAAGCTTCACGCACGGAGTCTCCTGAACTACAGCTCAGAGAGGCACCAAACCCGATCCATCAGTGTTATAAAGCCATGTCTGCAATTTCAAAATGTAAACGGACTGCAGATGGACACAAATGTTCAAGTTTGTGCATGAATGTCTCAACCTCATCCAAAAATCCACATCTGGATCAAACTTCCGCCAAACATTAAGAATTTATCCCAGAGACAGTAGTCTTGTCATTTCCTTAGCAGACATATTATCCGAATCCCCACTCATGCACTACCTTACACTCCACGATTTGGAATTATTTTCACTCGGAATGTTTTACTACAGGAAACCAGGCTGATAAATACAGCAGAAAACTGCTTGTTCAGGAGGACCATCGGGAAAACACCAGGACACAAGGACCGAGTGCCGCTACCGAGGAGCCTAAACTGGGACCAAAGACACACAGAGGTCCAGCAGCTCTTCCACATGCTGGCCCACTGTGGCTCCAGCCCCCCTGGCACAAATGAATATCTTCTCCTGTACCATTACAAAAAAAAAAAAGACTAAAAGGAAGGGATGTAGGATTGCTGATGAAAACATTTTACCAGAGGAAGGGGAGGGGAGGGCCAAGAAATGTCACCATTCAGCACATTCTTAAACAGAATATTCGACATCCGAAAGGAAAGACGACTTAGCTCCGCCCCTTAACCACACAGTCATTCTGCATGCAGCTGATGGTTCGTAGCCTCTGGACTCTGGTTGCGAGTAGATACCGGATACTTACTCGACGTGGCGGTCCAAAAAACCCAGAATACACGTCGGTCCTGGGTTTCAGCGTGAAATACGGTAGCAGCAGTGGCTTGATGAAGACCAGCACATGAACTGAATTTTAAGACTAGCAGCTGGGGTCACACCAGGGCAAGAAAGGCCACGAAGACAGGGATGGCCTTTTAACAGATGTTACAAATGATCTTCCCTTCAAGGACACAGTCGTTTCACCTTCTTGAAAATAATAATCAGATGCACAAGGGAAAGTAATGTTTAAAAAGTGCAAAATCGTTGCACAGATTAATACTTCACCAGTTTTTTTCCCCCTCACTTCTGCTTGTAGTTAGTAAGCTAGAAGAGCAGGGTAGTTAATGTACAGACCCGGTCCAAGTCATATGACTTTCAGAGAATATACACCCAGCTGTAAAGATCTCACAAGGGAAGAGCATGACCAGCGAACCAGGAAGGGAGCAGAAGACGCACAGATACTCGAAGATGCACAGGATTAGCTCTTGGGGAGGTGACTGTGTTATTGGCCCTACAGTGAGAATTACACAGATACGACCAGATAAACCGGAGGTGAACAGGAAGTTCTTTGTCAAGGTGTTTATTGATAAACAGAGATAAACAAAGCTAGTCTCCAAACGGGGAACACAACAAATCAACAATACTCTTCTGACGACGCTCCAGAAGGTGAAACTGCAGCCACCGTCCGAACTTATCTACTCAAAGAGCGGCGTTAAGCCAGAAGAAGACTGAAGGTCCTTCGTAAGGAGAAATCCAAACGCGCCGACTCTTTAAAGAACCCTCAGCAGGTTCCAAGCGGAAACATTACGTCGTTTAAGCCCCAAGGCAGTAAGACTGGCCCCGGGTCAGCACAGGCCCGGGCTAAAACAAGTTAGGCCGCTACTTCAAAATGATCCGCATTTCAGCAGCTGAAGGTCTGTGTTGTCTAACCGGTCAAACAACACCGGCGATGAAGGTGATGTGCCACCATAACACATCAATCTGGAGTTAATAATTCTGCTTGACTGTGGGAGTTTAAACTGGTCTGACATCATAACCAAGGGCTCCGAAAATCCAAAGGCTAGGTGAGCCCCCCCCCTCGCTGTCAGAGGGCTCCGGGTTACATGTTCCAAAATGCATTTTACTGTCCTCGACATCTCTAGTGAAACAATTAATGAAGAAAAACCGACTGAGCACATTTCCAAGAATTCCCATTTAAACAGACAGACTATAATCCTGAAAACCTTTGAAATGCATGCAAACCGGAGGACAATTCAGCTATCCTCAGAAATATCCCATATAGCAGCAGACCCTGAGCTACCAAGCCCCTCTCTCACGGCAGATACGGCTCTCCCTTTTGACTTGGACCCCGGCACAGAACTGGACAGGAATAGTTTTGAGAATGAGGGCATCCCTCCATCAGACAGACTGGCAGGGTTGCCACATCTCACACATCTGGCGTTACACTCACCCTCACGCAAGAAATCTTACGCCAAATCTATATTATTCCATCACAAACATTAAATTAGCTACATCAAAAGACATGGGGGGGGTTGCAAACCCTGCAGACTATTTATAAGGCAATAAAACTGGAACATATATGTAAATGCGTGTGCGTGTGTGTGCAGAATTGTCTCGAATTGAAAATCTCTCTACAGCCAGCAAAGTTGGCAACCCGGGCCTGGAAGCACAGTGAACAGACGCCGGAGATGGTCTGATGTAGGAACCTGTTTATCTGACGTAATTCCAGCAAACCCTGGAGCCCCGTTAAAGGTACAGAACCCACCAGCCGGACTCCAGACACCCCAAAGAGGATCAAACCCTGCTCCATCCTCCAGCACCCTCACCCCGCATGCAGGTCATGCAAGTCCCACAATCACCGTCCGCACACGCCCATCCCCAGATGCCCCAAATGCACAAATATCAGCCGTAAACATGCGCCCCTTCCCCGGTCGGGGAGGGGGGGCGGCGGCGACCGCAGACGGAGCTAGAGTCGCGATGCCCGGGCGTGGAGCACGACGAGCCGCCCGAGCAGTTGCTGCCAGTCGGCGTCGGCGACACCAGTGCCTGCAGGCGGACAATGAGCATCAGCGGCCGCACGGACCGATCGGCGCGATCAGACCCCCGGGCCGCCCCTCCGCCGGGCGGCCGCCTCACCTCCAGCGTCGATGCCGTGCTGACAAAGAGGTCCTCGCCGTCCTCCACCTCCCTAAGGTCGGCGTGCCCTACGCTCCCCGCCGGTGGAGGATCCCTCTCCGCCGCCATCTTACTCCAGCAATAACAAGCCTGCGAGAAGGCAGGCTGGGAAGCGAGTCAGGATCCGGGCTGTCATGTGATCCGGCCCAGTGACCGGGTCTTGTGACGGGGGCCCTCCTGGCGGGGGGGGGGAGGTACAGACAGCCGAGAGTCCGGAGAGCACCGCAGTCCTGCCGGTGTCGCTAACCAGGCGGTTTGGATGTAAAAGCAGCTGCGCAGTTTTACTTTTCCCCGGAGATCTTCCCTGAGTCTAATGCAGTTTATTTTTAATGATAAAATAAGTTAAGAATTTCCCGCATCCAGTCAGGATTTAAGAGGGTGGTATGTGAGACACCCGTCCTGTTTGAAAATAATCTAAAGAAAGACATTCTGAGACCCCCTGTAATGTCCAATGGATAAACGAGAAGTAGACTGTCTTTGCGTTGACATGCTCACATTCTCAAGCAGAGATGGAGATGCAGGTCCAGGTGTAGCCCTGTTCCTGGAAATCCCCACACACAAACACTGTAATGGCCAAACATGGGTGGAAGACAGCTTCATGTCCAGCAGAAGCCATTTGCTCTGTTAGCGTTCCTTAGATACCCTAACTCAACACGTGGGTCCTTCTCCATTGTAGTAGCCAGGAGATTCTTCTGCCGACGCAAAGATACCTTCATCTACAGCTAAGGCTTGTAAACCTGCTGTAACATCTCATTATCGCCGTTTCACATCTATAATCACACAAAACATGACCACCTTGATTTCGGGAAACTTGGGTTGGGTTAGTAGGCAAAGTTTATTTTGAAGGCTCAGTTTATGTCACTCAGCAGTTGGAGAACATCTCCACAGCAGACACTATATGTTCTGTAGAAAACCCATAATTCCCTGTACAAATTAAATCTATGCGGTTGCAAAATTCCACCTCATATATATTCAAACATTACAATTACACATAGTATTTGAATGTTAATTTATGGTGCTGATATAAGCATTTTGAACTATTTTATACCCAACTGTGAAATTATTGTACTTCTCTGCAAATCCCCTTAATGTTTCTGTTGATGCGGGTGGTTGCTTGCTGGAGAGGATATAGGAGGTAATCCAGCATGTCTCCTCATGTCTGTTAGCTGGGACTTACTGCCTGGTGTTGATATTGCCATTTGCCTCAGTATCCTTTGGCTTCAGCCTGTGTCTGATGCTCCTGGCCATCAGTGTCCTTCTGGGTGGTCCAGTCAGATTCCAGTTTGAGTGAATTTCTGTTCTCTCGGCACTGTTGTGCTGATGGCTGTATTGGATTTAGCTTAGCAGCTTCCTTCATAAACAGTGCTGCATTAATTTAAAGAATGAAAACAGTTCTAATATCTACTTGCACGTGTAAGAATGTGTTGTGTCTATGTTTAGTAGGATTTGAACCTGAAAAATACCACACAGTACCATATTTTGAGAGACTAATTAATCTCTCCTCAATCTGTCTTGAGAGTCATTGACGGCAGAGTAGTTTTGGGTAAATGTTATGGCAGAGTTTGAGTTGCTGTACTCTAGCTCCTGTTGTTCAGGTGGAGATGCGGGGTGAGCTTTTAGACATTCATGCAAGAAAATCATGAAGACTTTTAGGGTGCACTCACACTTGGCCCAGTTGCCTTGTACTATGCCCGAACACAGTTGTCCCCCCTCCCCCACTGATCTGCACTCACGTTGCACCTAACCATCCGGCCCGAGCGTGCTATCATCATCACTGTGCGGCTTTTTTCTGTTGAAGGAAACAGGACGGAGAGCACAGCAGAATGGAATTCATCATTAATGTCCTAATTTTGTAGCTCATCGGGAAGCATTCTGGGCACGATGACACACAGATTTATCAAGTGTGCAACGCAGCAAATTTTATTTATTTGTGTTGCATAAGAAGATCCTCCCTCATTTTCCGAAATAACTGAGTTTAGTAGTGACACTGTCCTGATTGTGACACGTTCTGTTCAGGTGACATCACAGCACACATAAGGACGTCAATGTGCAAACAGGCGGCAGGAGATACATAGAAATTTATCATACTGAACATATGGGGGGGTCATAGGTACCTGCCGTGTAGCACCTTTAGACTGTAACGACACAGGTGTGACTCTATTGGCTGACAGTGAGGCCATTCCTACCATGGGCTGATTAGCCACCCGCAGTGATTCATTCTCCTGCCGGCATCCTGTCTATCGCCCTTCCTGATTAGCTCTGCTCTTGCTGACAGGCCAATCCCAGGCCTTGTTAGTCACCGGCAGACGGCTCCCACCGTCCACTCCTGTCTCACCTGGGCAGGTTTCCCCACAAACACATCACAGCAGCTAACAGGGTGTAAACCCTCTTTTCAAAGCTGCGGCATGGAGGATTGAGAAGGCACTGGGGAATAGTTTTTCTACACTCTCTTACATCCTCACTGGGCTGTGGGGCACGTGCTACAAGGCGTGGCTATGCTGACCACTGTGCTATTTCTCAAGAGCAATTTAGGGAGTTGTCTCCAGCCCATATCTCTCTCTCTCTCTCTGTCTTTATGTCCTTCTGTGGAAGCAAGGGATGAGAAAAACAGACAACGTAACTTTCACCCTGGGAATAAAAATATATGATGTGTTTAATTCTTCCAAAACACCTAGAGTTCATCGCATTTTTCTGGCAGGTAAAGTTGCCCTTTTAAATTATTGTAGTCAGTGAGTCCAAAGAATTTACCTCCCTGACTTTAGTAATGACGTGAGTGTCCACATGACTCCTGTGAAGGTATCTTTCCAGCAGTAACAAAGCAAAAAGGATCAATCTTTTAGTGTCCTAATTGTGTCTGAGGTTGCGCTGGATGCATCACACTTTCCAGGACTGACAATGATTGACAAAAATCTTGTATCTGCAGAAATCTGCCCAATAAAATATTTGCTCATGTAAGTTCGGTGATGAAACTCAAACCCACCAGCTGTGATCACAAAAGATTCATCACTTAACAGCAGCACTCAACTGCATTTAATGGATTTTTAGAATCCATCCATTTTCCAAACCGCTTATACTACTGGGTCGCGGGGAGTCCGGAGCCTATCCCGGAAACAATGGGCATGAGGCAGGGAACAACCCAGGATGGGGGGCCAGCCCATCGCAGGGCACACTCACACACCATTCACTCACGCATGCACTCCTATGGGCAATTTAGCAACTCCAATTAGCCTCAGTATGTCTTTGGACTGTGGGGGGAAACCGGAGTACCTGGAGGAAACCCCACGACGACATGGGGAGAACATGCAAACTCCACACACATGTGACCCAGGCAGAGACTCGAACCCGGGTCCCAGAGGTGTGAGGCAACAGTGCTAACCACTGCACCACCATGCCGCCCCGATTTTTAGAATCACCACCGAAAATTAACACTAAAATTTCAACCATATTGAGTGCAACCTTCAAACAAAGACCATTGTTACTGTTTAATCTGAGAAGGTCACAGAGGTTTTCCTTTGGGCTGCGTTTGTTCGCCTCACAGTGTGCGCGCTGCATTCTGTGCCTCCGCCTTGTTGTAAGTTCTGCTCTGGAAGCGTGAGGAAAAGTGCACTGTGCTGACAGCATCGTGCTGACTGACGGCTAGAAGGTGTGTTTTACGCTGGGGCCCGGTTTTCAAAACGCAAAAAAAAAAGCAAGACAGCTGAGCGGCGGCGTCCCAGACACGGTTCGTGTCAAAGTGGTTCCCAGGCGCGGTTTTTCAGCGTGAGCGGGCCGACGCCATGTTAGTGAGCGAGAACCGCGGTTCTGGCAGTGGGTTAGCGTGATTGACAGGCAGAAGGTCTTCGGGGGGGTAAATCATGCCAGCGCTTGCTGTGGTGTATCAGGATGTTTTCGGGCAGATTTACTCTTTCAGATTTAAAGGTATCCCTGAACTGTACCGAAACGCTACAACATAATTACGGGCTTCTCATCAGGAAACAGAATCAAAAGTTCAGAAGTAGAAGTCATTTTTAAAAATGCAGCTTGACAGGAGTCCGCTGAGTTTCCTGTTTTTACGCTGAATTTAGCAGACTGAGGAAACATGGCAGTGTTGATGAGAGAGAAAGTCAAGGGCATGTTACAGAAGCCTGGATCTGCTGTCCAGAGGCATCGTAGCTCAACCCAGGCCTGGAGCTGTGAGTCAGACGCCTGTTAGCCCTGTGCCGTGTGGATCATTCAATAGCTACACCAGCAGACTGCGTTTTCCTGCCAACCCCGTCTGCCGGTTAGTTAAGGTTCATCCATTTTATGTCCAATCACTTTGTAGCTTTACAGCTACCATGCCAGTTAATGAGCTCTGTATGCATACAGATATTCCACCGGTGCAGAAAGCAGGGAAACCTGCATAACATGGGGAGAACATACACCTAATCCACATACCCAGAGTAGGGGCAGCATTCAAGCCCCCAAACCTGGAGAGGTTAGACCACAGTGCTACCCAATGCCAAAAGCGGCCTTGTGTATTGTAATGTCAGTGTCCATCTGTCTGCCTGCCTGTAGATCTGTCTGTCTGTAGATCTGTCTACATGTCTGCCTGCCTGTCTATAGATCTGTATATGCATCTAGGATCTGTGTATACATCTGTCTGTCTATCTGTAGTTCTGTCTGACTGTTTGTAGATCTGTCTACATGTCTGTCTGCCTGCCTCTGCATAGAAACACGTCTGTCTTGTACAGAAACCGTGAAGGTCTCTAAGCAACACATGTCAGTACTGCACAGTCTCTAATTCAGGCTGTCAAATGATTATCTATGAATTATGACAAGTCTGATACAGTATTTATCTCCAAGCTTCTGAGGACTGAAAGCTTTCAAACAATATTCTCAACGGAGACCTGCATTCTGATTTTTAAATTTATGGGTTGGAAAGCTGGAAAGTGAGCCTGCAGTGCTAAAATCCACCCACATGTTGGTGGCTGTGAGCACATACTATATAAAGGAAAGTATTTCAGATATGAAGGCTATCTGTCAGAACTTATGGTGACGGTAGTGAGGAAGAGGAGTCAAGTAGGTGTGTGTTTTCAGTCGCTACCTCTTACATAGGGTCCTTTCCCCAGCAACTGCATTTTTGAAAATGTGTAATTCAGGAATTAATTTTTAAATTCCAGAGGCCAAATTTTAATCTAAGTGCTAAGGCAGTATGACTTCCTAGCAATCCCTGCAATTAATTACGTTATATTTAAATCGGAAGTGGTACAAATTACTTTTTCTAGGAGTGCTTATAATTACTCAGTCAAGTGAATTTAGCATGAGAGCTGCTTGTAAACTCTACAGTGAAAACGGTATTGAAAACTGTGACGAAAAGAGATCATGCTGAAGCATCAATGAACATAGAACGACACAAAAGGAAAGATCCCATTCAGCAGCGATGAACCGTCATGGACAGAGATTATACTGGAGAACCAGCTTGCGTCGATATTTAAGTAACGGTTTAAAGGTGAGAAGTTGGGCCAAAGCCAAGCAGGCTAAACACATGCAGCAAAATTTTGGTAATGAAATCGACAAATCGAATGTCTTCCTCGCAAAGACAGAAAGTTGGATGCCTCTGAAAACAAATGGTAAAAAGGCTTTCTGTGCGTTTGGGGTATTTCTTCAAGCCTGATTCAACACCTTGAGTTAAACTGGATTTGTCCTGGTGTTATACAAACCAAGCATGGAACCATACATAAACTAAAATTACTGTTCCAAGTTTATATGTTCAGGTTTCAAGTAAAAAAAAAATGTAATTAAAAAAATTATAACAATTAAATTCCCACAGACACACACCAAAATCTTGTAATCCTTCCCAGAAGAGTGGCAGCTGTTATAGCTGCAAAGGGGGGAGGAACCTGCAAAGGTTCCTGTACTGTTCGCAGGGCAGCACAGTGTTCGATAAATAACGATAAAACATTAAATGATGTTTAATAAATGTGCTACATTGGCGTACGCATGTCCTGTCATGCAGCAGGTTAATTAAATCCAAGTAAAATGCAAGGATTGCTCACGATCAAATTCTCCTCGGAATCCATTCCGGAAAAATTTGATAATTTTTAAATATAAAAAGCAGCCTGAAAGGCGTATTTATGAAAACTATGGATGACCCCTGCTGAGCTTTTATAGTGTCATTAGCATCTCCTGCACGTCGGACAGTTTTGTGCGTGCGTGTATGAATCTTTAATTTTTCTCTCACTGTTGGTGTAAACTGTGAAATGACCTGAATCATTATTGTCTTCCACCATTTTTTTGCAGCTGTAATGCTTACGGTTTGTCTACCTGATTCTGTGATCCGCAGCTGAGCTGATATTTTAATACTGCTGTATTGCGTGCCTGAAGACCTCAGCTACGTATCCCAAAGCCCGCGTAAAAAAAGAGAAGGATGAGAGAGGCCTGAAGATCAATTTTATCACAGAAAGGCACTTCATTACGATGGTCCAAATATGTGGGAAGAACACCGGTGCTTAATGGAAGCCTGGCTCAGGGTCTTATGGACATATTATCTGAGGGGTCACTTAAATGCATTCAGTCTCCCTTTATCAAAGCCATATTGTCTTATATGTGTCGACACCCTTTCACCACCCTGGATTATACCATGATTCGCCATTTTACTTATCATTGTCAGGTTCTTCTCTGTGTCTGACTGAGTAAACACCAAACCTTGGTACAATGACCCATTACTGTTTTTTTCCATTTTCCATCCACTATTTTCAACAGCCAGTTATTGAATTTGGGTGATCTGGACTGACAATGGATAAGAGGGGGGGGCTGTTCATCCCACCACACCGCTCTTTACTAACGGTTAAAAGTTACATGTTAAAGGCATGCCAACCCTTTAAAACGGAACGCTGAAAATCGCTGCAAAAACGCGTCATTTTGTAAAGTAATCAATGTACTCTGATTAAAACTTTTAAATGGGCCAACTTGAGACATGGTGGTATTTAGCCTGTAGTAAAGTTGTACTTTTGTGTCTGTCGTGCAGAATTTTCTGATCTTTGTCAGTAATTCACCCAGTAAATGTACGGGCGCCTATTAACCCAGTGTAAGACGAAACAAGGCGCTCTTTGAAAAAGGTATAATTCCAGAACAGCAATGGCTCCCTCTGCTGGCAGATAGCGCACTGTCACCCTGTCAGTACAAACCCAAAAACGAAACATTAATTTACTAAAAACTTCCCTTAAAAATAAGCACTAAAATAAATTCTCGCTAAAATGAAGGCAGAAACGTTAATCACTGTGTTAGCAAAGCCTACGCATGACGCAGATGTTTTTTTAACAAGGGTTTTTAGTATCAGCTCAGCTACAGTTTATGTTTACAAGCAGTAAACATTATGAACATGTATGTAAAATATATACAAGCTACGGGGGTGATTTCAATGTTAATGTGTATGGGGGGTGCGCTGCAGGCTGCCGCTTAAGGCATGAAGTGCCGTTTAAAAACCTGATGCATGAAAGCGACGTCCGCTTTTTTTTCCAAAGGTTGTATTCATCAGTATCCATCATCTTGCCCATTACATAAATTAATACGGTTGAAGGGGTAAATATTTGTCACACGCTTGGCAGAAACCTTTTCTCATCCTTCACCGGGAGGAGTTTCCTCGCAGAGCCTTTCTCTGGCATTAGCCGCTGTCATCCGCCACACAACAGAGCCCAGTGGTGTCAATTATATTTGATTGACTGAGTAAAGCGCACACAAATAAGCCAAAACAATGGACACAAAAATCCATACATGACTCCCCTTGTCAGATAGAGAGCTCGTCTCCTCCATTTTCATGCTGCATGCCGGCCTCCGCCGCTTAAGCGTTTCCCCTCTGAAGCCGCTCCGAGCGCCAATTAAAGCGGCCCCTTCCTCCTCCCTTGGCGGCCGCCCAGCCCCGCCGCTAAACTGCCCCTAATTTATGGCTTTGACTTAACGTTAAAGTAACAGCTCCAACAAGTAGCGCTCTTTCACGCTTACAAGGCTCCAAGGCTACTTGTGAAATTAATTTAGCAGGCGTCAACGCGAAATGTATGGGGAAGTAAATCTTTATATTTAATTCGCCGGCATTTCTTTCTCGCTCTTTTACGCTAATCAGTTTTGTCAGTGTTAAACAGCGATGTTTGCTAAGGTGTAAAATGTTTAGAAGGTGATACATTAAGTAAAAAAAAAAAAAATCGGTGGGATCCTTAAAATGATGATTATCCGTTCAGTGAAGCGGTGTCTTACTTAATGTAAACATTTGCCAGTCTGTAGCATATTTAGTCTATTCATGTAAATGGTGATAGATAGATAGATAGATAGATAGATAGATAGATAGATAGATAGATAGATAGATAGATAGATAGATAGATAGATAGATAGATAGATAGATAGATGATAATTCCTTCAATCCTAAGCTTAGCTCACGGATATATTGTTTCAATCCAATGAAAAAATATCAAAATGTAATTATTTTAATGAGACTGATTTGTGTTTGACCATAAGGGAAAATGTAATAAAATCGTTTACATATGTATCAGTCATATTTTGGTATTTTGTCGAGCGACTTTTTGCAGCACAAGGTCAGCCTCGGGTCAGTATGTACTGCCTCAGTACCCCGGTCAGGATTCCGGCTTATTCTCCCAGACAGAAACATTGCAGGTGATGCTCGAGCAGCATGATTATCAACCGGTGCTGTGGAGTTTGAGCTGGATGGAGATCAGAGCTCCTCCAGGCCTCCACAGGACCCTCACCCCTCATCCCTGCACTCCAGTGTCACCCGGGTCGTGTGTTTGGGATCATCGTCCTGCTGGAAGATGAACTTTCTCTAACACTTGTGTTTGGCAGACTGACACAGGTGCTCTTCATTATTCCCCTGCTATTTGGAATAACCAAGCTTCCATTTATTTCATCCAGTTGCTGATGGAATGCAACCCCGCTGTGATGTTATCACCATCACACTTTGCTGCAGGTATGCTGTTTCTGATGTGAGGGAACCGGTAGATTTTCACTGAAAAATGATCACAAAATCTCTTCCCACTCTTATGAAGTGTTACTTCATTTGCACAAGTATATTGGAATGCTTCCTCTAACACATGCACTCCTTTGAGACAGACACACACACACATACACACACAGTCGAGAGTAAAACTTGGGATCCAAGTGCGGGATCCGGACATTCATGCACCCCAGAGCGTGTCAGGGGTTAGGGGCCTTGCTTAAGGGCCCAATGAAAGTATGTCTGTACTGCACAGGCCAAGATATGTAGCGTCGCCCTTCTGATCACAGGTATGGAGGCCTAATCCACTGAGCCACACTCAAAACATCTCTTTTAAGAAATGGCTTCTCCCCTACAGGTCAGTATTACACGGAGCTCATGTTGAGGTTGACTGGTGCACCTTCACTCTGCTGTCAGCAGCTACAGCGTGATTGTTGGCCTCTTGGCGGCTTCTGTCACAAGTGTCCTTCTCGTTTTGAGGGACATCCTTTTCTAGGTAGCATCTGGGTGTTTTTTCCAAAGTACCTTTAAAGGGTTAACACAGGTCTGAAGGACGTGTGCTTGGGGGTGGGGTGGGGTGGAGGCAGCATTCTGAAGTAGTACCATGATCATGTTCTGGGAGGTTCATGACCAAAAGGGCTTCAGAGGGGCTTCAGAGGGGGCTGTTCAGCTGCAGCTGGAAGACAAATGTCAGCGAGGCAAAGTTCCCCCCTTGGAAGACATGTGCAGTCAGTCCCAGTGGTCATTCAGGATGTCCACTTCATAGAGGGAGCTAGGACCATGGCAACGGTCCATACAAAATTTGCACATTGGGTCACTATTCAAGGTACCAATCTACACCTTTTGAATGAAAGGCCTTGATATGAAAGTAAGACGATGGCAGAGACGAAGGTCCCAGCATTAAACGACCTTGAACCGCCTTGCAGAGATCATGCACAAGGGATACAGAACAAAACATCTGTGTTGCAGGATATTGCAGGATAATATCATATTAGATATTAGGGCTTTAACTTCAGGAAATTCCCATTAAAATGAAATCAGGCCAGTGTTGTAAAGGCTATCAGGATTCTGCAATGGGGCAAATAAATTAAAACATTAACCTAACCAGTAACCACAGACAGCAGTATAACTGTGTGATATCGGGCCCACTGGGGTCTGTTCAGACCCCACCTAATTCATCTGCATGTCAACAAGATTCTAAATGCAAGCGCAACCCAAACTGCGGACCACCCAAGGTGAGATTCAGATTTTCGGGGGGAACCTCCCAGTCAACTAAGGGGCTGTATGATAACACTGACAAAAGCACCAGAAATCTCCAGAAAAATCAATGATTTTCACAGACCATGAAGTCGGATGCAGGTACTTTTGAGGCGCATCCCATTTCCTGAAATTATTTCAGATTCACTGCTGCTCCCTGTCTCTGTCAGATAAATGAAACAAGCAGAGTCTCATCCAGACTAATAGGGCCAAGTCTGGGGTAACAGATTCCCAGTAAAAATCACGTACAGGTTTCCTACTTAGACAAAAGTGATTCCACCGAAAGTGCCAGCCTACTCCACACTAAATAGGGTTTGCTTCATCTTTACATGTATGACATAGTTCAATATTTCCTATTTCTGCTGAGTGGATAAAGAGCATATTCTAACTCACTCTCACCTCTCAGTCGACGGTGGAAAACTAAAGACTAGATACTAAATTTAGAGTGTATTTTAATATAAATATCAGATTTACTGCTATAAAAAGTTAAAGACGTTTCCTCCTCAAGTCCAGAGACACATCTTCCACTGATGTCATGGTTTCTTTTGGAAACCTCCACAGAGAGCATGCTGAGCACAATCCTTTCCAGTCGCATGGAAAAAAAAAACTGCCCTGATATTGTGAGTGGGGTGTAATTCTGCCTGTACCCCAGTGATGTCATACTTAAATGCATAAAAACCTGTAAAACTGAAGTTGCTGCTTTGTGCCTCAGGATATTATTCTCCTTCATGGTTTATTCATTCATTATGCTATATGAATTTACCACCATTATACCGTTTCTACTTTTGGGTCCCAGCAGACATTCATCAGTGGAAAATACAACTTAAAATAGAAGTCATTTTATTTAATTTTATTTCTTAACTCTTTGTAGGTATCCTCCCTTGTCAACAGCTCCTTTATAAATGTCGTTTTCAAAACTGTTGACAGCTGCTCAAGAACTACCCGAGTTATTTTAACACTTGCTAATGGTTCCCACTGAATCCACAGACGTGCCTGTAGGGCCTCCAGAGAAGGTCCCCCAGTGAGCAAATGGAAGCTTGTAGCTTCACAGTACAGACTCCTTACCACCAGCGCCGCATCCCAACTTCAACTGAAGAACTCGTGGGGCCTCCTTGCACCATCCAACAGGTGAATCTGCTCTTACCATATTTGGGCCTTCAGGAACCTCTTGTGGAGAAGTGGGTAGTTCAGGTCCAGAGAGGAAGGGCGCTTTTCCACTGCACCAAGAACCGTAACTTTTGGTAGTGTACTTTAGGAACTTTCGCTTTTCCACTGCACCAAGAACCGTACTTTTGGTAGTGTACTTTAGGAACTTTCGCTTTTCCACTGCACCAAGAACCGTACTTTTGGTAGTGTACTTTAGAAACTTTCACTTTTCCACTGGCTTCTGGTTGAGTATCAGTACCAAAAGTTCCAGTACCGAAATTGCCAAACCAGCTGGGGTTCTTCTTTGGTACTTTGGGCTGGGACTTGAAACACTTACCTTGTCGATTCGTTATGCAAATAGCCGCCTCTAAAGAAAATCCAAACGGTGCCTTGAAAGCAGAAACGCAAAACATATTGATAAAGTGGAAAAAAAATTCTATTTAGTCGTAAGAATATATATATATATATATATATATATATATATATATATATATATATATATATATATATATAGCGAAAATATCTGGATGGCATGACAAGAAGTTAAAAAGAATTTAGTTGAATACTAATACAGCAGGCATACAGCGAGCTGTCTCAGCGATGTGATTTTGTTGTGATAAATACTGAGGTATTTATAAAACAAAATAGGAGCTCATACATTTCTCACAAACCCATCTTCGAGTGATCTAAACAGCAAGGATGAAGATGATTATGATTATCTTGGAGAACGCATGCAGTGCTCGTGCAAAAGCAACGGGGGTAAAACTTTAAACAGATTTTTCAACATATAAGAATCTAAAAAAGGGATAATTAAAATTGCAAAACTTGCTAAGTTTTTTTTCCTATGACAGAGTAAAAATATTTTTGTGAAAATTATAATGTCTGTATAGAAAAGGAAGTAAGAAAAAGCCTTATTTTAATATAGCTGACTAACGATGTAAGAATTTTATGTGCATAACCTGCAATGTTGGTATTAATATTGCACATCGCCAAGCGGTGTAATATACTAATCATTTTTCGAATTCAGTACACAATGCCCCGCCTCGCACTGTGATGGCATTCAGTAACGGTTTTTATGGCAGAGGAAAAACAACACCTTGAAGTAGCGTATTTTTGGTTTTTTCTCGAAGTACCAAAAGTACAGTACCTGGTCCGGTGGAAAAACACACTAAAAGTCCAGCCCGGATTTTGTTTCAACCAATCAGTTGAGTCCTCTGTGACTCTTTATGCTCCACTGACTGGCTGAAACAAAATCTCAGTCTGAAATGTAACTTTCTGGACCTGAATTACCCACCTCTGTTTTTGAGGGTGGAGGGTCCACATTGAGACCAGGTTTTAGGACAAGGTACCTGAGGAAGCCTAACAGGCTGACTGAACACTTTCGCAAAGCTATCATGGACAGAGGCACAGAACCGGGAATGTTTACGTATCCCAACCGAGTTTATTGGGATTGTGATTAGCGTTGTTCCTTTATAAAAGATTAGAAAAGAAAACATTTAAAAATGTACAAACTGTCACAGGGTACGCGACCCCCTAACTTTGTCAGTCAGGTTTCTTGAGAACACGCATGCACAAAAATAAACTGAAGAGCGATGAATATGCCACCCGGCTTTGAGTCACACGCCATTCATCCCTCTCAACGCTTGTCCCACATCACTTTCTGCTGATGACTAGGTGAAGGAAATAACTTAGCAACAGTGTCACTATAACTGGCATCAAGAGTGGCGTAAGGCAGGCCTGCTGGTATCTCACTGAAGTTTACTGGAAGATCTCCGAAAATGAAAAGGAAATGCTTTCCTGGTGCATCCTTGGAAAAAAAAGAAGACGGTACTGAAGTGTTGAGGCGACGGGTAAATATAAAATACAAAACAGTCCAAAAATATATATTTCACTAGGAAATTACTGATCCCCAAAATAACTGAAATCTGGGTAAAAAGTAACAGTAGATGATGCAGGGTGGGGGTCCATAAGCAGCTGGTCCGTGAGTCTCCAGTTAGCCACAGACGGGAAGCTGGGGGCGCCGTGCACTCAGACTCAGCCCTACAGCTCTGGGATGGGCCCAAGGCAGCCGGGGGAATCCCCCAAGACCTGCCGTTGTTCGTTGTGAAAAAACAAAACACACGTTGGCCTTTCATTAGGGCAGTGTTTCCCAACGCTGTCCTCAGGGACCCCAAGACAGTCCATATTTTTGCTCCCTCTCAGCTCCCAGCACAGCTGAACCAATCAATCAACACTGAATAGCTGGCACAGGTGTGCTGGGAGCTGGGTGGGAGCTAAAACGTGGACTGTCATGGGCTCCCTGAGGACTGGGTTCAGATATACTGCACTAGCTGAATGCCTTGCCTGTGAAACAAAGTGTCCAAAGGCACGGTCTACACAGCGCTGCTCTTGTTTTTGGACTTGGAGAGGCTGGAGGGATTGGCTTTAGCATCCGCTGCTGCCTTCCGGCCAGGCGAGCCCTGTGCCAACCCCGAACTGGGCTGCTTCGCCTGGGCAGCGCACTGGCCATTGCTGTTGTTGCTGTTTTGATTCCCACCAAGCGACTCCATGATGGAGCGGAAGGTCCCGAACGGGCGCTTCCACACCTCCCCCACCTCGGAGCCGCCTGCGGTCCTGGCCCCGCCTCCTTTCTCATGGGTGCCCCTGGTCTCTGTGTCCTGCCCTCCCTTGTGGGCGAGCGACTCGTCGAACGTCACCCTGAGCTTGGGGGTCTGGGAGGGCTTCCTCCGGGAGGACGGCGACTTCAGCGCACTCTTGGGGCTGGTGGTGGCCTTCTGCATGTCCGCATGCTCTTGGCCGCCCCCCGGCGTCTCTGGCTTGGGCTCGCGGTCGTGGTCGCTGCTATCCGAGGTGGGTGAGGGGTTGTACCCGTCCATGGACTTGGAGGCACCGTGGACGAAGGAGAGCTTGCGCTCAGCTGCAGAGCCGTTCCGTTTGGCCAGGAAGGAGGCTTCATCGCTCTCAGCAAGGGCCAACTGGCGGGGTCTCTCGGCACGCCCGGCGGCTACGCCCTGCTTCTGCTCCTCGGCCGGGTACGCATCCGAGTCCGACTCGCTGAGCGAACGCTGCATCAGCTGCTTGAGCCGAGCCAGCTTGAGCTCCCGCCGGCCAGCAGGCCCCGCCCCTTGCCCCGCCCCTGGCCCCGCCCCCGGCCTGCGCGGCTCGCGGAACTCCAGTGTCAGCCTCCCCTGGCTGCACACCTTCTCGGCGATCTCCTTCCCCAGGAGTTGCCGCAGCACCACATCCGAGTCGACGTCACGCTGCCGTAGGACACACTGGCCCCCATTGGCTGCTTCTGCTGTCAGGGTCATCTCCGGCCATGGCACCATGGACGGGATGAACCAGCTGGGGAAAGAGGGAGAGTGGTCCAGCCATTGGGCCACGTAATGTCATCAATATCATGCACAAACAGAAATGGGAGACCAAAGTAAAGGGGAGACAAAGGGGCACTAAGCCAAAACAGCACACCTGGGGGGCCGGGTCGGGGAGCCGTCACGATGTGGCGAGTCCAGCAGCTGCTGGACCTGGTTCTGGAGGGTCACTCTTTCAGAAGTTTGCCTGCAATTACAGATGGTACCGGCTTTGAGGACTGGCTCACGAGGGTCAGGAAATCGGGCCACAGGGGCCTGTGTGCATGTGGCGGTGGGGGGGCGTGGGGTGGCGGGGGGGGTGGGGGGGTCAGTCTATAGCTTTTGCTTCAAACCTTCTCCCTACTTCATTAGCACAATTAATTAAATATAAATGTCACATCAAAGTTCCTTGCAAATGAGATGTTCTGTGTTAACAAGGTTACTTTGGCAGAATTTCATTTATTCATCCATCTAAGAACCATTTATCCTGGTCTGGGTTGCTGGGGGGTCTGGAGGCCAGTACATCAAAGGGCACCATGGGCTAATCAGAGACTCCGGCTCACCTACACTACACTGGGAGAACATGTGACCTGCAGATGGAGCAGAGGTGTGAGGCCACAGCGCCACCTACTGAGCCACCGTGGTCTAGTTATAGCGACGTCTCAGGCTAATCTGAGCAGCGTGCCGACAGCAGAAGGACACTGTCACTTCTCTCGATGTCGTCTAACTGCAGCATCGAACTTCTTATTCTCAGCTGAGTGGCAGTGCTGCCCGTTGCAGGTGCTGAAGCGTAAATATTGTTAAGTTTCTTTTTGTTGAAATGCCCTGTTTTCAGCAGCCACACAATGCTGGCAGTGATACAGTTTCCACAGGAAGCGCTTGGCTTCACCGCCCAGTTTCATTTCTTCTGGACGTGTGAAGCCAGATGAAGCAGATTTAGGTTTCATAAAAGCCTGTGTTTGTTTGATTTACCAGCTTTTTTTAGCTGATCTTGTAAGCACTTTGCAGACCAAGTGCATGCATTCATTGTCTTATTTTTCAGAGAAATATGAAATTAAGAAGCATACAACATAAGGCATGAGTACACACTGGATGGGATTCCAGTTTATTAGAGGGCACATACACATACAGTCATACACTAATTATCCTATGCATGTCTTTGGATAAAAACACATATCAAGTTCAGAAATTAAAAATCCTGACCAAGATTTTGCTTCAACCAATCAGCTGAGTCCTGTGTGACTGTGACTCTTTATGCTCAGCTGGTTGGTTGAAACAAAACCTTGGTCTGGTTTGTACTTTCTGGAACTGAACTATCCACCTCTGATTTCCACACCAAAAGAATGGAGGCAGGATTCAAACCCACAGTAAAACAACACTGCTACTTATTAAGTCACCATGCGGTTTATCCAATGAGAAACATTTATTTTCTTTACTTATCTAGCCGAGTAATAGATAGATGTCAGTCTGGGACGCGTGACCACAGGAGAACAGAGACAAACGGACGACTCACTCATTGATCTGCTTGGTCAGCTTGACCACCTGGGAGGCCAGTGACATGCAGGTCTCCACCACCACCAGGTACCGCGAGCAGGTGGTGTGACCGTGCCGCTCGGCAGTCTGGGAAGGCCTCTCTCCTTGCTGGTTCTGCACTGTAACGTTTGAGCCGTATTCCACGAGGGTCTGGAAGATAACCACCAGATCTTCTGTGAGCCCACCTGCGTATTTGACTTACACACCACTCATAAAATCACCATGAGGATTATTAAATTATACAGCGTTCCTGCAGGTTTCAAAAAGTTACATTTCAGACTTTTTAAGACTTTTTTCAGACCATTAAAACCTTTTTAAGACCTATTTCATATCCGTCCTGGCAAAAAAAGTATGAAGGGTACAAAGAAAAATCAGACTCCCACAATTACTTGTAAAGTAAATTAATTTATTCACATTCAACATGAAGTTTCAGATTAATTTATTAATTTGTTTGTTTCTTGATAAGAGGAGATGCCACGTTAGCCGACACCTCACACAGTGACAGAGCAGCTACGTGTTCGTTGATAAAATTCCGGCCAGGCTACACAGCTTGCAGCTAATGGTTAGAAGGTCATGGTTATTGATTCCATGTTGGTTGTGTTTTGCTGTATTATGAAAGCGTGATCAATACAAAATTTCCCCTAAATGTACAGCGATCCCCCCATATCCGTCGGTGAAACGTTCCAAGACAATGGACACCCATAACCGTAGATAACACCGAACCATCTGCTGATCCCATATTTAACCTGATTTTCATGTACATAGATGTTGTAAACATTAATTGATAAATCACACACATTACTTTTTATTTCAGAGGTTTTATCTTATTCTATTTTATACCTAGTTCAGATATCTTATTCTGGTATTTGATTATAATTTTATCTATTTATTGTTTAACAGCCACGCTGCACACAACGAGACCAGAGAAACTGTGTTTCATTTTTATCATGTCAAGTGGTTTGAATGACAATAAAGCAGATTCTGAGTAAGACATTACTAACATTAAATACAGTAACAAAAAAATACACTGTACATTATAATACAGTACTTTGCAGTGCGGCAGTCACTCAATACAAAGGCATTCTGATGTTTCTGCCTAATTCTCAAGAGACAATATAGCAATGAAAAACAGCAATATATATATATATATATTTTTATCATGTACCTGTACATAACCTACAGTAGAAAAAAATGTGTTTAAAAATATCTTGGCCTTTTTTGGTATTCACCACTCACACACCTGTACTCGTGTGGCGTGCGATTTTAAACTTATCAACTGCTCTGTCATTTTTATACTTTTTTTTCAGACCACAGTAAACCGCAGATAATTTCAAAAAATCAAATTTTAGGACCTGTCAAAATTATATAAGACATTTTTGGACATTTTACAGACTCACAGAAGCAAGAAATTATAATAATAAGAAATTATAGGATAATATTATATCAGAAGTATATGTTAGATGCTGATCCCTATTAGACTGGCAGATCAAGTACCAGAACATACATGTGGCTCTCTGTGAATTGGAGACCCTTGTTAAATTGCGGGTGAAATGGCAGAACTGAAGTTGCAGGATCTTGCCAGAAGATGGCGCTGTTGGATCTGTTCCCTGAGTGTCTCTTTGCTGGTTCCTAACTTCACCGTGTTTTTCCTCTCTCTATGATCATATTCCACTGGCACTGTGCTGGCAGCCGAGGATGCCCACTGCCACAGTAAGAGCCTCAGGTTGGAGGCAGAACAGGGGGGGTCATACCTGGATGCAGCCCAGGTGTCCATACTGGGCTGCCACATGCACTGCGCTGTTTCCCTGCTGGTCCAGCTCGTCCAGGGAGATCGCCTGCTCCTGCATGAACTGCAGCAGCCACAGGAGAATCTTTTCCTGAGGGGACACAAGGTTGGGTTTGCCTCGGTGATGACCTGC
Organism: Brienomyrus brachyistius; assembly: GCF_023856365.1. NCBI lineage: Eukaryota > Metazoa > Chordata > Actinopteri > Osteoglossiformes > Mormyridae > Brienomyrus > Brienomyrus brachyistius. Next base: position 7,788,553 of record NC_064534.1, on the reverse strand, counting down.
GTCTACATCCACGCCTTGTGCTCTGACTTCACACAGTGCTGCCTGTCACACCCAGGAACAGCACCCCGTGGAGTTCGCCAAACAAACAAACCACACATAAATGAAAAGAATGAAGAAAAATACCGGGCAGGGCCCACAGGGAGTAAAACGAAAACAAACAAACAGACCTTCAAAACATTGTTATTTATGCTGAGAATGTAGCAGCACCCAGTCATTTCCCAAGGTGAGCATCTTCAGGGTATTTCCAGTGCCGCAGTCTCAGGGCCTGCATGTGCCCTGCAGTTAATGGCCATCTGCAGGGCACTGCTCCAGAAAACTCTTTGTTTATTTGATCGGGACCAATTGGTCACTTTCTACTTCAAACGTTTCATAAACCTCATGATCTTTTAGTGCGGTGTTTCTCATTCCTGCCCCCTGAGACCCGTAGACAGTCCACATTTTTGCAGAAAAGGTGGACTGCCTGGCAGGGAGCCCGGAGGAAGCAAAATCGTGGACAGTCTTTGGGTCCCTGGGGGAATACTGCTTTAGTGAAATGATCACGTGGCCTTACCTGGCCGTAACGTGCGGCATAGTGGATCAGACTGGGGTGGTCCCGGCTACAGCTGAGCTCAGCGATGGCTTCCGTTTCGCTCACCATCCAGCGCACACACTCCAGATGTCCGTTCTACAGGAAGTTAGCCGTTAGCCAAACCTTACGAGGCGCTAGAACAGCTACCTACTAGGCAGGACACTCAACCCCCCTCCACTGTGCCCTGTACACTTTAGCATCACCTTGCACTGAACTACCTTTCATTCAGGCTCCACCCATAAAAACTGACCCCACACTCTCTTTTAGCTACATCGCACATAAGCCCCGCCTCCTAGGCTAACTCCACCCAACCCAGTTGGCTACCTTGATGCCAAGGCCAGCTGGTGTGAGCTGTTCACTGTTGCGCTCGCTCAGACAGTCCTCCCCCATGAGCGAGGTCAGGTGTTGCAGGCACTCCGCGTGGCCCCTGGAAGCGGAGATGTGCAGCAGGTTGTTCCCCTCCTCGTCCCGAATGAGCTCCAGGTTATCAGCTGCCAGGTGAGGCTGCCGTGCACATGAGGGAATAAAACAACCAGGTACAATCAGGTACCTTATACTTATTCATAGTTTTACAACTGCCCAAAGTGGACCCAACAAAACCACATAAAAGACCTGCTAGAACCATTGGACTGGTGACCAGGTGGTCAAACTGACCAGAAGAGAGATCTGTCCTCCTCGGATGATGCTGATGATGTTCTGGGCCTTTTTGGCATCTTCGTCGCCCTCTCCATGAGCCCTGGGGCTGCCCCAGGCACCGCCGCAGTCCGGCAGAGAGAACATCTTAGGCTGACTGCCAGGCACCACGGGTGCTGGCTTGTGTGCTCTGGGTTCCAGGTAGGTCCGGCTAGGCAAGAGCTTCTCCAGCTCGGAGGTGGCTGTGCCCAGCTGGGTGTGGTTGTGCCTAGCTACAGACTGCCGGAGGTGCTCAGACTCCATGGACTTGGACTTGCGCATCTCAGGGCACTTGACAGGGGACAGCACGCAGTATGGGGGCATGAACCCTAAGGTCTCTGAATGTGGAAGGGTAGCGGCTCTACATGCTTGATTTCGGTCGCTGGGAGCTGATACTGGTGGCCTCTTCTCCGGAGTGACCCTGGGAAGGGTTCCCATTTGCTGGCTGGATTTGATGTAAGGCACGTCCAGGATCTCATCCATGTCCAGGTCATAGTGCTCCAGTTCCCCAAATACTTCCTCCCCTCCCACGTTCTTGCCCTTGAATCCTTGCTCATCCACTCGGGACACGTTCGCCCGGGACACCTTGTCAGGACTATCTTCCTTGCCGCCATCTTCACCTTGACCCTTGCAGTCCGTCTCTGTGTCTGGGACTTCCGGCTGATGCTTAAGAGGGGACACTCGTTTGACGGGTCGAAACTTGCTGTGCACGTCGGCAATGCCTGTGGGTTTGATTCCATTGCCACCGTGTGAGTTGATCCCACGACTCCAGTTTATGGGCGGAGCTAAAAAAAAATCACATCAGGCAAAATCAGTCATCCGTAAGTATAGTAGTCAGGTTATTCACGTACTCTACATGGAAGGTATTATGGTGAAAAAGAATTGTGGTGTACGACCGATATTCTTGCCTTGTCTTTCTTCGCTCTGAGATTCACTTTTACGACAAAGCTCAGGAATATTCTTCAGAGACGTCACAGAATACTGCAAGGGAAAAAAAAAACGATTTACCGTCTAGGTAAAACCGAACCTGGCAAGCCTTACAAACTCACAGATGTTCTTCAGAAATGTCACAGAACACTGCAGGAGGAAAAAAAACTATTTTTCACCCAGGTCAAACTCAACAATGCAACCCTGACAAACTCACACAAGTCAATCAACCAGATGCCCTCACAAACCACTTTCTGCCTTTTATACACAATCATTTCCATTTAACTACATGGTCCAAAGCATCAGACCCCATCCAGGATGCCTGGACTCGTATTTCAAGCCTGGAGTCGTAATTCAAGCCTTTATTAAATCCCTCATGGAACCTGAATACAGTTATTTATTCATGCAGAGGCCTCACGTTAAACCCCGATCCCCCTCTATGCAATCACTGCTTGTGCTCCTTTCAACACGAGCTTCTCTTCCACTCACCGCTAGGTCATCGGTGAAGTCGATCTCATCCAGATCCAGGTATTCAGGGGCGTCCATCCTCTGCCAGCATAATGGCCCGCAAGGTCCTATGGAGACAGCGTCCTGGGTGAGCACAAGCCCACGGCTTGAAAAAAGTCATTTCTGAGCATTTTTTGAGAAGGCCTGCTCGAACAAAAGCGAGGCTCGACACACAAGGGTCACCGTTGCGCACTGTGAAATCACATTCTGGATAAAACCACCTGCTGAAGACAGAAAGACTTTCTGCACAGTCCTGAATTTTGAGGGAAACAGATGTGCGGATTCAGCATTAGTCACTTAAAACACGGTTTTAAAGGCTGAGTTTAAACACGACATTAATAAGGCAGAATCTAAACATGAAGGAAATGCCTTGGGCATGTAACTCTGCGCTACTCCGAGCTTTTTATTACAGCCAATAAATGAGGCCATTTCCTTTTTTTGTAGTCGCAGTGGTGTGGCGACACGCCCCAAAAGCCCGCAGTCTTTTCCGTCGTCTTCTTAGTGCAGCATTATTCAGCTGCTTAGGGGAGACTTTTATTCGCGGTGATTTACACAGTTTCGAACTTTAGGCATGTATACAGATGCCGATTTCACCAAAGCTGGCAAGATTAAGTACCTCCTCGAAAAGGTACAACAGCTGGCTTCTCTTGGGAATCTGTAACCTTTTGATAACAGAGGCCTGAGCACTATAAGGCTGGTGGAAGGAATGTTTTCTTGGGAATGAGGATAATTCAAAGCTGGGAACATCATTACATTCTATGCCACCAACAGGCACAGCATTATGTGCCATCAGCCGAGCTTAAGCTACACCGACCTGGCTGGGCGGCACTGGAACAGGGGCGATCCAGTGGACCTAGAGTCGGTCTCCTCCAGGATCACGTTTTTCCACAGAACAGCTAACTGCTAGATAAGTTAGCAGGAACCAGACCGCCTGCTTTAGACTGACAGGATCACAAATCACCGGCGATTGATTCAAACTCACACAAGCATCACCTTGTTCACCTTTAATATCCCAATCTCGAATTTCTCAAAATTTTTATGAGACCAGCTAAAAAAAGCTGGAATATCACAAACAAACACAGGCTTTTTTAAACCCAAATCTGCTTCATCTGGCTTCACACGTCCAGAAAAAATGAAACTGGGCGGTGAAGCCAAGCATTTCCTGTGGAAACTGTATCACTGCCAGCATTGTGTGGCTGCTGAAAACAGGGCATTTCAACAAAAAGAAACTTAACAATATTTACGCTTCAGCACCTGCAACGGGCAGCACTGCCACTCAGCTGAGAATAAAAAGTTTGATGCTGCAGTTAGATGAGGCTGAGAAAATCGACAGGCGTCCATCTGCTATCAACAAGCTCCTCAGCTTAGGCAGGGAAATCCCTAAAACTAGACCACAGTGGCTCAGTAGGTGGCGCTGTGGCCTTGCACCTCTGCTCCATCTGCAGGTCACATGTTCTCCCAATTTAGTGTAGGTTAGCTGGTGTCTCTAAATTACCCATGGTGCCCTGTAATATTCTGGCATCCTGTCTGTAGTCTTGTGCCCTATTCTGCCTGGAATACCGGAATAAGTTCCAAGTCCCCCAGTGACCCTGTCCAGGACAAGAGATCAGAAGAAGGATGGATGGATGAATTAAATGTGCCAACTGAAATGACATGGATCATGTTGTGTTTATGGGCACACACACACACAAGCACATACACACACACACGCACATACACACACACACATACACACACACAGACACACACACACAAACACACACATACACACACACAAAGACACACAGACACAGAGACACACACACAGACAGACACACACACAGATACACACACACAGACAGACACAAACACAGACACACACACAGATACACACACAGACAGACAGACACACACACAGACACACACACAGATACACACACACAAACAGACACACAGACAGACACACACAGACACACACACAGATACACACACACACACACACAGATACACACACACACACACAGACACACACACAGACAGACACACACACAGACACACACACAGACAGACACACACAGACACACACAGACAGACACACAGACAGACACACACAGACACACACACAGACAGACACACACACAGACACACACAGACACACACACAGACAGACACACACACAGACACACACAGACACACACACAGACAGACACACAGACAGACACACACAGACACACACACAGACAGACACACACAGACACACACAGACACACACACAGACACACACAGACAGACACAGACACACACACACACACAGACACACACACACAGACACACACACACAAAACAAAACAAAAAACACAAGTGAAACACTACAGTGACAGACTATAGTTGTAACTCAATTTCAGGGGTCACTGATCTTTTTGAAACTGGGAGCTACTTCACTGATACTGGGCCATACGAAGGGCTACCAGTTTGAAACACCCTCCTAAATGTATCTAAACTTCCTATATAATAAACGCTTAAAATGTTTTCTTTTTTTTAGATATTGTCATTTTCAAATATATATAAATGCAAATGTAATTAAAGAAGAATAGCAACAGGATAAAATTAAATTTTAAACGCTGCTCATTAGTGAGTTGTGCTATTTTTAGAACAGGTGAGCAGGCGACTCATGTGGTCCTTAGGGGCTTCCTAGTGCCCGCAGACACCATGCTGCACTATATAATGCTGTAAGCACATGCAGATATGTCCTGACATGGTGTCCTGTCTGTCCCTCATTGTACTGATGGGATGCTTCTTATTACACACCATCAAATTCTGATACACATTCTGCGTAAAGTGTCAAGCGTGTCCCATACAAACTACATACCAGCATGGGAGCCGTTGTCACGTGTGTGTCTTTTTTCCCATAATTCACTTTATCCTTTAACTGTCCAACTAATATTAAACACATATTATTTCTTTTTTAGCTCAATTTTAGTGTAGAATCTGGTTTAAATGAAAATCCAGACTGGTGGTGTCCTGTAGTTAATCTGATTTAAATGGAAATCCAGACTGGTGGTGTCCTGTAGTTAATCTGATTTAAATGGAAATCCAGACTGGTGGTGTCCTGTAGTTAATCTGGTTTAAAAGGAAATCCAGACTGGTGGTGTCCTGTAGTTAATCTGGTTTAAATGGAAATCCGGACTGGTGGCATCCTGTAGTTCATCTGATTTAAATGGAAATCCAGACTGGTGGTGTCCTGTAGTTAATCTGGTTTAAATGGAAATCCAGACTGGTGGTGTCCTGTAGTAAATCTGGTTTAAATGGAAATCCAGACCATTTGTGTCCTGTAGTCAATCTGGTTTAAATGGCCAGCACCACAAGAGGTTCACTGCACTTCAGTGATTTTACATGTAGATCCACTCAAGGGGAAACTGCAGTTTAATTTATATGAAATTAATATCCCTGTTACAATGACTAGCTAGTTAACTACAAATCCACTAGTTGGTTAACGTTTTCAGGTGAGAAATGGCGTTTCCAAAATGGAATGTGAAACCTCATTAATCAACACCGCGACCAGACAGTAGAAACTGGACAAGTATTACATTAATTAATTAATATCAGCGTGTAATCCTATAACAGACCACAAAAAAGAGAGTATGGGCGGACAGAGGATGCAATTTACAGCATGATGTGATATTTATTTTCGCATATCTGATACGCACTGCGAATATATAGCATATATGTGTTACACATGCTATATATAAAGTGTGATATAAAGAAATACTGCGCTTTATAAAATGAGTAGATTTGTGGTGTGTAATATACAGAGAGGTGTACTGTACAATAGGCGGAGATCTGTAGTGCAGAATACAGTATATACTGTATTTTCCGTTTTTTTTGTCACTGCACATACTAGCGGTCCAGATGTCCGATACAGCGCGTTGTATCGGTGCACTAGTTAACCAGCTGGTTAAGGTTAGTTTAACATGCTGAGAGATCAAAAGGAGAGCCGACGGAGACGCAGCCGGGCCTGCCGACTGTGAATACCCCCCCACCCCCACCTCCTTTTTTTAAAGCCCCGTTTCCCAGTAATAATCATAACAGTATAAATGGTAATAATAAAGAGATTAAGGGCGCTGATATCCCCATCAGCCCCGGCAATAAGGATAATGATGGGAATGGTAGTGAAAAGCGGCCGAACCCCGGCGGGATGGCCGTCCCCCTGCCCGGTGCCTTTGTCTCACCGCTGCCCGTTATCTCAAGAGCGGCGCCCGTTTTATTCCATACAAAAAGCGGAATACCGCCGCTCCGGCAGCCAAAAGAGCGAAAGCGACTCCGGACTGGCTTTACCTGCGGTGAAACGCCGATAATCTGGATACCAAGGCGTCCGAAGTGCGCCCGTGACGCTGGGCTGGGAGAGTACGGCTCGGTCCCAGTCCGTCCGACCGGAAATCCAGCTGCCGGGACCGCGGTCCGGGAGAAGAGAGGGTGGGCGAGCGCCGCAGTCCGCTTCCCTGCGCCAGTCAGCCCGTCGGCCGCTCTAATGTGCGCACCGAGAAAGCGAAACAAGCGCAAAGGCGGCTAGCGCACCGTAACACAGTCAGGGGCGACACCCCCCCCCCCTCCAAATGACATCCCCCGAGCTCAGACTAATCCAGCGTGACCAGTCTATATATATCCTACTTAAGTGCCGCTCTCCATGTTCAAAGTGAGCTATTGCTTTAGGAAAGGGATGTTCAGCGAAGCATATATGCTTATTAACAGATAACTTGTGTTTTTGGCCTGGTAATCTCACCTACTCAGAATTATCCCTCAATTCATAGGCCAAGCCCGACAATTCCTGTGATTTTCACACAACAGGGGGATGCTAAGGCACTTAGGAAGGTGGTAGGAAGAGGTTTGATTCTCCAGCCCAGGAATGAGAAGAGGTGCCCGGGCTGGTAAATGCAGAGGACATTCCCACTTTAAGAGTTCAGCATAATATTAACGCACTAAGAGCCAGGTCTAAAAAATTTTCCTTTAAACGGACCCCTCCAGTGGGTTTGGAATTACGCAGGGCTACACTCAGAGCAAACACACAGATCCCCTTAAGTTTCTCAAACCAAATAACGTGTATTGTACTGTAACACCCCAGACCATGAATAGGACAAACGGTTTCAGAAAAGTTATGGATGGATGTACTGTAACATTTCAAATGGTATGTAGACAGGGAGTCTAATTTATGGAAAAACAGCTTGAAATCAAAATTAAGAGTGTCACTACTGTTCTGGGTATTCCAGGTGCAGGAAACATCGCCGGAATGTCTCTTGAAATGCTAAGAATTAACTGAATGCATCCTGTCCGTCCACATTTGTCTACAGCAGTGTTGTTAATTACTTGTTTACTGTTACTCATTAATGTTTTTATAGTTTTACATTTATAGGATGCACGTATATATATATATATATATATATATATATATATATATATATATATATATATATATATATATATATATATTGTAGTCTGTACACATAACAATAAAACTGCGAAACTTGATACCAGAAGTAGTATCTTCAAAGTTGATTCTGAGGTATAAAACTCAAGTGCGCCCCCTACTGATGAAAATGAAACAGTGTCGTGAGCTTGTATGAGGCCCGATAGCTGAAACCTGGTACATCCAAGTGGAAACAAACACATTTGCTACTTTAGAAATTGAACGCAAACTAAATACAAAAGCAATTTGTTTCATTTTCGGAAGTGAATGACTGAGTGTTTTAGTTGGAAAGGTATCCATGTGGCATTTAATGGTTAAATGTGTGGGATTCTGAGCCACATTGTATACAAGTAAAACGAATTAACAATAATGAACAAAAGATACAAAGTAAACTAGGTCACCTACTGCTACTAAGTCAGACCAAGACTCCTTTCATAATTAAGCACACAGAGAACATGCATTCTTGAGACCGTAAAGATGTATAATTATCACTGCATATTAATCTGAACACATTTCAAACCAGTGACAGGCGTGAAGCATCCACGTGACGCATTACTGGTAGTTTCTGTTTTTCTGGCTTCTAACGGCTGAGCTCTGCTTCAAGCGTTGATTTAGTCACCTAAATCCAAAAGCAGACGCGATATATAATCTGACCCTCGAGGAGGGCGTGACAGGTACCACGCGGAGAGCTGGCGATCAGCACAGATAATACTGATCCGTACCTGTGACCGGTGCCAACAGAGTATTTAGACAGAAATATACACATCAACCTCCATTTTGACCTGGCGCTGGGCAGCCATCCTGTATACAGAATACATTTCTCTTTGTTCATTTGGCCTTAGTAACGCCAAAGGTTATATAAAAACTGATAAAAAAAATACGTAGTTGAGTCTGTCGTGCGATTTTGTCGCAAAGTGAATTGTTAAAGGACCGGCCCACCTGATTATGTGCAACCTGCACTATAATTTCTGGCTCCGCTATTGGTTCACAGTCCAAATAACCACTAAGCGAATGAAAACACATGAATGTAGGTGACGTACAGATATAAGGAACACAAGTCGTGAGATTGTTTCAAGTTTACTCAGTTTTTCCTAACAGACTGAGATACACAGCAATACATCCAATTAAAATAAAGGGATCAGTAAGAATGTGGACATAAGACACATTAACATACCATCACCACTGTGAAATTCACAATTAGCACTACCATAATATTAACACAATACATTTTGCGTTGATATGGCTCCAATATTCTACAGCTACCCCTTATTTCTAACTATACAGCCTAAATATGAGGAAGATCTACACTATATGCCATTGGCTCTGCTCATACCTCTTTTAAAGCTACAATGTACCACAAAATAATGTTTTTACAATTTACCCGACAGAGGAAAATCAGTGACTGTGTTACATGTCCACAGATACTCATGTACTGCTAGTGATCTACATGTTGAGGATAAAAAAAGCAGAAAACAGTAAATTTTACTATACAGAGGCTGGAAGTGTTCACGTTTCACGGGACAAGCAGAGCCTGGCCCTTCATCCTCCAAGACCAGACTTCAGAGCGTGTTTCACGCTTTAGTACCTGAAAGATAAAGAGGGTAGATAAGAAAGCAGACGACTGTTCCTGACTGGTCTCATGCTCAGCCGACTCAAAACGCCTGGTAAAGCACTAAACATATTTGTTTTCAAAGCGAAATTAGCTCAATTAGGGCTCCAATTCACCCGGCTGAGCACAAACACATCATATGCGGGAGGACTTCTGCGGAGAGAGGCTGATCCATTAATAACGTTGACTAACAGACTTTGGAGAACTGAGCTCTATTCTACATATACGCGTCGATGACAGCAGGTCAGGGTGGCAGAGGGTAAAGTCATGTGACACAGCAGATATTGAGACAGGAGTTGGGGGGACAGCAAGGGGCACATGGGGAACGTAGAAAAGGCTCACGGGGAGACGTGGCATCCCGAGGTACTGGCATAATTGCCCGTGTAGGTGACCTCGCAGCGCACTACGTTGTTGGAGAAGTCCGATTCCGGGACTTGGAATTCAGGATTGGCTGTGATCTGCAACAGAAGCGGATATGAGGGCAGTCTGCCAATCAGCACGCAACCACTTACTCTGGTAGGGGCCGTGATGTCATTTATAACATTTGGAAATATTTTTTATCAAGTTCAGCAAGCAACCCACTTGCCTTATGCAGGGTCTTGGGAGTCCAGAGCCAATCCCACAACAACAGGTTCTCTTTACCCACAAGCCCCTACAGATAATTTGGTAACTACAATTCTCCTAATCATGTTTTTGTACTGTGGGAGGAAACTGGAGGAAACCCCATGACAACACAGGAGAACATGCAAACTCCACACACATGGAGCCATGGCAGAGACTCGAACCCTGGTCTCCACTGGCGTGAGGCAATAGTGCTAACTGCCACCCTGATGAGAATAAAAGACGTTCATATGTAAAATCCAAAGGCATTTTGATTGTTTCATATTGTCTGCCCATGTCATATACATTTTACACACTATATAACTCAAGGTATAAGTGTGCGAGTGTATGTAGTACGTGACACACAAGTGTGAATGGGACCAGTGGCCACTGATATTGTGTGAAGACAGTGTTCAGATTTTATAGAACTGTAAGGGAGCAAGTGCCTATGTATCGACGGCTCGCCTGAGGGTGCGTGTTAGTCTGTATTTACAAAGGGCCACACTTTCAGCAAGTGTAACGAGAGCAGGCTGATTGTACAGGTGACTGGCCTTGAGGATGTAGGTCCCAGGGTTCACGTCTGTGATGTCGATCCACTGACAGTCGATGTCTGCGTTGTACGTGTCGTAACATCCAGGGCTGAGGCCCTTTAAAGACACAACGACCAATCAGCAGTGAGGGACATGTCAGCTGACCTGGAATCACATGATGGTCACAGGAACTGGGAGTGTCGTGCATGCAATGCGTCAAACTCTGACACTTTGTCATCTGCGTTCACTGCAGATGCGTATTCAGTATAATTTCACGTTGATTTCTGTGTCTTTATGTAGCCAGCTGGTTTCTGAGTTTGTCATAAACACTGGTTACCGGTTCAGTCTTGTATCAAATTCAAAATATTGCTTCTCACTTATAAAGCTCTGCACATCCTAGCTCCCTGCTACCTCAGTGGTCTCTTGACTCCCTACTAACCCTCATGCTCTCTCAGATCCTCTAATAATAATCTCCTTGCTGTTTCACACACTGCACTATCCACCATGAGGATCTGAGGTCCTTCAGTGTCATGGCCCCCAAACTATGGAACTCTCTCCCACAATCACTTCCTGACTGTTCTTCTATCTCTTCCTTCAAATCTGTATTAAAGACATTTCTTTCCCTTGAACATTTCTGTACTGTCTTCCTCCTGTACTGATTACTGAATTTTTTTTTGTGTGTGTAAAGCGACCTTCGGATTGTAAATATAATTGGGATTGCTATATAAATGGAACTTATTATTATTAAATTCTCTACCTGGGTGTGCGCTGTGCAGGCGAAGCGTCTGTAATAGCCTGGGTCACATGACGTGTCCTCCAGGCAGAAGCTGGCCTTGTGTCCTTCAGCTACCTTCCTCTGGGAGTCCCTCTCCAGCAGGTCGTAGCGGCTGAATTGGTCCATGCTGTGAAAGTGCCTGTGAGGTCAGAAACAGCGTGGGGATAAATGCTTGGGTGGGTTCGGTGTCTGGGGCACCCTTGGGAGTTTTATTTACATGAAAATGTTCTGAGGGCAGAATGAAAAACGATTGGCTCAGAGGGAAGACAAATCAGGTTGTACAGGAGGTGGGACCAACCAATCAGATGTTTCTGTGTGTTCACAGCCAGAGCGTTAAGGGCACGTGAGTTTTGATAGCAGACACAAAGGAGGAGGTATGTACTGGTCTTGGGTGTGGAGTGTTGGGGGAGAACTACAATGTCATAAACAAGCCGCGTACAAGAAAATGTGGGGTTTGTTTCTGAGCCATGAATTTAAAATATTCTCTTGAGATTTATCATCTATGACCACTGCACATTGCTCTGAGATACAAAAAAAATGACACAAATTCCAGGGAGATCCATGTAAGGAGTCCGTGCATAGGAGCCAGGATGGGCCACGCTGATCCACCTTGTGGCATCGCACAGGGAATCCCGGCTGCCTTAGTCAGAACGCTTCCAGCCTGATCCTGATCCTCAGCACAGCTCCTCCAATCTCCTGGCAATGACATGTACCCACCTTTCCGGTAATAAAACAGCCCCTTAGCCTCAAAGACCCATGGGAGACTCATCACATTGTACCCAGAGGCTCACAAACAGATCAACGTGAAGGACAGTAAAGCGCCCTCTGGATCAGGCTTCTGTGTCTGTGATCAGACCTCCAGATCAAATCCTGTCCTTAGCAGAATAGTCACATGTCTACGCCCCCCTTGAGCAAAGCCCTTATGCCCCCCACCTCCAAAACGCTCAAGGGGTGTCGGATAAATGGCTGATCTTGCACTTGGACCCCAAGCATCACTCTCAACTCTGTGTATGTGTGTGTGTGTGTGTGTGTGTGTGTGTCAAAGGAGAGAGGAAACTGAAGAATTGCTGTGCAAATAGAAAATAAAGCGTAATTTTGTTTTTCACTTCATTACACTGAATCAGGGTTGAGCCTGAAGCACCGTTACTCACCGGTGACAGCTGTGCCACTCCCAGGCGTAGCGCGGCCGGCTGGGCAGGAAGTCTGCTGTCCCCTGGTTCTTCACACGCTGCGGAAACCGCAGCAGGACACGCGTGTCCCAGTCCCTCACGCTGGACCTGTACGCTGTACTGTGAGGTTGCAGAGCGGTCAGTTTTCTTCACTACTATTAATTCCCTTTTCCTTGTACAATTCCCTACCTCCATCATAAGAGCGTCCTGATATGTCCCACTGTAGTTTGCCAGGTGGAACGGATTCTGTCACTAAGAGAAGACTTCAGCAAATTGTCAGTAAGGCCTCATAGATCCCTCATGCTGCCCACCCACTACCTGAACCCTCAACCACAGTTCCTGGTCTGTTTCAGGTGCTTCCAGCTCAGACTGCTCATCACAAAAACAACAGCTTCTTCCCCTCTGCTATCAGACTCCTTAAAAGTTCCCCCGCTTGTAGTCAAACAACAATACAACATTTGCACCATTTAAACGTTCACATCTGCATCAGCAGAGACCCATGACAACCAGTTTGCACATTATAATTGCATACTGGATATGATGCGTGATATATATATATATATATATATATATATATATATATATATATATATATATATATATATATATATATATATGCGCCTGACTGTGCATTGCGCTATTTGAATCTGCATAACCTGCTATATTTTTGTATCTACTTATTTCCATTGTGTAACTTGTGTCTTGTATTTATTGTCTGTTATGCCCTTATTGTCAGTTGTCTATTGTCATGATGTCTCTAGCAGGATAGGAAGCTCCGCCAGCAAAAATTTCCACCGGCCTCAGTCACGTGGCAGTATAGACTTTGAGTCTGATTGTACAAAAGGAAATAGGACTTTTTCACAAAGGCAGCTCCCTGTAAAAACCTGCGTGCTTTAACCCTTTCAATCCCCCCCAACGCCTCTTTCAGACACATATTATTTGTCTTAGCGGACCATTAAGGAAAGGAGATGAGAAGAATGAGTTTATTACATCCACGAAAATAACCAAATTTTTTCGTAATTTTTTATGAGTTTGTGTACAATATTGGCTTTAATTACATCTGCAAAATAAATTTAGTAGTGAATATAAAACACGTCACGTAAATACGGTTCCCTGGACTGACGATAAAAATACATTCGTATGACTGTTAATTTAAAACTAGAAACAGAGAGGACACAGTAACAAAGCTAATCAAACTGCAATCAAATGATTTCTGCTGGCATCCATCAAAATTACACGCAGAAATCGTGCGTCACTCTCCACTGAAATTTTACTGCTTTTGCACGTTTGCACTTTATAAAATTGTCCTTTAAATGTATCTAATTCATAAACTGTGGATTTTATAGATCTATTACAATATCTAGAAATACTAAAGCAAATTAAAAATAAGACTTTCGAAAACTGCTTAAGTAAACATGCGGCGTCACCTCATAACCTTATTTCCCAGGAATTTTTGGCAGATAGATCTTACTTAGCATCGCATGTAACATCTGACGCACCTTGCCAAGCAGTTCTCCTCTGCTGCGCACCTCAGGTTGTACATGGGGACCCTCTGGATGTACGTCGTGGTCTGGATGTAATATGGATCTGGAACCAGGTCAGGTAAACCTGTGGATCACGCACATAGTAAAGTACACCGCATGTTAGTCAGGGGTATTATTCATAGCCTGAAACGCCAATAAAACTTACCATTTTGAAAAAAGCGCGTACCATACCCCGGTCTCTGTCTGGCATCAGGTCTTGGTCTGTTATAGGTGTCATATGTGTTATAATACGGGTTGTTTTCGTTAAAGGACTTGTAGGGGTCGTATGGGTCGTCCGCTACCATTGTATTCTCCGGTCTTAAATTGCTAAACTGGGGGGTATTTTCTCTGCTGGAATCGCTGGTCTCTGGTGATCTCTCGGCATCGGCTCTGCGCTGCTGGGATCTTCTCGCAGCTCCAGCTTGGAACCAGTGGCGGCCGCGCAGTTGCGCTTCTGCTCTCTGCGAATCTCCGCGACCGACTTGAGAATTTTCTTCGGTTTCGTTACTGCTCTGGATGATGACGACGGGATTTGACCGGACTGAGCCCCTACTATCTTCCCTTCGCCTCGGTGCCTGTAACTGTGATGCACGGCTCAGCAGACTGTGAACCCTGCCGTTGACCTCCCATCTAAACCTTCGCAAAAAGCCGCCGGATTGCGGGTCGTTGCGCCGCTCATCTTGTGCATGAACTATTTGTAAAATGCAACTCAATAGACATAAGTGTGCACATGAGAATACAACAACGTCAAAGACAAAGGTTCTCATTTTAAACTTTCACAGAATAAAACAGATTTCCGTGAAAATTGCTGAATAAATTGTTTATTATAAACAATTAACTTGCATTGTTCTGAGAGCACATACTATGACTGAAATGAAAATATCTAAGGTGTGCATATAATAATTAAAAAGTTATAAAAATGCCTTACATCAAAGGCTTCTGTGCTGTCCAAGCAAATTCACATCTAGACCTCCCTAGTGTGACCAGGAGAAGTGGCTGGGTTTTAAAGTTCTGGAACCGGTACAAAGTTATACAAGCCGTTCTGGCAAAGAATGTACCTACGTAACACGCTAAGACGTGAGCACAGGCACACGCTCACTGCGCTTAACCTTGCAAGAGTTCACAGATGGGTACAAATAACGGAGAGCTACAGAAAGTCACACTGCAATCCTGTTGATGGAGGAGTCTGAGGCAGGACTGCCTGTCATGTAGCCCATGACAGCAAACTTCCCGTCACCAAAAGCTAAGATTGCAAAGTGTCATCCATCGATCACAGGTCTACAATTTACACGATATTTATGAGATTTATGTGCACTGAGAATAATAACAAGTATAATTAAATGAATAAAACAATGATCTTGAAAATATTTATCGCCTGGGAAATTAGACTTATGCTGTATATTGATTCTTCATATACCACGTGAAAGACTTGCCATGGGGATGGGGGGCAAGGGAGGGGGGGGTACAGTGTAACAGCCTCAGGTGCAGAAATTGAAAAGTGATTAAGTCCCATAATTCGGTCTGTGGTCGGCAGTGCCAGGCAGCAGAAGGGGAAACTGCTGTCTATGCGACATACTGAACACACAGGCTCCTTCATAACTTGACTTTTAACTTCCACGGTCTGTGAGGTGCAAAAAAACTTCTATTTTTAAACAAATGTCTGCTTGGTTGCTTGGCTACATCACTCTGTATCTTAAAGGCTTCATTTAGCTCTCAGTAAAAACAGGCTTTTAAACTTGAGATGGCGAGATGGCGATCTTCTCAGTGTTATGCTGATTATATTCAAATGACGGAACTTAAATCATTTGAAATGTCAGGATAAAAATGTTGGTATTGCGTATCATTTAGATTTATTTATTTGCCAAAAGCTTTTGTCCAAAGTAACATACAAGTGAGAGGCACTAACATACAGCAGTGAGGATTCATCTAGGAACAAGTGGTGTGAGGCTGATCTACCAGTGAGTAACCCTGAATCAAATGTTTGCGGGGAAAATCACGGCATTAAACCTTGCGTCATAAGCAAATGTTACCTAGGAGTGAATGCAGTAAGAAACGTCTAAGTGCAATATACAGCAACGCAGAAGAGCATCAGTGTCCGTTGCCCAAGTTATGTTATGGGGTTAGGGGTGCAGACCCCTCGAGATCAGGAAAAAACACGGAAATGTTATTGGTGAAGCACAGTAAATAGAAGAGGAAATGCATGATACAAAGATCACTGCGAGATCACTGCGGGATCACTGCAGGATCACTGCAGGATATCGCGAGAGAGGATGCTGCAAACACGTGGGAACCCGTGTTTCGTCTGCTGGCCTTCACATGTCTACAGCTTTCACAAAACTTCCAAAAAATTCCCATTTAATTTCTTATTGCAATCCCATGATATTTCAAATCCACGATGGGGAAAGTCCAGGGTCAGCTGTACATGTGTATTTTAACGACTGCATCTTACTTGACGCTCCACCCTCTTGTCTCTGTCATAAACACTGAGTACTTGCACAGAATAACCTTCTCACCTTGTTCATTCTGTCAGGTCACTTTGGATCACAGTTAAACCTACAAAAATCCATACTGTTGTGACGGTTGTGACACATCTGATGATTGGTCCATGTTTCTTCTGGGGGCGGGTCCAAGTGCAAAGAGTTGACATGTGACTGTATACAGTCTTGGCCTTTTAGAGGAAAAAGTGATTTATGCTGAAATGTTGTTTTACTCTAAACTTTATGTGGCAAAAACGTTAACACAACGCAAAAACGTTGCCAAAAAACATTAAGACAACACTAAAACATCAAGACAAAAAATAAACAAATTTAATTTTAACGACATAAAAGCGACTCACTGAACTATGTCCACCGACAGACTTATTTTTGTCTGTTTATGACATTGGGCTCTCAAGGATCCATTCTTTTGAACCTCAGTGTAGTTACTGCAGTCCACACCATCAGTGGTTTTCGCCCTGGCAGTTCATCCTTTGGCTTTGCAATGCTTATATTATTTTGTGAAACTTGATACCAAACAATTGGACATCTGCACTTAGCAGCCACTTTTTATTACACCTGCTTCCTAAAAGCAGACAGCCTGGCTGAATGCATGAATACAAACAGCAGACGGGGTAAAAAAGTACACTTAGTGCTTGACTTGGTAATATAATAGCAATGGCGAACAGCAAAGATCAATATGACTTCAAATATGGTGTTTTTGTCAGTGTCGTAGCTGGCAGATTCAGCCACGCTCCTGGAATTTAATCCTGTCTCCTGTTTCTACTGCAATGTCTACATTTTACAGAATATGATGCAATAAACAGACAAACATGCAGTCAGCAGCAGTTCGGTTAATGAGAGGGGTCAGAGCGGAATGCCCAGACTCATTAAAGATAATGGGAAGTGCTTAGTGAAACAATGGTGTGCAGAAAGGCATCTGTGAGCATACAGCTCACCAACCACTGCAGTGATTCTGGCAACAAGAGGGAATCCAGCCTGGTACTATGTACTGTAGGGGTGCTTAATAAAGTGTGTGTGTGTGTGTGTGTGTGTGTGCTATATGCCTAACCCTCTCACAGAAGATCCCATATGACCTGCCTGGACTGCATCCATCCTGATGTGACACAGACTTACTGCTCCGGCATTAAAAGCATTTAGAGGCCTGCATTTGATGGCGCACCATTGCTTCTGGTGCTGATCTACACCCCTCCATCCATCCATCCACCTTCTACACCACGCATTCCGTACAGGCTCACTGTGTGTCGATCTACATCCCTGTGTGTTGCTCCTACCTGCTCCTTCCATGCTGCTTGCCCTTTTCATGATGCCTACACACATTCACACATTAAGGTTGATTCAGACGTAGCCCGCTTTTGAAAGCCTGAGTGCCGCACGCGAGAGGAGCACGCACACCCCCGCTGCTCCGCAGCCGTGGTTCATCCCGTCAAGGTGCGACTCATTTCCCACCTTTTCTCTCTCTGTTCCATTCGCCCCGTTCCGCTCAGTTACATTTTTCTCTATACATTTTCATTTTAAGCAGTGCTCAGGATTCATTTCCACATTTTCAAATTCTTCTGTAATTTCATGCTTTTATTCTCTTGCTTGATTAATATATGAATTATTTTTAAAGCCCTCCCTCCCTACAACCACCCAGACCCCCGCCAATTAAGACCTGTGGGCTCAATCCTACATGCTTTCTACACTATCGGCCAACTCTATAGTCATTATGAAGTAGTTACTTGATCTCTGAAATTAACAAGTTTTTATGGTGATATCACCTATTTGACGGTGAATGAAAGCATGCATTTGTTCATGGAAGACATGGTTTTGCAGCATTAATCCTGCAGCTGTGTGAATATGGAGGTGCTGAAATACTGCCCTCTATTGGTGGTGCTGTGGTTAAAAAAAATAAATAAAAAAGGCTGGATGTCTTGCCTCTTACAGTTCACTAGGCACACCACCTCATAGATCTGTTTGTTTTTGTTTTCATATTTAGTTGTTAGTTTTAACTGATTAACACAACGTGATGATTTAATGAAGATTAAATGAAGGTAGATTAAAGAGTAAAGGAACATTATAAGAAGTACAAGTAGATGTTGAGTGAGTTAGCTGACATGCTACATTGTTTCTCTACCCCACCATCCCTGTGAGGGGATTCCCTGCCCCAAAGCGGCGCCTGGCCATGACCCCAGGGGGTCTCCAAGACCCAGGCTCGCTCCTCCCCGTGTTTGCGATTTCAAATTGTGTTTCTGAGATGTTTGTGTTTCTGAGATGATGTATTTCTGGAGCATCATATTTTTACCTTTTAATTTCCCTGCAAACAAATCAACAGGATCATTATTTTCATAGCGAAATGAGAATAATTTGCAAAGTGCTGAAAAACACTCGGGCTTTTAACATACTGTTCATGCGAAAGGCGCGGATTCTAAGACGGCGCTTTTCGAAATTTGAATCACATCTTCCTTTCTTACTGCAGTTTTGTGCTTGCCAGGTATCTTCTCTTTTTATCCGACTCTGCCTGATCCTGGGTTGTTTTTTGTTTAACTCAGAAACTCAGCAAACAGAAGCCGGGGGATCGAGGACCTGAAGACTGAGCTGCAGTTAGGGCGAGTTTCCCGATGGAGTCCAGGGAACACCTCGCTACCTATTTCACAGTCTGCCATTTAATATAACAACGGGTTTCATCCGTCACCATGACTACGTGGTCTCTTGCACGCTGACAGTCATGCGCCCACTGTCACACTCACACGCTGTGTCGCACGCACAGTGTCACACACCATGGGAAGTTACAGATCAGTAATCTTACGGAAATGCTACCTTTGAACTACGGAGGAAACCCCATAAAAACATGCAAGCATGAGGAGAAGAGAAACACATATGTGGTTCTGCCTCGTATGTTGCCCTTGCCAAACCCCCCCTGGTCTCCCCCCCCCCCCCCCCCAAACGTGCATATCTATCACCCCCACCCCCCGGCCAAAGACAAATAAATAAATAAATAAATAAATAAATAAATAAGCACCATTCGGCTCTATCCTTCATTTTTATTAAAAAATTTGGAGCGATACAAATAATGACAAATGTAAAGCTGATTTTACTAATCGCATTGGCAAAGTCAGAGGTGCGCTATATGACAGATTCCCCCGCTCCCCCAGCCCTGCCCCCCTCCCCAACTCCTACTCCTGAGGGGTAGCCTGCCTAGCTCAAAAACTACAATCAGAGTGCCCCCTCAAACAAGGCTTATTCACCCTACAGGGAGGGGAGTGTGTAATATACAGGGAGGGGAGTGTGTAATATACAGGGAGGGGAGTGTGTTATATACAGGGAGGGGAGTGTGTTATATACAGAGAGGGGAGTGTGTTATATACAGGGAGGGGAGTGTGTTATATACAGAGAGGGGAGTGTGTTATATACAGGGAGGGGAGTGCGTTATATACAGGGAGAGGAGTGTGTTATATACAGGGAGGGGAGTGTGTTATATACAGGGAGAGGAGTGTGTTATATACAGGGAGGGGAGTGTGTAATATAAAGAGAGGGGAGTGTGTTGTATACAGGGAGAGGAGTGTGTCATATACAGGGAGGGAAGTGTGTTGTATACAGGGAGAGGAGTGTGTAATATACAGGGAGAGGAGTGTGTTATATACAGGGAGAGGAATGTGTTATATACAGGGAGAGGAGTGTGTAATATACAGGGAGAGGAGTGTGTAATATACAGGGAGAGTAGTGTGTTATATACAGGGAGGGAAGTGTGTAATATACAGGGAGGGAAGTGTGTAATATACAGGGAGGGAAGTGTGTAATATACAGGGAGAGGAGTGTGTAATATACAGGGAGAGGAGTGTGTTGACTGGCAGATCCAGGGGGCCCAGCATTGTATATGTGTGTGTATAAGTGCGTGTGTGTGTGTGTGTGTGTATTACGTTTAAATGGCATTGTGGGGACCAATTTTTCAGGTCCTCACAAAGATTTGTGAATACAATCAAAAAACTAAAAATGCCAAACGTCTCATTTTTTGATTGGTTATTTATGGTTAAGGTTAGGGCTGGGTAGGGGTTAAGGTCATAGGGATTAAGGTCATCATATTGGGATTAGGGTTTTCCCCCATAGAAATGAATGGATAGTCTCTAGAAAGATATAATTACAAACCAGTGTGCGTGTGTGAG
Source organism: Brienomyrus brachyistius (assembly GCF_023856365.1). Taxonomy (NCBI): domain Eukaryota; kingdom Metazoa; phylum Chordata; class Actinopteri; order Osteoglossiformes; family Mormyridae; genus Brienomyrus; species Brienomyrus brachyistius. The sequence goes on along the minus strand of NC_064534.1, from coordinate 7,767,596 downwards.
TGTATGTGTGTGACATGAAGTGATATATTCAGTGAATACTATTCTACTGTTCTATTTTCCATCCTTATCATCTCCTGTCGATCTTTCACCTCCATCACATGCAGACCTTTGTTTGCAAGATCACCTTGTCACCCATTCGCCTGTGTTACCTTGATGTGGTTTATATACAGAGAAGCTGACAGCCAAACTGCTTGTTATTGTTCAATAACAGCTCAGCTTTGAAGTATAAGCACAAATTAAAGCACATCTCTGGAGTAGGAATGCGAGTATCGCGTAGAGATCTGAGGAGAAGAAAAAGGCAGGGAGCTGTTTGAGTGTCACGAGGCTCGTTAAAGAAATGGAGGTAGAGGAAAGCCTGCGATGTGACAAAGGGAAAGAATCACATTTCAATGCAGCAGGAATGGCGGAAATAGATAGTAAAGAGTTTCATATGAGCTGAGACATTTTCCCTCATCTCTGGACTCTGGCTTACTCTCCACTCTCTCTGGAGTTAGTAGGAAATGCTATTGTGTAAGAATCTACGAACTTGGCATTTTTCAGAATATTAAAGTGACATTGTTCAATAAGTCAGTTTATATTTGTGTTGCTTTTTGGGGTAATACCAATCCCCCCCCCCCCCCCCCAACCCTCAACAGATTAGTTTATAAACCGTGTCAACTACGGTTATTTAATACAATCCAATTATGAAGTTCTGTCTGGACAATTTTCATTTAAAGAACAGGGAAACTACAAGGGTGTTTTTTTCCAACAGGGGATTTATGCTCGTGATTCTGCAAGCAATTATATCTGACTTCCATATATTTATATCTGAAAAACCGAAGTCAGCTGGTGCATGACCAGTATTGTTTTCGCTTCACATCTGATGGAGTTTGATTTGGGGCCAGGGAGTCGTTCTTCAGGAGTCACATCTGCTACTGATTAGCTGCCATCTCCTCATCCGTGTTGCAGGGGCTCTCCAGCCCTGGCTCTGCGCATGCATCGCATGCATATCTGCAGTGGCCCATCCAGGAGGTACGCCGATTATTTCCATGAAGCGCGGTTGCTCACGTAAACACCAATTACAGAGGATGAGGGTGAGGAGGAGCCAAACTCCCGCTAAGGACGGGAAGGGTATTTCAAGCGTGTGAAATTGCTCCAAGTTCCATGATCTTTCTCCAGATGCTCTGGTTTGGACTCTGAAACGTGTGTTTACTTCCTTCAGTTCTCGGTTTTGTTTGAGAAGCCACCTCCATGGTCCTCAACCCACAGTCATGGCTCCAACCTTCTGCATTGTCTTTCTGCTCTCCTCTTACCGCTGTGGAATCTGTCCCGATCGTTCTTGCGACCCGGTAACACCCCCGAGACACACTGGCTCTGGATAACATCAGCCCAGAACCACAACAGTGCATGTCAACAAGAAAAGGAGACGAGAAGTCGGTCTGCAAACGAAGCACCCAAAGACACATCTGTTTCGGGAAACTGCCTGCAGATGTCTGATAAAACATCATTAAGCAGGAAAGCCAGATCATGATCTTCACCGAAAAGACTAACACGGCTTCGTCTGTTGCTATGTCGTCATTCTATGCCGTTGTGTTTGGCTGGGGCTCTCAGAACCAAACTTTGACCACTTCATTCAAGGATTCAAAGCCTTTTATTTGACAAATGTAAGGTATACAGTCAGACTATAACCTGCAGTCAAATGAAAGGTGATTAAGTCCGCCATAATAAAAATAGTATGGATGGCAGGACTGAGGGCCTATTACAGACACATTTCGTCTTCGTTACATCACCTTCAATAAAAATACTTTTAAGAATATAGAGTATTTTACTCCATTCAAGCTAACTGAGGTGTTAAAGATTTTACTGAATTGGATTTCAATTTGGTATTTTGGTATTCATTTATATAACCCTTCGGCGCTCAAAACATATGACCTCCAATGGATAAATAAACCCGGGGGCCAATTTCTCAGGAGGCGCAAAGGCAATTTCAGCCTGCTGGGAAACAGACCCTGTCAGAAATGATGGGGCAGGTTACCGGAGGGGTGACAGGTAAACGCTGACAAGATGGCAGCACTTATGCTCGAACAAGGATGCTACAGTTTTCTGACAACATTGCAGAAGGCAACCAGAGACCAGGGCCCTGTTTCACAAAGCATGATTTCTTGCTGAGCTGGATAACTTGTAAGTGAAGGGAGATGAAGTCCATTTAGCCCAGACTACCCTAAATCCGACAAGCTACCTGGTTAAGCAAAAAAAAAAAAACTTTTTTGTGATTCAAGCCCCCGCTCAGTACCTGATGTTATTAATGGATACTCAGGTCTGAATTCACAAAACCAGTCATTTACCAGTGCAGAAAGAATATGTGGTGATTTATATGGGCTGGTCCACTGGCTTTTTGGCTGCCAGGTCATTACTGGGATCCATTGTGCAGCTTTCCAACCACATGGAAATCCAAAGAGACCAGTCTGAAATGTACTTTAACGCCAAATATGCAGACCTTGTCCAGTGTCCCAAACTGAATGAACAAGCACTGATTGAAAAGCTGAGCTTGATCGTAGTGTCATGGGATGTTAAGTAACGTGAGGAGAGAGACTGGGCTAGTGGTACAGCCCACCCCCCCCCCCCCCCGCTGCAGAGCTTTGGCTGAGTCCTCCAAGCGTGGCCGAGATGGGGACGTGACACTCAGCATGTGCTGAACAGGGGGTCTGGGCTGTGTCACCTGGAGCACCACACAGTAACATGCTTTTATACTGTAAAGTATAATATTCTGGTCACACACACCAATATACAACCCAAACAACACCGCGAGTCATTCTGCAGTCGTGTTTTTGTGATCATTCATCATGGAAACTATTCCCTTTGAAGCTTTTAAAGATGATGCAGGGAAAAGGCTGAACCATATGATAACCGTTTAAAAATGCAATAATGGCTATGATAAGGAAAGTTTAGGCTCCCTCTCTAGTGACGTAATCCAATGGATTTTAAGTGTTCTGTTTGTCTTTCAGCTTACAAACAGTACTGTTTCTCTCTTGTTTGAGAGTAAAGAATTTAATCCTTTTCCTGACAGCCAAGTTCAACAAACACTTACAGGATGAAACACAGGGACTGATATAACCATAAAACTGTCCAAGAAAATATGATTAACATTTGACCGCAGTTACATTTAGCTGAGGGTGATTCGGATATTAATATCCATAGTTTTCAATTTTGAAAGTTTTTTTGGTGATGCAAAATCTAGTTATCTTTTTGCTGATTCTGACCAAGATAACCACATTCGGCATCTGACATGAAACAACGCCCTTCTGTGGCTGTGAGCTGAGGTCCTTTCTTCGTTCATGGTCATTTGCTTCAGATGACTTTGAAGTAAGAATGTTCACGTTCGGGATTCACTGATTAGAAAAATCATTAGAATGAGACGAGTCACAAAAGAGGCTTTTTTCTTCTTTTCCTTCCTCGACTCAGATCTCTTATTTCAGTCGCTCTGGGCTCATAAAAAGTTAAGACAGAAGACAGAAGGGTTATGTAAAGGAACCTCATATCCTTTCTCAAATCACATTTTCCCTCGTTCGACATTAATAGTCCATCATCTTGTCTTCATGAAGGACGTGGAAAGGATGGAGACCTTCTCCTCAAGCATTTTCTCAAATAAAAACCAGAGGTATTTTGTGACAAAGCTGTGCTTTGGCCAAACAAGCGCCACTGACATCCACTGCGGCTAAAAAAAGAGGCAGGAGATCTTTGGGAACCACAATCCACCACAAGTAGGAGCGAGGTCTCCACGTCCATGAGATTTGGGGACGCTTTTGATTTCACGCCAGCCTTAAAAGCTGTTCTTGAAATGTGCTAAATGTACAGGACTTCTGGATGAAAAACAAAAACTTGCAGAAAGTGGTTTGAGGCTTTACTGACTACAGATACATACAAACTACATATGAAGAAACAAACACATCTGCTCATTTCTGTAACTCAAACCTGGACTCAGAAATCAAACCTCAAAATCAGAAGTCAGACCTCAAAATGTTCCTAAAGGCTTGTTTACATTTCTTCTAACTTTAGCGTGAGGTTCATCTGTAAAGGATTTAGCATAAAGCTCAAAGCAGGCAGTAACCCTGCAGACGATTCTGTTGACTTTAGATAAAATGACACCTGCGTCTTGGCTGAAGGCCTGAAGAGGCTGAGAGCACCGCCTGCCTGAGTTGTTTGTCCTGCCCCCTTTTGTACCATAACCGCATCTCCACCCGTCCATATCAGCCGAACAGCGCCACGCTCTGGTTCCACTGGGATGCGGCAACCCCCACTCACCCATGTGGTCAGACCTGGATTATTTCCTGCTGACTGTTGGCTTTGTACTGTTCGCACACGTTCCTGCTCAGAAAGCACCATATATGACCGCCAGAAAAATAATCAATTGCAGTTCTGATATTTATATATACATATATGTAAATGACTTACCGTGTTAAAAGTAGGGATGCAAGTTGTGTCATTGAGTTTGGTATGACTTTAGCATGGAGACTAAAGGGCCTTGCTGGATGGCGGTAGAGGGGATGGAATATAAGCTGTATCTTAACTGTGGATTCGCACACCTGTTGTGGGACTGAATGCGTGATACAGTCTTGCGTTTGCTGCATTAGACTGTCAAAGCTGTTAATTCTACATCCCATTTCCTTTATCCCGCTGAACCGCAGCTCTGGAAAAGGATACCTGTTTGGACGCTGCTGAATCTGCGGCTCCTCTAGTACCTCAGCAGCTGCTCTACATTCATTTAGATGTTTGACTGTAATTAACGTCACTGTCCTATACGTTTCCTGCTCCGTTGGTGGTCCTGGTGAGGCTTAAACGTTCATCCATCTGTCCGTCTTTCTGGTCAGGGTGGTGTCAGTCACCAGCAGCAGTCGGCCTAAATGTTCAACGGATACCGAGATCAAAGGAAGCAGAAGCAAGTGAGGGACTTCCCTAGTTAATCTGTAGTTATTTAATTATGTTCATTTAGTTCATTCATTTATAGCTTTCATGTATCTTATTTTTATATTGCTTTCTGTCCTTGCTACTCACTCATCATGTTCTTAGCCTCTCATACAACTTACTCTCACCAAGGCCGTCTAACCCCTGGCTCCAGGAATCGGTACGAAGACCATAGATAAAGGGCCTGTTTCCCTCAGTGGGGGCAGAGACCAACACAGACAGACACTGAACTGGTCGTGTGAAACATCTTTCTGTAACATCTTCATTCTGTCTAAATAAACTGCTTAAGCTTAAGGAATCTGCCTCATTCAACTAAAAGAACCTGAGGTTTCACTGAAAAAATCTCTCAGTTGGCATCACAAACGGTATCGGCGAGAGACAAGGCCGAGAGACTAATTAACGCTGGATGACTGAAGACAACGATTAAGCGCTCAAATCAACGGAGGTAAGATTTTCCTCCTGTCTTTGGCTGAAGGTTGAAAATACCTTCTCTGCTGCTCAAACACTCGATCAGAGATTTGTTTGATGAAGGAGACGCAAACATAACTAATTGTGAGGAATCTCTATTTATTGTGAGCTCAAAAAAGACAAGTCGACTATAAGGAAGTTTTTCTGTGGCTGTAACGGGACTGAAACGGCATTCTCTTGCAAGAGTTTTCCGTTTTACTCTTCAGGAAAATAAAAAACAGCCGTATACTGTTCGGGAAAAAACAGAACGAAACTGTTTTATATTTTCCCGAACAGTAAAATCGCTTTTGACTGAGGGTTTATAGTTTATTGCTGACAGTATGGGTAGTATAGCAAAGTTCTGCCGCTCTCAGCTGATTTATCACACAGAGGATGATGGATTTTTATTGCACTGCTGTGTCAGTGTTACGTACAGATATAACATATGAATATGTCTGGATGTCCGTAAGATGGTCTCTCTGTACCTGAGGTTGTTGGTAGGATGATCTCCCTGTATGTGGGGCTGTCTGTAGGATGGTCTCTCTGTACGTGGGGCTGTCTGTAGGATGGTCTCTCTGTACGTGGGGCTGTCTATAGGATGGTCTCTCTGTAAGTGGGGCTGTCTGTAGGATGGTCTCTCTGTACATGGGGCTGTCTATAGGATGGTCTCTCTGTAAGTGGGGCTGTCTGTAGGATGGTCTCTCTGTACGTGGAGCTGTCTGTAGGACTGTCTCTCTGTACGTGGGGCTGTCTGTAGGATGGTCTCTCTGTAAGTGGGGCTGTCTGTAGGATGGTCTCTCTGTATGTGGGGCTGTCTGTAGGATGGTCTCTCTGTACGTGGGGCTGTCTGTAGGATGGTCTCTCTGTACGTGGGGCTGTCTGTAGGACTGTCTCTCTGTACGTGGGGCTGTCTGTAGGATGGTCTCTCTGTACGTGGAGCTGTCTGTAGGACTGTCTCTCTGTACGTGGGGCTGTCTGTAGGATGGTCTCTCTGTACGTGGAGCTGTCTGTAGGATGGTCTCTCTGTATGTGGGGCTGTCTGTAGGATGGTCTCTCTGTACGTGGGGCTGTCTGTAGGATGGTCTCTCTGTACGTGGGGCTGTCTGTAGGACTGTCTCTCTGTACGTGGGGCTGTCTGTAGGATGGTCTCTCTGTACGTGGAGCTGTCTGTAGGACTGTCTCTCTGTACGTGGGGCTGTCTGTAGGATGGTCTCTCTGTATGTGGGGTTGTCTGTAGGATGGTCTCTCTGTACGTGGGGCTGTCTGTAGGATGATCCCTCTGTACATGGGGCTGTCTGTAGGATGGTCTCTCTGTAACTGAGGTTGTCCGTAGGATGATCTCCCTGTACGTGGGGCTGTCTATATGGTCTCTCTGTAAGTGGGGCTGTCTGTAGGATGGTCTCTCTGTACGTGGGGCTGTCTGTAGGATGATCCCTCTGTACGTGGGGCTGTCTGTAAGATGGTCTCTCTGTACGTGGGGCTGTCTGTAGGATGATCTCCCTGTACTTGGGGCTGTCTGTAGGATGATCCCTCTGTACGTGGGGCTGTCTGTAGGATGGTCTCTCTGTAGGTGGGGCTGTCTGTAGGATGATCCCTCTATACGTGGGGCTGTCTGTAGGATGGTCTCTCTGTACGTGGGGCTGTCTGTAGGATGGTCTCTTTGTGCATAAGGCTGTAAGAGGTCCCAAAGGCCTTGTTTTAGCTTGCAAATGTGCTGCCAGGTGGAACAAAGCTGCCATTTTTTAAATAATAAATGGCTAATCAGCATATAAGCATAGTTTAAGCATTTCTTTGAATGCATTGGATGTCAGCCCTTTGAAATAACCAGAGCATTGCAGAGTGCCTTGCCGGAGAGGGACACTCAAGATATAATGAGTTTTCTAGCCGGTTCCATGGGCGTGTCAGCCCAGGCTGCTCCTGTCTGTCCCAGCATCTGTAATCATTCTGCTCAGAGGCAATTCCCAAGGCCCCAAGGCCACATTCACAGCTTTGCTATTTATTTTTAATAAAATGTTTTCTTATTCATTTTCAGCTTTGCCATTCATATCAGGCACAAATAGCCTCCTCAAGTGTATTTTGCAGTTAGGTTCATCAACAGCAAAGCCATCGAGCAGAGCTTCATTCCTCGCAAACTGGTTGAGTTTGAGATGTGAATCTATCTTGCATCAGCCAAGCATCAGCGATATGAATAGACTTCGCATGTTGACATGTTTTCTGCCCAGTCTGTACGAACCTCAGGTGACGTGATGTAGATGAACTGCAGCGACGCCAAGCACACTCATCCTCCCTCATTCCACGAGTGTTCATGAGCGAGAGAAAGAGACGCTGGCATTGAATAACATGCTAATTAGCATTAGCACTTACAGTAGCAAAGCAAGGCTATCATGCTATCTGTCTCAAAGAGCAGGGCCAGGCTACATTTTTAACGATAAGGCAAAGGGCTCTTGGCAACTAAGGTTACATTTAGCCTGAAAATACGTCCTCCCCATGCCCAAGTGGATGGATTCAAACACGTGAACAAGTTTAAACCTGTCCATTCATAGAGTGCTGATCACTCAGCCATCTGAGCTACAAACAAGGCATCTAAAAGCTCCAGACTTTCATTGACTGACCTCATCCAGCCTGGCTCACCAGTGACAGTCGAGTCTGTCCTGAACAACACCTCTGAAATTGGGACTTCAGCCATATGTCCTTCAGATGGGGAACTTGACGTACCAGTCAACCCTTAGGCAGACTCACCGTCATGTAAAAAAGTAAAGGGAGTATTGTGCAAAGATCTTAGGCAGCCAAAGAAAATAATGTTTAAATGATCTTTATGTTGGCATAAAACTGTTATTATATCTGTCAAAGTGTGTTAGCTTAGCCATTTCAAAACTTCTGCTAAAATCACCCCAGTATTTACAGCAACAATACGATGTACCCCATTTATTTTTGACTCAACCACTAGCACACCTCGTGCAGTTAATCAATATCTCATTGACTTTTTACACTAATTTATTTAATTAATTAATTAATTAAGGGAACTGGTGGTGAAATTTAATTAATACATGGGATGGCTGAGGTGGCTCCGAAGAGAGAATGTTCATCTAGCCATCAAATACAGAATAGAAGAAATTTTTACTAGTTTTTATTGTATTATACTTCATTTGCATATGATCTAATGTTAAACTGCATTTTTTTTCTGAGCAAAAGTTCACTTACTAGACAGACAAATAGCTTTAAACATTTCTTTGGACAGTCTAAGACTTCTGCACAGTACTGTATATGAGGACGATATTACTTTATAAGGAACCTGATTAGTCCCAAAAAGAGACAGAGGGATGTCTGGGTATTTCCTGGACAATTTTGTAAGTTTTTACGTTTGTTTTTACAGCCTTCAACCCCCCTCCCACCACCATGCCAAATTTGGTGCTTAAACATCTTTGGCTGAAAAGTTATATTCAGTGATGTATATTATGTGTATATTACTTTAGATAAATGTTTCCCAATCTAGTTCTCAGGGACCCACAAATGGTCCACATTTTTGCTTCCCTCCAAGCTCCCTGTAAGACAGTCCACATTTTTGCTCCCCCCCAGCTTCTGGGAGCAAAAATGTGGACCGTCTGTGGATCCTCGAGAACTGAATTGGGAAACATTTGTATAGATCAGAGGTCTCAAACTACGTGAGGTGTTTTTCTGTGACCCTTTGCATCAAAGTAGCGACACCACCAGGGTCACGTCTGTCACAGAGCTCCGTTTCATTTATCCACTGGAGTACTGGTTAGGGCCCTGAAAGAAAAACATTATAAATGGCTCTGGATTACTCATTATCCACTTTAAAATTCTACTTGATCCAGGAACGTCTTTCCAGGCAGGAACAGAGTGTAAAGTGAGAGCAAGCAAGCTTCACTCTACCAGTGCTGGTGTCAAATTATAAACCAACAGGTAAAAGACAGCATCGGCGCTGGATTTCAGAGATAAAGTGTAAAAATTCTACAATTAGCACTAAACCCTAAAGTCAGCCTAAATCTTCCATCGCCTTACTGATATACAATATGAATGTCAAGTAACTATTACCGAAAACCAGCAGAGATACCTAATTGGCTATTCATGCATCATTTCCATGTAAAACTACATCAAGCTCAGAGACAGACATCTCCACTGGTTAAGCAGCAGAACGTTTTGCACAAAATAGTAGCACTTTGGCGATTCAATGGAAAAAGCACTGCTTGGTGTGAGGGTGCATGCAGAGCGTGAGGCTTGATTTTCGGTTGGTGGGGACAGAAGCTGTCAGAGACACGCTGTTCCTACAGGAGATTCTTTTGCACGTTTTTCTCAGAGCCGATCCTTCTCTTACATCCAGCACTCATCCGAATTTCCATGTATTTCCCAGGTACCTCTTCTAGGGGCGATTGGGGCGAAGCCTATACATTAGTATTAAAAACACCAAAATGAAAAAACAACATGAGTAGCTGTTTTCAAGCTTCACCATGATTTTTAAATGTTATTTAATTTTGATGTGTTACTGTAGATCTAAATAATATTATTTAATTTTTTTACAGCAATTTCTCAGAAAATGGAAAAGCTATTATCCTAGGTGTATTTAACCTGAATTATTCCATCAAAATTTTCTGCATGTGGCATAAAGATAATCTATGCACAGCCCTCTGGGTAGAGATAGCAGAGGAGTGAGATCCCCATGTTTGAAAAAAATTGGCCAGTTCAAGATTTTCACAGGGGTAGCAGTGTCAATCTGGAAGGCGGGGGTGTCCATTGGGGAGGGTCATGGCAATGGTTAGCACTGTTGACTGGGGGGGGGGAGGGACATTGGGCCCATCCGTAGCTACACCCCTGGCTAACAGGCTAATCATTTTTAGCATCATTCTTATCCCGCAATGTTACTATTCTGACTATTTAATTGGCAGTGGCTGGGACTCCTCCATACAGTGCAGCAGTGACACTGAGAAATGTGGCCCGCATTTCCTGACACGGACAAGTGTGACAGTCCTGCACAGACATTACAGTGGTCCTTATAATTCCCAGCAAGCCTGTCAGGTTTTTTGGCTAAAAACATGAACCGCTTCTCTAAAGAGACCAGGCTGCGATATTAATGGCTGATGTTAATGGGAACACTGGCGTGAAGGTAACATACAGTGACGGTTTATAATCTATGGTAATTAGTTAAAATTACCACATAATATTCATAAGGAAAAAAAAACAGTTTTCCAGCTGCATCTTCATGCTGACCAAAATTTACACATTTCCTACTGAAACATGAATTTTGGGAAAAGCAGGTGTTCAACAGAAAAGCTACTTTAATATGATTTAGAGCTGAGATGTAAAACAAAGGTCAGCTTTTAACCCGGTGTACATGAGCGGATGGTGTTCATTTAAGGAACACGCATGTTGACTGTGGTCATATTAGAAACACACGTGTGGATTGTGTGAACACACTACGGTCATGTAAAAAGCACGCATGTGGACTGTGTTCATTAAGTAGCAAAGTCATGGAACATACACACCACGTAAAACCCCACATGACTGTTCTGCTAGTTCCCTACAGATCATTATTATAACATAAGGCTTTCTGATCAAAGCGCAGTTTCTGGGAGAACCTTCCGGGACGCGTTTGAAGTTAGAAGGAGATGTTTAAGCCCTTAAAGTTGGGTCTTCAGACGCCACACCATTCACATGCTCTTTCTGTCTCTCTCTCTCTCTCTCTCACACACACACACACACATACACACACACCCACAGCAAGAAGCATTAAAAGGAGTCGCACGCACTGAAATCACCATTTCACACACTGGCTGAAAATCGATCTGTATTAGAGTGACGTATTAAAGGGGACGGTGCACCAATAAAAAAACAAGGGAGTGCAAAGTGGTTGGCAACCATTAAGTTCTTGTGAGGTTCTTCAATCCCTGCTGTTGGTATCTTCAGATCAAGTTCCTTCATGGCGGGCTGGTGCTATCTGCAGCCTATAGGTAGATGACCACTGTGTGGGCAGCGGTGACACAGTCAACAGACCCGCAACCGCGGAGCCTCAGATCCAGCCTGGAACAGCCATCCACGGGCTCCATGGCAGGAGCACGGATGGGATCACACTTCCCATCTTCTTCCTGGAGTTTTTCACGGATCACGTATTTGGTTTAATCTCCTTCCCTGTGCAGTTCCTCTAAGACTGTCCTCCATAATAATTAATGACATCTTTATATGAAAGTCATATCTTTGAACCACGTGTGTATAAACACGGACTGGCCTGAGGTCCATCGGCAGCTCGGACAGGGCCAAGCTTACCCTCTTTTAAATACCCCTCTGATTCCCTCAATAAATTCTGTGAAATATCAAAAATACTTCTCATTTCTATTTTAAAATCTCATAAAAACACTCTAAATATATATATAGATATACAAATAAAATCTGATGCAAATTATTTTAAGAAGTGTTTAAAGCTGTATGTTTCTAATGGAAGTTATCAAACATATATCTTTATCCCACAATCGAACATTCATTTGAAAAGTATGGTGTAAGGGGTTAGCAGAGACAGGTGGATGGTCACATTCAGCTGAGGGTATTGGCTTATGTTAGGGCTTCTCCTGTGGAAAAAAGATTCATGACCTTTTAGGTGTTTTTCTTGGTTATATTCGTATTTATAATGCCTTCTGCGTCCCGAGTCAGACCTCAAGTTGCTCTCAAAATCCCATTTGTTACTTCCACAGGCTGAGTGTTAAATGCTATTTAGCCATTTTCGTGCTGATGTCACAGCCGACATGCCTGGGGCGGGGTGGGGGGGGGGGGGGGTGGAAGCCAGAAGGGACCACGTGCGGTTTAATCTGCATCCGTCTGTGTGGGGTGGGGGGGCTGCTCTGAGCTGGGCCGCATGCCTGCTGGACGGGAGTCTGCCTAATCCATCCTCCTCCTACCGTACCCGTGCTTAACCCCTGCCACCAGCAGAGAGACGAGGGAAGCCTGGCCTCACAATGCAGAAGGCATTACACACACAGCCGGAATAGTCTGGGGCTGTGCCACCAATACATGGGGTTTTGACCGTTTAGCTGATTTTTATTCCAAATAACCAGGAAGTGATGTCTTGCTTTGTTTACTGATTTTGTTAATGCCTGGTCTTGTGATCATGGCGTTGCTCAGGGTAACGGACGCCCGTCCACGTGGCCAGCGGGTCACAAACGCCAAGGAGGCTAAGAATGGCTAGCAGGAGCTGCCTGGAGAGGCCAGTCAGGACTCCCGGAAAGACCGTTCTCCATCTGGGGGCGACAAAGACAGCCACACCGACTTAAAGTCGTCGGACTCAGACGTGACCTTTCTGGCCGAGTGGGACGGAAGCAGCTGGCAGAGCTGCCAGGCGTGATGGCGTAACGCTGAAAAAGACTCGCCTTGGAAAGGATGCACTTCCTGTTCGCAGTTTCAGAACAGGAAGTCGGGAGCCAAGCTCAGAGCAGAGTGACGACTCTACAGAAGGATACATCTCACCTGTGGTCCTCGTCCAAGCAGATCGGATGGAAAATTATAAATGACTCTTCATAGGCCTATGAAATGCACTATATAGATCTGAACTTGACAGAGACCTACGAGCAAATTTTGAACGGATAAGAAGCAGTCAGTGCATGGCAGGTTAGCTGTGAATGAATACCAGACCTCGTGTTCTTTTTTGGGGGTAATAATCTGGGTTGTCTGAGTGTTCTCCACAGTCGTTTCGGTGAACACGCGAGACGCAGGCTCCCTCGAGCTCCAACAGAAGGCATCTTTTAAAGACGGTTAACCGACGGAGGTGCGAGCTCGTCCCACACTTCATCCAGGGTGTAATCTTACACTCCACAGTCCAAACTCTCTCATACTTCAGCTCTGCATGTGAGACTTGGACTTTGCCGTCTCTGGCTGTGAATCATTCGCTGGCTGCCACACCCTGGGGGGGGGCCTCGGGCCGGTGTCGGGGCGCAGGGCTGACCAAAGCTTACTGGCTGCGAGTGGCACTTTCACTATGAACCAGAAGGACCTGCAGGGACAAGGAGGAAACACATTAAGGAGAGCAGTGTGAGAGACGGCTGCTGGGAAAGCGGTTTGCCTGCCACAGTCACCGAACGACAGGGTTTGGAGGGAGCAGATTAATGCAGATGCACCTGGAGGAACGGCGGCCGTCTCCCCAGATAGGAAACGTGACTCCGTCCTCCAACATTCAGAGATCAGAAGGCTTCATGCATTTCAAATCTGCACGTTTAAATGCAACATGTATCCACTTGTGCAATTTACTCATAAACACTGTTACATCAAACGTCCGTCTCCAGAGAATGTAACCAGTGTGAAAGCCACGTTTAGGGTGTCGTGTGACATCACTGAGCCAGAATCACACATTTTCCACATTGAGTGGACTCAAGCTTTCTTAAAACATTTCCTAATGAATAATAAATTAAATTAAAAGAACAAAAAAAGCACACAATGTCTTAATAATATCTGATTAAGATAACAACAAAAATACCAGCACTTTCCTACGATAAAAAGTATACAATCAAACAGATCCTGAACATTTTCTTGGCCAATGTCCTCCTCCTCTCGTTACTGAAGTGTCCTTAATTATGAAGTGTCCAAACTGTACTCCAATCTGAAAAATGAGGCCCGTCCTCTCAAGCGATAGCTACTACAGTTGGGGACCCGTCTCCCTCAGATGCAGGACTAAGTTCTTCACCTGCTCCTTTTTACCTTCTACTTTTTTATTGGCCAACACTTCCCGTCTCCTTGCCCCTAACCCCGCCCAGCTGGCAGGTGTCACATTGTGACAGACGAAAGACTTGAGGGCTGGTGTCAGGAAAACAAAATGGCCTTTATTGACAAAACATGAGCAGGGAAACAAATAGGACCACAAGGGGTCAAAATGGGAAGATTGAGTCGGGGATGGGCACAGGCAACAGGAGGATTGACGTTAATGACCAGACTGGGGATGACGAGACAAACAGATACTTCATTGGCAAGACTACCGAGGGACAACAAGCAATAGGCTTAGCTCATCAGGGTCACACAAGGGAGGAGACAGAAGTATCAGGTGGACATGGTGGGCAGGACGTAACAACAGGACACTAAATCATCTCTTTCACTCATCATGCCCTGTTCCACCTGCACTAAATTACTCACCCTCGACGTTTCCAGACACATTTACACCTCACGTGTACCACCTGCACTGTCCTACACGCTTCCTGGTTATTTATTCATTCATTATTTACTTGCTTCTTCGGGAGGGAATGCTGTGTTGGAATTGTTTATTTTTGTAAGTCGGCTGCCCTGGGGGATCAGAACAGCTCGGTCTTATCTTATTAAACACGGATGTTCACTCGAGCGCAGCCCCTGGGACTCCAGGGCTGCTAACAATGACGTCACAGCGAGACTCATTTTTACTGCCTCCCCAGGCATGGGCAGCGTGTCACGGGCAGCACAGGAAGTCTGCAGAAATCCTTCCTGTGCCGCCTGGGAGTCAGTCAGCCAGGGGCAACAGGAAGGAATGACAGAGACAAACCTGCTCAGATGTTCCAGGGATACAAGAGCCTTTGACTGAAAGTGGCAACACATTACAGAGCTTCACATATCAGGATTACTGTTCAATGTCTACCATGACCCTCAACAGGTAAACAGAGATGGATGATGGATGTACGGACAGAGAGAGTGTATCCATATTTGGCGACATAGCCAGTTGTGAATAAGGTTCTAAATGTATGTTGTTGTAGATTTTCTAGGTGCTTTGGTGTTATTTTTCACTAAGAATGATGGTGGAGTGGAGAGACATATAAGGACACAATACATCTCCCTGAAATCACCATTTATATTTACCTAAGAGGTGCTTTGCTATGGTTCTGGGTTGCAAGGTGTTCCAGATTTTAGGTTCTCTTTAAACTGCTAATAGCCAAAACACAAAGAGTAAGAAAAATAAATTAGACCTATGGGCATAATTAATAGTGAAACTGAGTGTGTTTCATTGCTGGGGCAGATGGCGGTAGCTTCACAGCTGGTATAACAGCAAGTACTAGAGAACTGGAGCCTAACTGCAGGTAAATCATTGAAATTGCTTTTAATGGGAGTCATATTAAGATTAATAAACTGGTAAAATGCACCCAAAGAAGACAGAAAGGCACCTGAGTTCCCTTATCTGCCTGAGTAGGTGGCAGACTCATCATGGTGTAATAATGGGTAAGAGCTTATAGAGATTAATTGGCTGGACAGATGCACCCAACATTAAGCACGGGACACTGAGGACCTGCGCATGTGATATCTGGTGACAGATATTAAGATAAATGTCTTCAGAAACCCATCAAATATGGGTACCCAACTGAAGAGAACAGAGATAAAATAGGAGCCAATGGCATCTCAACATCTCAACAACCTCTTCTAAGAGTCGTCGGCAAGATCGTTTTTCTGTGTCATTGGACCGCTGGCTTAACTGACCTTCAATCATCACACCATTTTAGTACTTTAGTAGTAGATTTAGATCTTCTCCAGGTGCTCTGATCCATCTGGGTCTTGGTAACATGTTATCTGGGGCTTGCTGACCTTCTGCGCTATAACTAGGATTAATGCTGAGTGAAGAACCCTACAAGCAGTCAGTGAGAACATGCTGATTATGAATCATCCCCTTTGCTTTTAGCTAAGGCTGATGCTGCAGGAGATGTTCTACATGATGGGTATCAGAGAGAAGAGGTTCTATCTCGCCATACTATGGGGCCTCTTTGGTTGTTGTGTCACCCTGATTTTCAGTTTCAGCACCTCACTGACCCGCATACACACCACTTCTTAACAGTGCAGCTTCCACAGAACAGCCCAAAACCAAATCCAGCCTGATTACCTGTCTGCTGGCCCAACACAAGCTGACAACAGCCTCTTTTCTCCAAATTAATGCTTTTCAATTCAGCCCATTACAAACCCAGCTGATTGTACAGAAATGCAGAGATGCATGTTAGTGAAATTAAACCAAATGCAACTCCCCAATCCCTCAAGTTGTGACTATACAGCTCTCGAAAAAATTAAGAGACCACAGGACAATGTCTCAATTTATGGGTGTGTGTCTGTGAATAATACATATGTTTTGTAAACTCCAACTTGGTTCGTCCCTGTTTCTCATTAATGAAGAGCTTCTACCTTGCTTTAAGGGACTTCAGTCCTGCTTCTAGCTCTGATACGAACTGTCCTAGCAGTGCACTTCTCACCTGCACTTAATATTTCCCATTCCTTTTGTCACTTGAGGTCATCCTACGATTCATGA
Source organism: Brienomyrus brachyistius (assembly GCF_023856365.1). Taxonomy (NCBI): domain Eukaryota; kingdom Metazoa; phylum Chordata; class Actinopteri; order Osteoglossiformes; family Mormyridae; genus Brienomyrus; species Brienomyrus brachyistius. Next base: position 7,750,969 of record NC_064534.1, on the reverse strand, counting down.
GAAACTGCAGGATAAATTAACAATCATCTATGGCATTAGGAAGTTGCTTCCGTCCTTCTCCTGCTGGTTTCTGGTCATTCCCAGTGTCTCCCGCTTCACCTTGTTCCTGTGTGCTAAAGACCTTTGCCTTTGTGAACCTTGAAGCTACCTGCCGCTCAGCATAGCCTCTGCCAGCAGAATCACGATTAAACCAGGGTTTAAAAATACTGATTTTTTTTTTAAATATAAAGGTACTTTTTTCCCAGAAGTTTACTCTGTATGCCTAACCAACAATGACTGACATGTGCCTACAGGCAGGACACATTCTCAATCCCTGAGGAAACTGCTGTGGACGGTCAGCAGTGAGATGTTTGCTCCATAAGTACCAACACACCTACAAGACATATGAGATGCATGAAAATGATTGGCTGAACAGAGTAGATCTGAATCAGTAATGAAGCAAAGTTTAACCCACCCCTTATGGACTGTTCAGTACCACTTCAATAATCTGCTTTCCCATAATGCACTGTAGTACAATGTCTATCAACAGGTTATAGCACATTAACTTAACAGCACAGTCTACATGTCGTGTGGGAGATGGTCTAACTTACACATGTAAACCAGATTTATAACAAGGTATAAGGCAGAACATGCTTCACTGCGGAGTTTGAAAGGTACCACCGACATGTCAGACTCTGGAATAGAAATGAACTGCAGTGTTTAACAAAATGCATCAGCAGCTCCTCGGAAACCAGCTTCACGACCCCCCCCACTTGTGCCGTTAATGACATGCATGCCGACCATCCAACCCTCTATTACCGCAGATGACTAACATCAGCGACGATTCTGAGGCATTCTGCTGAATAAAAAATGATTTGCACTATTTTATCGAACACGAACAGAGCATTCAAATGTTCATTCTTAGCTCACGCAGCAAGCGACACTTGAGACTGCTTGCTGATTACTGCTCTTACTGATTATGTGATTGCGGTGGCATTCTGTGTCTGTTTATCACCCTTATTATGTGCACTGACCTGACATTCACTTTCTCTGGCTGCTAAACATACGAAAGCCTGAACAAACAGGGCTCTTGGTCACCAAAACTGGCTGGAATATTGCCACCGTGGCTTGTCAGTCACCCACATTAGGAAGTGAAAGTAAGTTAAAATTAACACACAAAAGGCAGTTGCGTATCGCAGTGTGCAGGTGTGACACCTACGCCTAGCTGCACGAACACGACTCAGATGCTCTTGTTCTTAAAGCTACTCCTGCTGTCTCTCCAGGGGAGGTTTCTCATGATCTAAAAGAACGTGACGGTTTCTATACTCACACACACACACACGCACGCACGCACGCACGCACACACACACACACACACACACACAAACGCACACACAGATAACTCAGCCGGCACAGATTTACGGGGCTCCTGCCCTAAGAGCCTGCAGGTGTCACTACGCCGAAGTATTGCTGGTGGGAGGGAAGGGAGAATGTTAGCACTCATGTAGATTAGCTCTTGTCAGCAAGGTTCTGTTCGCTGTTCTGTGCGTACGATTATCACCCTCCTGGATTTCATTTACTGCTGACCGGACTGGCTTCTTCCTCTTGACAAGAGGTCTGCCCTGTCACGGATTCCAGCGGCATATTTTTTTGCCAGCATACTTGTCTGCTTGCTATGTGCTGCGACTCAGGTGTCACGTGACCTCGAGGAACGTCCCTGGACAAAGCTTCGCATCCTGATTTGATACGCGTCCCAATGAAACCACAGCTCCCAGTCGGTGTCCGGATTGTACGTCAGGAGTTTGGTTGGTGATGAAAAGGCTGGGCTCCCTACGTTGTGCTGAGGTGTCACAGCACCACAGAGTCGAGGCGGTGCTCTCCGATGTCTTTTCTGCATCGCTATAGCGTCAATAAGCCCCATCTCGCTGGCGCGAAACTCCCCCTCAGCCTCTGTGACTCTCTCGACGCCCCAACATTCCCTGCCTTGCTCTGAATCGCTCACTCTTCATCTTCTCTGCCCCCTCTATTTTACCTCCATTGCTTTTTTTCTCTGTCTCCACCTTGTAGTCCTGCTCCAGATCACCCTTCCGTTCCTGTTGTTCATTCCACGCTTCTTTTTTTAAACTTCTTTTCTGAGTTTCTAAGATGTAGCTCCAGTTATGACGAATCAAACTAGCTGGGGTTCTGAATCCCCTTTGCGGTTTCACGCAAAATCAATAAATACACAGCATCTGATTATCATATAATGATGCATCATACATCTATATCTGCAACTCTGTTTTAGTCCCTCTGTATCTATTATTTCTGCAATTTGTCTACATTGGACTGGGTCCAATAAAATCAGTTCAACTTCTCTTTAGTAAATGTATAAACTGTGCAAACTACCTAGAAATGATCACTTCCTGCTTCCTGTAATCAGCGTATAAAAATGACCATCTGACAGCTCTGAAAGGATGAAATTCCCCTTCGTCTTTTCACACAAATTCAAGAACAAAGACTTCTAGCACGAGCAGAGCAGATACTTACCGAGTCTCCCCACGTTCGCCCCTTTATTACTGATGAAGACTTCCCTTTCTTTCACCTTTTTTCTTGGAGAATAAATGGAAAAAAAAAGCTAATCTATCAGTACCAGAATATATCTGCTGTGGCATCGCTGACATTAAACGGTGGTGGTGGTCGTCTTCCGGAGGATGGTTTTCTGTGGTTTGGGGTTGATGGAATGAGGCACGTATGGTGGTTTTGTGTGGGGGTAACCGTGAGCGACGCCAGGACCCCCGTTCTCCAGCGTCCGGCCCGAGCAGGTGTGGGAGGGGCTCAGGTGCGTGTCGGCCAGCTCGCACTCCAGAGACAGGTCCTCGTTTTGGACGTCGTACTGAAGGTCGCAGTCCGGACAGTAGCCGTGGTATTGGACCTTCTCGCTGAAGCGAACGCGCTCCCGCGTGACCTGGGGGCACCTGCTTTTCTCGTGCCGAAGCAGGGGCGTGAGCTCCGCCCCCACGCCGGACTTCTTCTCCGTGATTTTGGGCACGTGACACTGCGAGTCTCTATTTATCTGTATCCCTGGGAAGATGCCGTTCTGGAGGGGAGCCCCCGCAGCTTTGCCTGAGATCCCTGATAGCTGGCCCTGGCCGTGGTCCTCCGCTTTCACGGGGGTCAGGCGGGGTGGGGGCAGAGGGGGGTGTGGCTTCCTCAGCACCGTCAGGACAGTGGGGTAAATGGAGGCGGGCCTCGGGCAGAGGTCGCCATGTCGCAGCTTGATCTTGTCGATGCTGGAAGCCGTGGTGTTGGTGGTGGTGGTGCTGCTGGAGCTGCTGTTCAGCGTGTCCGTCTTGGAGCTGTCCGTCATGTCCTCCTCCAGCTGCAGGTCCGAGGTCAGGGTGTCGATCTCCTGCACCACCTGCGGGCCACGGTATTCGGTCAATTACACCAGAAAGCTTTTCTTTCGCTGTTACTTTGTTTCCCTTGGGCCTGTCAGGCAAATCCAAGAACATGAACTGAAATAACTTTAACAACAACAACAGCAGCAACGACAAAAACACTGAATTATTAAAACTGCAAGACTTTTCAACCGTGAATGAGAACTGAAATACTCCATTGAGGATCTCCGGAGTGGAAAATGACCGTAAACACAATTTTTGGTACAAACACAGCCCCAGTGGCATCATTCAACTGACGCAGCTCCACTCCAAGGCTGATGCTCAGCAACCAGAGCCCTGAGTACTTAAAGCTCATCTTCAGCTCCTCCACCAGTTAAAACCAAATATAGCCTCACGTACGGAAGGTGCTCAGGGTCGGCTGAAGTGTGGCGGAAAAGAGGTTGACTATATGTGGAACAAGAGGCCATCATCTGGACGTCCAAACCTCTGGCAGATGGCGGAACCTGACTCAGGGAAATGACAGGATCATGGCATTTCAGGAAAGCCATGACTGAAATGTCGCTCTCCTAAGCTACTGCTGAGCGTCAGACTGAAACGTCGCATCTTTGTCGGGAGCAATACAGGGTCTAACCCCTCCCGAAAGAAAAGTAACTCGCAGGTGACGCGTGTGCAGAGGATTCCTCCTGAGTGGTGATGCTTCAGGAAACCAGCGTAGTTCCCCTCCTCCCTCAGCTGGTTCACACCCACAGGTTATCTGCTCTCACTAGAAGGGCCTCACTACTCACCGTACGAAGAGGAAGAGTGTATGTGGCCGAATGTGGGCACGCGTGTAAAGGAAACGGCCACCGCTCACCACAAGGCCATGTGACCCGCCTGCATCGGAACATGTGATCCACACGCATGTGCTGGACAAGGAACCACATTCTTTAAATTCTGCAAGACAAAAGTCCCTTGAATGTATTAAACAACTCTGTCCCTCAAAAGATATGCAGAAGAAATGGATGTGTGACTGGACAGAGAGCCCCGAGAACATATTCCTCAGATTACAAAAACAGTAATATATTTATAAAGAGAATTGGGCCAAAAACGATTATAATAACACAATTCAAATGTGAGTGGCCAGGATGCAGCATAGATAATGGGCTTGTATCCTTCACATCCAAATATGGTTTAAATTACCCTGCAGCAAACTGTTCTATATATTTACTGTATGCTAACAGCTCCGTACAGGTATTGCAACAGACATGGTCTGTTTTCAAACACCTGAGTAAATTCTCTAAAAACAGGTTACTTCTCAAAAGTGAGTGGCTGGACCTCTGACCACAGATGTTATTAACTTAAATGATGTCTGAGATAAGGACTTCTAAGAGATTCAAACCTACTCTTTGCAATTAAGTTATTATAAAGCTCTCGGTTGTCTTCAAATAACTTCTTCAGAAACAAAAAAAGAAGCATTTAGTTGACGCTCTGTCATGTTTTCACCTGGAAATTAGTGAAATTGTTGTTTTGCATAAATGTCAGTCAAGGTGGATCATTGCTCTGACGGACTGAGCGGCGGAATGAAGGCCCGGCGCTACACGCTCCCGGCAACGCGGGGACGCGCATTTCAGCACTGAACACCGCAAAACCATCGCTCACATTCATCGTCCAAGAATAAACGAGCAACTTTATGTTTAAATACAAGTTAAGGTTAAAAACGATATCATCTGAACAGATGGCTCAGTCTGTCGTTAGCAAATGAGCGGATAAACATGTGACTAGTGACGATTTACCTCCACTCTCAGCACACCGTACAGCATGTCCAGATATTGAATTTTTTAGTCCGAATAAATCCGTGAGCTAGATATGTGCTTCCAAATATAAAAAGCATGCACAACAACTGTCTGGTGTTTTCCCTAAATCCGCTTTCTAACAGTTAAAAGGAAAAATAGTGGCTTTCTGTATTGGAGATTTCTAAAAACTCTTATCGTGGGCTATAAAAAGGCCACAGGGTTTATCCAACAAGGGGCATCCTATTGAAAAGCATTAAAAGCATCCCTAAGCTTATTCAGTTACTCCCGGACGCAAACTAAACGCGGAAAACGTAACAGCGTCGCCGCACCAACCTCCTTAATTTCTTTTGCCACATCCTTCAAGTCCCCCAGGATGGTTTCCAGATCCTCCACGATGGTCTTGATCTGACGTTTCACTTTAACTTTGGAGACCGCTCCTTCTGACGCCTTGTTCGCCTTGCCTGACATGCTTCGATGCGGCACGATAAAGGCTCAGCGTCCGGATCGCAGCGCCGCGGCTGCCATGGCGAGGCGGTGGACGCGCATGCTGGCCGAGGCTGTGTCTCCTCCACTTGCACACATTGCGGATGAATGTAGCGAAGCACGGCACCGGACTGCACGCCTGCGCCACAGTCCGTATCAGCATCAATGTTATTTCCTTTTTTTTAACTAAACGTCACCCAAGTCGCGGAGCGGGGTGCGAGGACATCCCTGTGCGCGCCTCCTCCGTGCGTCCCCAAGGTCCGATGACGATCTTAATGTGTAGATCTCCGGGGCAAAACCCCCGCATTTTCCCTGTTTTGTTTATAAATCCGCTTCTTCACATCACCGCTCTCTGAAACTCTAATGTATGAGACTCAGGCTGGACCATCCCTTTGCCGCACGATAATGCCGGCGCTGAAGCGGATTAAAGTCCGGACGGTAAAACACTAACATTCTCATATGCTATAATTACTGAGCCCCACGAAGATGCCGGATTCTCGTTTTATAGTATTTCATAATTCCCACAAGTGACGCCGCATGTGTGTTCCATTCTCTGAAGGCAGTGCCACTAAGAATAATGTGCAAACCAGCAGGCAGTCTTGAAACATTCTTCAATGTCTTTACATAAAATAATCTCATATTGCTTCTGCTTAAATCCTGATAAATATTCAGCAACTATTTACAATTGAACTTGATTATTTCCAATGACTCACGTAGTTAATGAATACCTTGCCTCTGGCATTGCTCCTTTGGATTTAAAAACTGCTGCAGACATCTTTTCTCAAATAAACTGGCTTAGATCCTTATCTGTCTTGAGCGTAGCTCTGCAGTTCATACAATTAGCCACCACATTCTTTTCATCTGCATCACCGATATTGGTATTACTGGTAGACCTCTCATTTGGTTTACTTCTTACCTCATTGACACAAATCTACTACTGTTTTTCTTGCGTGTTATTTATACCAGCGTTTCTCAAACTTATTTGTCCTGGGAACCAGTCATGTCAGCCTTTGGGGCTGCAGGGCCCTGCATAAACGACCGCCCCCAACCCCCCGCCGCGAATGCGTATTCACAGAGATAGATATTATTACTGCAGATAGATATTATTATTATTATACCTGACCTGATCTGACTGAGTTTTGATTGGTGCAGAAGCGAGGCTTCGCCAATAGTTTGAGAAACGCTGATTTATACAATTCCACCAGGCTAAATCAATGAGCGTCATGGTCTTAGTTATCAACAGTTTCTATCAGCAATAGTTTCATTACTGTCCTGCCATTAAAGCCTTGTCCACACGTACGCAGGTATTTTTTTAAAAACGTAACTTTTTCTATGCGTTTTGGCCTTTCGTCCAAATGCAAACGGCGCTTAATGTAAGTGAAAATGGAGCTTTTGTAAAACCCCGTCCAGGGTGAAGATTTTTAGAAACTCCGTTTACTGTGTCGACGTGTAGACAGGGAAAACGTTATTTTATTTATTTATTTATTTAGGCTTGTAACGTCAGATTGTGCGTCGTACCTACTTTGTTTGACGTCAGAATGTGCGCCGAACCGGTAACAAGGCTTCTGATTGGCCAACATGGCTTTATGGTTAGAGTTATATCGCCGCCTGTTGAGTTTTTATACTGCTTGCCAGCGCGTTATAGCGTTTTCATATGGACGGATTTTTTTATAATGCAGGAGGAAAAAAACACCTTTTAAAAAATACCCGTGTACGTGTGGACGAGGCCTAAGTCACACCAAGCAGTGGATAAACTCTATCAACTTAATACTGACAAAATTGAGGTCTGCTTATCAGACTCTTGTTGCCAACCTACCTGACGCAGCTAAGCACTGATGTTGATGAAGTTCTTTTTAAACCCACACTCACAGTTGGTCGGTGTTATTTTTGATCGCTGACTCAACTTTCAAATCTAGATTAGTTCCCTTGTCCAGACTGCATTTTTTCTGCTTTCTCTGCAGATACGGAACTTCTACCTTAATTCAGGCCCTCATCTCTCCTCTAGACTACATGTAATGTCCTGCTTATTGGTGTGCTTTCCAAAATTGTCTAATTTACAGTATGTTCAAAACTCTGCAGCTCAGGAACTCATTCCCTGGCACAACTGTGCAAGAGAGAGGAGTTGGCCAGTATCATAAAAATCGTGCAATAATATTAATTAATAGACCATATATACCATCTGCAGAAGATGAATAATTATTTATAATTTATTTATAGTTTCGATTAGTAGAAAAATCGCAGCAATAAGTCGTAAGTAAACTGCTGGATTTTTAAAATCAAAGCAAAACTGGGAAAACCAGACCTGCTTTTGCAGGACAACAGGCATCTGACGTCCAAAATTGCTGGGAGACAGGCTGGAATACATCATTTCCGGTAGGACAGGGCTCGCGGTGATTTAATTGGGCAAATCTTCAGAAATAGGCCACGCTGATTTAATAAAATTGCTGTCGATTATCTAGAATTTCCCGCCTCTCAAGGGAAAAAGCGGAAGCAAAACGGAAGTGTTGTTGGTTGTCAACAGCTTCCTCAGCGTTAGTACCGGGGTACGTCAGCGCGTAGCTCTCGTTTGTGTGGCCGATAACCAGCGATTATTTTAGTCATGGCTCCACTGAGGTTTGATGGGAAAGTTGTACTGATCACAGGAGCTGGAGGAGGTGAGTAATGCGGTTAGTCTTGATTCGGTTCAGCAAGATGACGTATACATATCTGATTAGATTGATCCAGTAAAGCTAAAAAGTAATATGCAGTGAACTGGCAGGTTGTCAGAATGCACCTGCAATTCGGCTTTGAGCAAAAGCTTCAAGGACAAAATCTAAGGAAAACCCGAAGCGTGGTGTTTTGGGGAAGTAAAACGTTACAATCTCATTACAGCTGAATTGCTTCGTCCATGCGGGACAAAGGGCGCCGTGTATGCAAACTGTTGTTTGGTGTTAAAGTTCGACCGATATGTAAGGATGACAGCCCGAGCCAGGAACGCGGGCTGCATTGTAGCATATATCCCCCATAAGTAAATAAGCAAAGCTGTTATTAACGTTAGTGTTCAAAGTACGAGATTTTCTTATTGCTGTGTGTTCTCTGCAGGACTTGGGAGAGAGTATGCATTGGCCTTTGCTGATCGAGGTGCCCTTGTTGTTGGTGAGTCACATTGACTTTTGGGTTGAACTGGGCTTTCAGGTTGGACACCTGTACGCAAACACCGGGTAACACGATCGTGCTCACGTTGTGTTCAAGTGTCAGCCCCGCCGGGCGTGGTTTCACGTGTCAGCTTCATCCCTGGGACAAGTCCTGTTTTTATCAGTCCGCATTTGTGTCAGAGTGAATACCAGGGATCATGGTGAATTCTGATGGACCTTTTAACCGATATTTTTTTTCTTAGCCAAAATATTTTGCTGTGGACACAAGCAAGTGTTACCACAGACACACGTGTCCGTGCATGGATAAGTTGACCAGCCGTGGTGAATACATTGCCCTTTCCCAATAATAATTTTGAGAATGATTACTGGTTTTCGTTTCACCCAGTGAATGACCTTGGTGGTGACATCCAAGGGGATGGCAAGAGCTCCAGTGCTGCGGACAAAGTGGTGGCTGAGATCAAAGGAAGGGGAGGCCAAGCTGCAGCGAATTACGGTGTGTAGTGTGAACAGATTCCCATATCTCTACAGCAATAAAGTCCCTGCCAGGCTTTAATAAATTTGGGTGCAGAGTGCTGACTAAGCAGTAACCAGACTTGCACGGTTATAAAAGTGAATGGTGTTAAAATAGAATTGACTGATTAGATGTTGCACAATACCGTAGTAACTCTGCGTGAAAGTCTGTCCTTTCGAATTACGTCCTTGGAAAGGTATTTATCCAGGTTGTCTGGTGTGCGGATCCCTCTCACGAATCAAACAGAGATGTGGCCATCTCTAATTGGACTCCTTCTCTTGATTAATCATGCTGTGATTGTAGCCGCCAGCTGTCAGTCTCTGAACAGGCTCTCTTATGGCTTGTCAGGATCCTAGAAATGTTAGCGTTGAGCTGGGCTTCATGAAGTGGGACAGGGCGCTTGAGGAGGAGCTAGTTTAGTTCATTAACAAACGCTGGTGAACTTGCTTTACGCTGTATTTGACGTTTGGCCTGGCCAGGCTTCTATATAGGACTTGTGCTATCGCAGTGTATTGTAGCGAGCTACACTCAGCGGATGATGCAGTCCCTTATGCCTGTATGGTCACGTAAAACGGAGAGAGCTTGGGGTGTGGTACATGACCTGTTCAAGAGTGCAAAGATGACAAACTCACGGCTTACTGATTCATTTCCAGACTCTGTGGAAAATGGGGAGAAGCTGATCCAGGCTGCTCTGGATGCTTTTGGGAGGATAGGTACAGTAACGAGGGAACATGCAACTACATTCAATTTAGCTGCAGTTAAATTGTTCGATTTTGACTGTGTGACTATATGGCTACATTGCTAACTGGTAATACTGTTTTTGGGAGTCTAGTTAGCATATAGTTAACTATTTTTAATACTTTTTTTTTCCAGATATTGTCATCAACAATGCTGGGTAAGCACACATTTGAACCGCTGTTGCACTGAAATGTTCAGATAGTAAGACGGCTCATAAATCTTATTTAGAGCTAATATTCCTAAAAACTCTATCGTGGATTTTCACCAATGCTAGGATACTGCGAGATCGCTCCTTTGCTAGAACAAGTGACCTGGACTGGGGTAAGGAAGTCGGCTTGTGTTTTCCCACCACGGGTGCTGGGCTTCTGCGGTTGCAGGCATGTGCGTTACAGGCCGCAGGCGGCAACAGTGCAGATTGTCACCCTGACCTCCCCACCCGTCTTCCCTCACTGTCGCTTTCTGGCAGACCTCATCCACAGAGTGCACCTGAGGGGTTCCTTCCAGGTCACCAGGGCTGCCTGGAACCACATGAGGAAGCAGAAGTTTGGCAGGTGTGGTTAAATTGGGCTTTAGCTACACGGCAGCCCTCAATGATCGCCACGACCGTTAGGTTCCACAGTGTATCTCCTTCAGCATGTGGTCCTGCACAGCCAGGATCTGTGGGAATCTATTGCGCATCTTCTACTCTTGTTGTGCCAAGATGAGGAGGCTGACCAGCACTCCGTCTCTTGGTAGGATCATCATGACCACGTCGACCGCCGGCATCTACGGGAACTTTGGGCAGGCAAACTACAGCGCGGCTAAGCTGGGGCTCCTGGGCCTGTCCAACACGCTGGCCATAGAGGGTCAGAAGTACAACATCCACTGCAACAGCATCGCCCCCACGGCCAGCTCCCGCCTCACACAGACAGTCATGCCCCCAGGTCTGTTCCGCCTGCTCCCTAGAACCCCCACAGTGTGTGGTCCTAACCTTCTCACATTTGTTTTCAATGGCCTGTCTTTTTCTTGACATAGTGCTCCTGTCGCACTCACCGCTTGCTGTATCTTTATTGTTTTCTCGGCTCCGGGACACCAGCCTGCTGTGTTGGGATGATGCCTTGGGGGTGGCATAATCCCATGAGGTGTGTCTGTAGTGGGAGGGGATCCCCTTGGAGGTGGCATTATCCCATTGGAGGTGGGGGGGATCTCCTGGGGGGTGGCATAATCCCATGGGGGGGGTGGGGAAGAGTGTCCCCTTGGAGGTGGCAGCATCGCGTGTTCAATGTCAGGCACTGAGTGCCTGAGAGTGACCTGTTCACTGCATGTTGACTCCATCCGGCAGGCTTACCGGCTACTGTTCAGTGTGCAAATCAGGATGGGGCCCTCTTGGGCAGAGGTAATTTTTATGCCTTATTCCTGGGGGATGATGCTTTCAGCTGCAGTTTGTACCCAGAGTCCTGCAGGGCTGTGTAGTGGAGCATCTCCAGCAGATGCAGAATGCCTGCGCTACCTTTGTCAGTTTCAGCGTAATGCCGTCTGTCTTTGCTTTTTAATCACCATCACACGATGTTGTTTTTTTTTTTTTTTTTAACCCTAGATTTGCTGGAAGCCCTTAAGCCCGAGTATGTTGCTCCTCTGGTTCTCTGGTTGTGTCATGACCAGTGTCAGGAGAACGGGGGTGTATTCGAGGTGAGAGAACGGGCCGCCCCACCCACCAGTCAGACCTCCCCACAGAAATTTAATAGGAACATTAAAACAATTACATAAAGGTGATATTTTCCCATTAATCTGAATGCTGCTTGTTCTTCCCAGGTTGGAGCTGGCTGGGTTGGAAAATGTGAGTAGTATCAACGAACTCTGCTGTATGAGTTAATCCTTGACACTGTAGCTTTTTGGAGTACTAAAGTGTCTGAGACTTACTACTGGGAGCAGGTTTCGGGGCCCCAGTTGCTCCAGAACACTCCGGAAGGTGCCTGCTGTGATCTCTCATGTGCGTGCACCCTTGTGCTCCCGCAGTGCGGTGGGAGCGCACCCCCGGGGCTGTTCTGCAGAGCCACAATCAGCCCATGACCCCCGAGGCTGTACGGGACCGCTGGGACCAGATCTGTGATTTCCAGAATGCTGTCAAACCTTCCAGCATTCAAGGTGCATATTTGGCAGCTGGTTGCCCCCCCTCCTCCCCCCTCCCCCAGTGGAATATGCTGAATTGAGTCTTATACTGCTTTTCTTCTCTCTTGCACTCTCATTCCCCTCTTAGAGGCCCTCAATACTGTGATAGAGGCGTTGTCTGACAAAAATTCTGAGAATGTGGTTGCCAATCCAACCAGCGCTTTGACCTCCACTACTCCAGGGGGCAGCAGTCCTGTGAGTACAGTGGGCTGCACCGTGACCCAGCCAGTGTTGGAGCTAAAATGGCTTGTAACACCACTGGTTCAGAAATGGTTTTGAAATGAAGAATAATTTCGCCTGTGCCAGTTTACAAAACATAATTGTTAATTTAAAATGAGATGCAAATTTGTAAATCAAACATTGTTCTAGTTAGATCTTCCTACTTGCTTGAACAATTCACTCAAAATGTCTACAGGTAGTTCCCAGGTCAAGAACATCTGACTTGGACAACTTACACTTATGTAGTACGGACTGCTATAAAACTTATTTTACCAGAAGTTTAATATAAATGGTTCATGATAATAAACACACAACTTTGTGATGCGCTTGAAAACAATGTGCGACTTCAGCAGTTCGTTGGCTCGGTGTACAGTACTGTATGAGGTTAATTCTATTGTTCCTATTCCTGTTACCGTTGCTATTACTATTATAAATGTAAAGCATTATAAAAGAAATGAATTTGATCAGGCTGGGTTGTGAAAATGTGAAACGAAGTGGTGTCGGTCCCCTGGAGACGTTACAAATAGGCCATTGTCGTAAAATAAGTCGTAAAGTATAATTACTGCAAATGTACAGACATGCAAAAAATATTGGGATGCTGTGTAAAATGTAAATAATATGTAATGATTTGCAAATCATTGAATTGAATTTTTATTATATATATATATATATATATATATATATATATATATTTAAAAATGAAAATAGAACAAAGACTACATGTCAATTGTTGAGACTGAGAAATTTGTATCGTTTTATAACAAATAGATACTCAAATTGAATTTGATGCCAGCAACACGTCTCTAAAAAGTGGGGACCTGTCAAGATTGGAAACGCTGCATAACCTGTGCCCCCCTCCCATCAGCTGGCAGCCGTTGGACAGAAGTTGTCGGAAACATCCTATAGCTACTCCAACATGCACTGCATCCTGTATGCCCTCGGCGTGGGCATGTCCACCAAGGAGCCCGAGCACCTCAAGTTCCTGTACGAGCGCCACGAGGACTTCTGCTGCCTGCCCACGTTTGCGGTGATCCCGTCCCAGGCCTCCATGATGGACGGGGGGCTGAGCTCCATCCCGGAACTCAACATCGACCTGACTCAGGTGAGACGGCCTGCACCAGGGCCAAATGCAGCCCACACGCAAACAGAAGGATACTGGGTCATATCCCCCTGGTTGGGAGAGTGATTTTGCCATTGGGCCTCTGAGCAATACCCAATTGCTCCAAGGATTGTGTGACCCTGCTTTGTCAAAAAAATGTCTGCTGGATTAAAAAAAAAAAAAATGTAAATTACCTCTTCAAATTGAGTGACTTTGATTTGCAGTATGTAGTCTGCATACAGCCATGCAATCCTCTGGTTACTGCTGAGATGCGCATACCATTCAGATGCTTTTCTGTCTCTTCTCCATCCCGTGACGTGAATGTGCCTCCGTCCGTGTCAGCTGTTGCACGGAGAGCAGTATCTTGAGCTCTACAGGCCCTTGCCTGCCTCAGGTAAGCTGTGCTCACGCTCCCTGCCTTCTGGCTGTAATACTACCCAGAATTCATGGGGGTTCCCTGTACTGCTGTCCTGCACTTGCAGGGACGCTGACCTCGCGGTCCACCGTGGCTGACGTGCTGGACAAGGGCTCCGGCGCCGTCATCCTCCTGGATGGTGACTGGCCGGCCGCCTCCTAAACGCATCTGCAGATGTCAGGGTGAGCTGTAACCTTCCCTTACGCGTCGTCTCTCTCCATCTGCAGTTCATACGTACCACGGTGAAGAGCTGGTGTGTTTCAATCAGTTCAGCCTGTTCATCATGGGAATGGGAGGCTTTGGGGGGAAGAGGAGTTCAAGTAAGGCAAAGGTAACATCAGCCCCCCCCCCAAATAGCTGCAACACACACACACACACACACACACACACACACACACACACACACACACACACACACACACTGCCCTGCGTATGCTCATGTTTCCACTCACCCCACCCCTCTCCTCTCCTCTTCCACAGGAGACAGTGGCCCCCCCAACCAGAGCCCCAGACGCAGTGCTGTCTGATGTGACCTCCAGGGATCAGGTACTATTTGACCCACTTCCATTTGGGTCGGTCTGCAGTCTGTTTAGTTGGGTACACGGCTTCTCCGTATCCAGGAGAGACAAACGCGTGGATGGTAGAATGGTCTCCCGTTAAGGGCGGAGCGGATCTGTAAGACTCAGCAGTGCTGATCGTACAACTGAAATGCACGCACACAAAACTCACTGGTGAACCAGTAACTATAGCTTCCTGTCCAGTGACAGCGAGACAGAACGCTCTGTTCTGTTACTTGTGTAATGGTACATGAAGTTTAAAGGTGGGGTCACCTAAGTCATGTGCGTCTCATTTCCTTGGGAATCGTCCAAAATAAACCTGGTAGATGAGAGCTTTTATTTTTTTTTTGTTCATACATCGGTGAATCCATATCTGCAGTGTCAGACTCTGTGTTTAATTGTTCCTTCAGTGCCTCCCAGACCACAGGCATTATACACATCATTAATTTTGGTTTTGCTTTGAGCTCCAGTTTTGTCCTTTCCTTAAAGTACAGTTTTAGTGAGCTGGACCTGATGTTCCGACTGTCCTGTTAATGGTCCTGTACAGAACCTGAATGTGACAGAATTCTGTCTATTCCAGGCTGCCCTGTACCGCCTGAGCGGGGACTGGAACCCAATGCACATAGACCCCAGCTTTGCAGCCATGGGAGGTCCGTGCCCGTCTCTCTATCAGCACTTCCCCACTGCCACCAAGAACCGAGCCATACTGCGAAATGGCAGTTTTCCATTGTAAAGTATGCGAGCTGTATCTGAGCTGAACCTGGGTCGTCATGCAGTGGGAGTCTCACCACCGTCTGACTGGTCAAAATGCACAGATACTGGTGTTCAGTGCATGGATTTTCTGAAGGAAAAAAGGCATATTCTATATTACTCATTAGTTTTGCACATTTCTGATTACTCAGAACTTGAACCTCCTACTTAAGTACTATAGAACAGCTGAACAGAATGGATTTGTAATGCAAATTCATGCAAGCAAATGGTAATTCCACTGGTGTTTGATGCCAACATAACCTGGCGATTCTCACAGATGATAGAAATTTAGGAAATGGTACCCAGTAAATCATGATGTACACTGTGTAAACCGTACGTAAGCATCTCTTAGGTTTTCTTCACTGCCTATCTTCAAACCGGACAATGCCTTTGCTGAGCCGACCTTTCTGCACTGGACAATCAAAGCAAGCTGGAACTGCACTGTAACCACACTCTTTGCAGTGCAGTTCAGTTCCTGTAATGCAGTGGAAAAGCGACAATTTGTCCGTTACTGCAGTGGTGCGGTATCTGTCCTGATGTAGGTTCTACATGTTCTATTATAGACATAGAAACATGGTGACTGATCGTTCATTGTGGTTTCTAAAAGACGACTGGGGATTTTCCCTGATAACTCGCTGTGCCAGCTGATGACTTCCATAAGGATCAGGTATCTGATCCAGAACTTATCCCTGCAGGTTTCAAAACTCCCATTCTGCATGGACTGTGTTCTTTTGGCTTTGCCGCACGCCACGTCCTGAAGCAGTACGCGAACAACGATGTGTCCAAATTCAAGGCCATCAAGGTGAGGACGCTCACTGCACCATGACCCCCATTCTGAGCTACTGGATCACAGATATCAGGGCAAAAAAAAAAAACTTGTAGTGACAGTAAGAACATGTCATTGTGGAAACCGGCACTAGATCCATCAAATGGCATTTTGCCATAATGGCCATCTTAACATGTGATGTCTGGGTCTGTGCTACTCAGCACAAATTTGACATCCTTTGGATTTCGACCAATAATCACAGCTGGTGTTCTTGCCTTAGAGATTTATGGTGTTCTCGGGGCCGGTACTCTGTTCTCCGCTTAAAAGGACGCAGCAATGTCAAACGATGAGGCCGTGAGCTGTATCTGTAATGTCTGTGTAGATGTGAGAACGTGACCTCGTTTTGCTTCCGCAGGTACGTTTCGTGAAGCCGGTGCTGCCTGGTCAGACAATCCAGACGGAGATGTGGAAGGACGGCAGCCGGATCCATCTGCAGTGCAGGGTGAGGAGTTCTCGTATTGCTCACCCAGAGATGGTAGAGGGGGAAGGCCGCCTCATCTCCTCCGGACACTCACCTGTCATCCTGCATGATGCATCCAGGTCAAGGAGACTGGAGATGTGGTCCTAGCGGGAGCATACGTGGACCTCCAGAACGTGGTTGACGTCAAGGTGGACAAGGTGCCAGAGGTGAGGCCTTCAGAGGCCTTGGTGAAGTTCTGTTGAGCTGGTGGAAGAGGAGGACTGGCTGGAGTCCATGTCTTTCGTTAAACCTATAGGTGGGGAAGCTCCAGAGTGACCTAGTGTTTGCAGAGATCGGGCGTCGCATCAAGGACATGGGGGCGGAGCTAGTGAAGAAGATCGACGCCGTGTTTGAATGGGAGATCATCCAGGGAGGGCAGACCGCCGCCCGCTGGAGTAAGTTCATGTATGAATCTAGAGAGCACGGTTCATGAGAACATGGAGAAAACATGCATATGGGGCGCTGCATGGTGTGGGAGGGTACTGTCGGCAGTGGCAGAGCGAGAATGTGATTAGTCTGTCAGTCTGTCTTTCTACACTGACGCTAGGGGCCAAGAGCCTCTGCTTGGTGATTAACTGCTCCAACAGGCCCCTGAGCATGAGGACACCACTGGCCCGCTGGGTCAGTCACCTTCAGCCGTCTGATTTCTTCTTTTGGTGCTCAGCCATCGATCTGAAGAATGGCACAGGCTCCCTGCAGAAGGGTCCCTACAGTGGCAAGCCGGACGTCACCATCACGCTGTCTGATGAGGACTTCATGGACGTGGTTCAGGGCAAGCTCAACCCACAGAAGGTACTGGGTCTCTCTCATGTGATGGAGAGGGGCAGTGTCACGACGTCAGCACTTTGGTTTGTTTGCATCCCTGTGCTTCCTGTTTGCATCATCTACACCAGGGATTTGCAGGCCCCACGGGGAGCTGCTTCCATACCTGCTTGATCTATAACTTTTGCCACAAGCTCTCCTCCCTTAAATGGTGGCAGAAGGGTTAGCGAGATGAGGGGCTTAGCTGGTGTAGACAGAAGCAGGGCTCCCAAACCCTGTGCTGAATGAACGAATCTGTAAGACCTTTCGGTGATTTGTGATGGCTACCGTCTTCATGCTCACAGGCCTTCTTTACCGGGAAGCTCAAACTGCGTGGGAACATCGTGCTCAGCCAGAAGCTGGAGGCGATCCTCAAAGACTATGCCAAGCTGTGAGGTCGGCATCCGGCTCGGCCAGCACCGTCTGTCTGGTGGCCGCCGTCTAGCCAGCCGGGAGACTGTGCGCGGTTCCCGCTGGACCGTACCATGGCTCCTTGGTGCGTTTCGAACCCTGCGAGAGTCTGCTCCTTTCTGAAGACGCAAACTAAGACGAAAACTAATCAAATCTAATCAGCAGTTTGTGTTCAGACTTCAAACATGGTTGCCCGCTGTGAAAATTAACTTTTACCTAAAACTGTAAATTGTATATTAGGACTGTACATTTAACCTGTAATATTTTCAAGCCTGAAGCATTTCTGAGTGAAGGATGGTGAAGCACCTACCCACGGTGCACCAAACGTCAACTGGTCGTATTTGTTACGTCAAAGCGATTTATTATAATATTTCTTTCCTGAATACATTTTCATTTACAATGTTTCCATATTAATTATAAAAATGACTCCCCTCTCCTTCACAGCTCGAGGGCTAAAAGCACTGGATATTAAACAATCGTTTGGTTTGATTCCGGTTCTTGCCGTGACTCTTTCCTTCCCCGTCTTGGGAAATGGCACCGTAGTAAGCAAGGCGGTCCGTCGGATCCCTCGGCAAAGCAAACAGCCAGCCAGCCAATCTATACATGGTTAATGTTCGTGAAATTAAACCCAGAAGCTCACATCCTAAGCGTGTCTGGATTTTCCCATGGAACTTCATAATGGGGCGGGCAGGTGGACCTAAAGCATGCTGACTAGACCGACTCCTACAAGGGATAACACGGCTCATAAATATCACTGCTATTCCACACACTTTTAGAATGTATACGGTGCCTCTACATGAACAGCCAATGAGGTGTTTCGTCAGTACTAACAGCCTGTTTACTTATTTACAGTAGGCACAAACGCTTTATCTTCACACCATGGAAAAAAGCAGGGAGTCTCGTCTCCCGGGGGTCACAATGAACCTTTTAAATGCAGTCGCTGAGGCTAAAAAGCCCATCTGGTACATAGTTACACCCGCCTTCAGGAAAAGCACACATTTGCATGAGTATCAGTGATCACTGGGACTGAGGCTATGGTCTCTATAAGAGTGAGGTGAAGATGTGCTTCCACAAGTATTCAAGTAAGAAGTACTCAATGTTTTGAATATGGGAGAGAAGGTTCCACAGAGTCCACACGTGGAGCAAGGCCGAGTATATCACTGATCAAATCAGGTGCCCCTTGAGGGCTAGAGGACAAAGCGCACATCACCCCACAGATTGCCGTTGCTGACGCCGAATCGGTCGGGCAGCATGCGCATCTTCATGGTGCCATCGGCGCCGCAGGAGAAGATGTGGTTGGCGGTGCCCACCTCCAGCTGCATGACCCCAGTGCCCAGATTGCGGAAAAGTGACTGCCGCGCATGCTCATTGGGGAAGACGTGGAGCAGACCCTGGTCAGCTAGGCCCCACACCTAAAGCAGGAAGGTCGGGAAAGCCATTAGCGACGTGATGCTAACAACTCAGAAGGAGGGAACCTGTCAGGTTACCTGGGTAACGGGGAAATTACAGCTGGGGAAAAAATTAAACACGGCCACTAAAGCATGACGTGCCAGGACTTCACAAACTGTACCGATGTCAGAGAAACACCTGGTTCCCTCCGGCTCACCTTGATGTTGCCCTCCGAGGAGCCGCTGATGAAGCAGGTCTCGGTCGGGTCGACAGCCAACGCCTTTACGGCCGAGTCGTGGGCCTGGAAGGTCTGCCGCTGGGTACGGAGATTCAGGTCCAGCACGCTAATCCAGCCCTTACGCCCCCCCGAGATCAGCAGCTGCTGCCGGGGGGCCAGAGAAAGCACAGTGGCCCCCGTGTCGTGGCAGCTGAAGGCTGGGAGGCAGGAGGAAAGCTCAGCTCAGTGCAATTCACCGACTTGGTCAAGCTGCTGGACGCTCCTTTCAGGTTCTATATGACTCACCGTGGACCAGGCTGTTAATCGGGGCAACCAGAGTATCCCATAAGCACACGTTTCTGTGGAAACACAGACAGAGGTTCTCGTGCTGCTATCGTGTCAACCAGACCACGCTATAGATAGGGGCAGGCGGTGCCGGGCCTAACCCTAACGCTACCTGTTGTCTGTGGACAGCCCCGCGGTGGCGATGAGGGACGACGACCCCACAAACATGAAGTCGTTCGCCGTCTTGTTGTGGCACTGCAGGGTCTGACGGAGCACGAAGATGTCAGTGAGGCACAGTCTGGCAGGGGCGCCGGAAAGCACAAGGAGAGGGAGGTGGAGGATCTGCTTACCAGATACGGTTTGGGTGCGTTTGCCGTCATGTTGGTCTGCCACAGGCTCAGGGCCCCATCTGCATCCACTATGCCGAACTGCATCATGGGAAACATAGCTGTATCGGGCCACATCGGACACCTTGCAGACTCAAAAATGTCAATAAGCGTGCGTTAGTTTTTAGAAAAGCCATATAATACATCTTCCACCAAACACTTACCTTGTTGCCTTGGTGATTAAAGCGGACCCGGGTGACCCTGGAGTTGCCGGGGCTCCTGTAGCAGATGATCTGCTGGGAGTGTCCCCACTCAAACATGCGTACGCTGCCGTCCTGGGCGCCCGTGAGGTCTGCCGGCAAAGTGAGAGGGGACTTCAAGGCTCCTGCTAATGCTCTTAGGGGGGCAGTTAGAGAAAAGTCGCCAAGTCAGAGAATAAACCCCCATGACTCACAGTAAGGTAAGTTGGGGTGGGAGGTCATCCTTCTGACATTGTTGATGTTCCTTTTGATCATCTGTTGAGAAGATCAGATGTAACACCAAAAATCAGTGCTGCTCAAGGAGTCACCAAACTATTCCAAGGAGGAGCAGTGAGGAGAACACAACCTCAACTTTTGTTTACCTAAGGTTTTATACGCAATCACTATGCTACTGGACCAATCAGTGTCCAGCCCCAGTGAGTCTACGCCCAATCAGCTTCCGGCCCCAGTCTGCCTAAAACCAATCAGCTTCCGGCCCCAGTCTGCCTAAAACCAATCAGCTTCCGGGTCCAACCCTGTCAGGTGGCCTTCAGTTCCTTACCACAGAGGCGCCACGACCTGTCTGCATGCTTCCCAGCCAGGGCATGTTAATAGGGGTGCCAGGGCTGCTGTTGGTGTAGGGCGTCGTGCCATGGACAGTAAAATCCTCCCGGGCGTGGATCACCAGGAAGTCCTCACCCCTGGTGAGAGAAGGAAGAAAACCCCATTAAAGTACAGGAGCAAGGAAGAAAAATATCCTAAAACAAAGACCCCAGAACACTTCCCTGAGCACCTACCATTATTCTGCCTTCCTTTTCAGACTATACCATCACGGTTTATTGGGCTATACCATTTTATTGGTCTTTATATTCTTCATTACACTCTGGACTCACCCTTTGTTCTCAGCCTCGTCATCCACCCAGGTCAGTATCTGAGTGGCCAAGATGGAGGACACATCCAACTCCTGGATGTCATGGCTTGAAGCAATCGCCAAGCAGTTACGGTTAGCCTGGGAGGAGGCACAAACCCAAACTCAACAGGCAATTCCCATTCCTCCAGCCACTACACTTGAGGCAAATTTACCACATACCTTGTTGATGGCAAAGGCCGTGATGATATCAGACTCTTTGTGAATGATCCGAGCCCTCCCACCTGGGTATCCCGAATCGGACTCAATCTGTACGGCAGAGACACGCTCCGTCAACACCAGGCTGCTATTGTCTCGTCTCCCCGGAGCTGCAGTTCTGGCTACTTTTCAGTTTCCTTCAATTAGTAACTGTTTTACACCTAGACCAGCCAGGTACACTGACTAATACCATCAGAGAGGTACATACAAAAGCAGAGACGAGACCATCCCACCCCGCACCCAGTGAAAGACATGCAGGGCACAGTCTAACGTACTATAAAGCATTAAGGGACACAGTAAAACCTTGTAACTCAACCAACTTGGACATCGAAAGGGCAGACCCCCTGAGTTTTTTTTCGACCAAAAACTTAGAATTCGATCTTAAACAGTTCAGTCAATAAAAATCTAGCCGCAACTGAACTAGAAGTTCGGAACATGACAAAACGGACATGCTAAATGTCATACGGCTCGAGAAGTGTCTCTGAGGGCTGAAACAAAGGCAAACGAGGTACTGGGATGTTGACGCCTATGAATCGCTCTCAGTCTCGCGACGCCTCTCGACCGAGTCCGACGTGCGAAAGCCGCGTTCTTGTGTTCGGTGTGAATTTTTTTGTGCTTTACCTACAGTATCATGGCCCCTAAGAAAGTGAGCAACGATCGCAGCAAACCAAAGAGGAAAGTAGTGAGAGTGACTGTGGAACCGAAAAAGGAAACCGAAGAGAGACTTGAATATGGTGCATGTGTGTCCGCTCTCGCTTCGGAGTGTGGGATTGTCATTTATTTCATGTTTATTGCTTTTGTATGTGTGCTTTTCATGTGTGTATTAGTTGTATATGGATTGTTAATGTTTTTTATAATTAATCATGCAAGTAAATAAGCTAAAATAGGCAATTGGGGGTCTGAAACACATTAAATTCACTTACATTATTTCTTATTTCTTAATGACTTAATGACTTAACCACATCGCAACTCGACCAGACATCTGTAATGAATTAAGTTTGTGTTCCAAGGTACCACTGTACTTTAAAACCAAGTACTGCGATTGACAAATGGGATCTATGCAAGCAGTGCTGCTTTTAATGTGGCAACTGACTACAGGCCAGAATGGATCCCCACTCTGCTAATTCATCGCGATGTGAACTCAGTATATTACTGTAAGATGATCCGATCTCTGAAGATTGCTAATCCACTGTCAAAACATCCAACTTCAATTACACCCTTTGCAAATATTAACATGCATTTCCAACAAATTACAATTACTCTGATTCGACTTACGGCTGAAGGAGGGTAATCTAAACATTAAATAGGTTTTGATGAGGTGTTGATTAAAATAATAACGTCATGTGAACATGAGTGTGGACCACAGCAAAGTACGTTTATTCCTGATAAAACCAGGCAGTTTCTGGTCTTTCGCAACGTCCATCTTGGCTTTCTGAGTTCAAAAATGTGAAAAGCCATAATCGTAATCTGTGAGAGGTCTCAGGGGATCAGTCACATGACGGCAAACTGCGAGGTCTTATGGGGGCCCCTTGACATGTGGGTGACCTTTAACCCCAGCGGCTTTCTGAAAGACCGTACCTGGTTGTGAGAACGGTCTTCCGCCACGGAGTGTGTGTTACTGTCAGTGCGGTCCTCAACAGACTTAAACGTTCACAATGACAAGACAGACAGAAATAGGGTGTGAATCATGCAAGTCAGTAAGAGACTGGAATGCAGAGAATCACTGTTAGCACTGCACTAAGGGTCGCGGACATTATAAATACGTTCACATTCACTAGGTTACTACACAACACTCATCTGACAAATGGCCAGGGTAGGCTGTTAACTCTGGCATGGTCAGTAAACACCCCAGTAAATGTTCCAGTGCTAATGAGTAAATATCAGTGTTTCACCGTCAATATTCCTGTGTTTTACATTAAATCAGTGTTAACCCAGTCCTTGGGGACCCTGAGACAGTCCACATGTCCGGGTTGAGAAACGATGCTCTAAATGTTCTAGTGTTTAAATGTTCCAGGGTTTTCACTGTAAAGGATCCACTGCTTCAAAACTGCCGTTTTACCAGCAGAAGAGGCCAGTCACTGGAACATCTACTGCAGTAGTTTTCGTGCCATACACAAGCTACAGGAACACAGAACGAGTACTACATGCTACCAAAGCACAGTTAACAAGCATTACTCATAAAATTATATGATTACATTTTTTAAAAATTAAACCATGTAATTTAGCCATGCAAGGAGACATATAGCAAACTATTTAGTCTGAAAGTCAGGGCTGCAGAAGACCAGTGAAGTGCCTTTCTCCAAACGTTCCAAGCATACTCGGCAAGCCTGATACCTCGTTCTGCTCCCTCTTCTTGGTGAAGATGTTCCGGATGAAGGTCTCCTGCACGGCTTCCTGCTTGACCAGGTACTGCCAAAGCCTCCGTACAGGCAGAGCAGAATGACGACTTGACCTGCAGGAGACACACCACCACCCAATCGTCAGTCATACTTCACTGTGAATAGCTATCATCTCTGCAGACCAGCGAACCAGACCAGAACTGAACAGAGCCAACTAATCCCTGTCTCTCTCTGTACCACATACAGCAGGATGTGGTATAGGAATAAATGGGTAACCATACTGTCACATGACTACTTTCACCGCTGGGGCACGTTGAGCACCTGAAGGGGGTGTTTGAAGGCTCCAGCAGGGCTTTATGGCGGAGAATGGCTGGTCCGCCTGAGAGGGTGTCATCCGGAGGCTGGGTTGAGATGTACTGGGGAGGAGGACCACCAAAAACCTCCAACCTCTTCTGCAGTAGCTGCTCCCAGCGTTGAAGAGTCTTCAATACATTGTGGCACAAGGGGGAGCCTACTGGCAGATCTGAGGGGGACACACCGCAAGTCCTGCTTTAACACAGGAGGGATGGGTCTCTCTCGACCCAGTCCATCAGCACCATCTCCCCAGAGAAAGCTGCTCATTTGGGTGTCTAGTCTCCAATGTTAACTCATCAATTGCACACATTTACTGACCAAGACCCACTAAGTGCATAACTTTTAATTATATCTTCAGAATGCTTTCTATAATTACCTTGGAGTTCATGACCTGCTAAGGGATAGAAGGACTTCAAGTTGACCAACACCAACTGGACCATGGCCAAACGCATGAGACACCAACTGAAGGGAAAGAACAATTACAGTCAACCACAGGCGCCACTGCTCATGGAAACACTAAAACAAACACAGACAACCAGCACTTACAGGCCTTGTAAAATACACAAACAAGTCACTATGCCACATTAGCTGTCCTGTGGAAAAATCTGTTCACGCAGTCTGAAAAGGCCAGAATTTTACATTTTTCATCCTATTCGCACAACTCCTACAATGATCGAGGACTTCCTTTGCCAACACAAATGCAGTTGGCCTCACTGCAGCGTGAGGTGAACGGTCAGTGTTCCATGGTACCTGTACGAGTTTGCATTGGAATGTTCTTGAAGAGCTGTGTTTGAGTCAAAGAAATGCTGGTCCTCGTCCTCATTCTCGTCTTCGCTGCCCTGGCTCTCCTCGGAATCGTACTCCACTCTGCTCTCCGATGGTGCGAGGAACGGCTTTGGAGGAGGAAAATAAAGATTACAAATAGCAAGACAGGAGATATTACAGTTCCCGTGAGTATCAGAGAACTGTGAGACACCTCAGGATCTCAGAAAACTGGTAAATGCCTCACTGGCCATATCTCAGCCTTGTGAAAGTCAAGGGGAAGGTGATTATCCGGCATATTTCCTTCCTGGAGGACAGCTGAGCCCATACCTTGGCAATGAAGTAGTCCCAGATGCTCAGCTCAGGGGGAACAAAGTTCTCCTTGAAGATGGAGGCCTCCTGCTCCACAACAGGACTAGGAGGTCCTTGGGCACTCTCCATAGAGGCACTTTGAGACGACCGCAGCCGAAAGCGCCTGGGCTTCCGGTCCAGATCATCGGCTATTGACGATACTGAACCAAGTGGAATATAACAGTAACGTTAATGTGGGCCCAACAGAATATCAGCTGGTTTGTTAATTACTGAAACATCTGTAGTATCAGAACCACAACAGGTATCCTTGATACTGGAACTCATGACAGACACTGACGGTGATCAGAGAGATAAGTCAGAACCACCACTCTCCCAGCTCCAGCTGTGGACTGAGACACAGGATGCAAATGTTCCATATTCACTAAGCGCCATCTCACCTGAGGACATCCTGGACGGACTGGGCCGCTCCACGAACGGGATGCGCGAACCCCCACCAAAGACGGCTGCCCACAGCTTGGCGTTCAGCGGGTGGGCCACGATGCGGAAGAGCTCGTTGCTGGAGTGAGTGGCCAGGCCGTGCACGAAGAGGCTGAGGTAGACCGCGGTCAGAACCTCGCAAAGCAGCACCGTCAGACCCGACTGTGTCTCCTCACCCGTCGAGCTCAGAAGGCGGATAAGAGCTGCCATGCCTGGAGGGAGGGAGATTGTGATTCTACCAGTGCGAAGGATGTGGCCCCAGCCATATGCTGCATATACACTTCTCAATTCAATGGATTTTAAAACACCTGTCCTGTGATGGGCATGTAACCCCAGACTGGCATGTTCAGTACAACTAGCATGTAGAAACCTGGCCCATGTGATAGGTACACTTGGTATGTACAGACCTAGCCAGTGCCTTGGGTATGACTGGTGTGTATAGCCTGTGTGATGGATACAGACCCCGCCTTGCATGATGGGTACCTTCATCACGTAGAGACTGGGCCCTGCGTCATGGGTACGTTCGGCGCGTACAGACCCCGCCTTGCATGATGGGTACGTTCGGCGTGTACAGACCTGGCCACTGTGCCGGAGAGGTGTTGGGAAGGACAGCTTCCTCTGTGCTCATGGTCCGCATTGGCTGTTGTTGGGACAGCAGGAAGCTCTGGTAGACGATGCCTGTGAATTGGTTGGCATGTCTGACCAGCACAGGAGACAGCAAAAAGAAAACCTGTTACAGCAATGAAAACAGTTCAGTTCACATCTATTCCATTGCGTTTAGTTCTGTGTGCACTTCTTAGAAGCAGCACCTTTAGAAAACAGACTCGAAATGCCAGAGAGGCTGGAGTGGTGGAGAATACAAAGAGGGCAACAAATATAGCAATATAGGAAACGTAACAGAAAGTACGTGGTGTACAGCCAGATACACGCAGAGATCATAATTCTAAAGAGTCAACACAGATCTGGCGGTATGGCCTTGAGTGATCGATGAGACCCAATGAAACAGAGCATTCTGGGAGAACAAGCTGTACTGCAGCAAACTGTCCACCAGCTCTACTGCAGGGTCAGGTTACCATGGAAATGGCACTGCCAGCTACTGCTGAAGACACGAGTGCCACGACTCCTGCCCTAAATGAACTCTAGTTTATTTTACATCGAGTACGGCTGGTAAGTCAAACTGCCAATTTGCATTCTGACGGTGTGTTTTCTAGGACTCTTTCATTAGCAGTTAACGATTCGATGGCTGCAAGTGATCATGTTATTGGGGAGACTCAGATGCACCAAAGCAGAGGGGAATCTCAATTCCACAGCTAAAAGAAGAGCAGGTGGAGCAAATAATGAGATACGTTCATCCGTCAGTGAAAAATGCCACTAATAACTACTAAATGGCTATTGTTAGAAAGAGGGAATCGTATGTGACTATCAGCAACAGGCACCGACAGGCGGTGCCCCGGACGCAGGGAGCGACAGACTCTCTAGTCTGAAGACGAGACCCACCTGAGACTGCGGCAGTCACACAGACACTGATATACACACGCGGACAGAGAGGCTGCCAGCGTGTGCATCACGTAGATCTGGAAGTAAGATAGACCGTCAGGGAGGGGCTGAATTCAGAGTGAGCAAACATCCTACTGCAAAAGATAAACCTTATGAGGGTCCCCACCTTGCCGTCGACGACGCTAGGATGCGGGGGGGCGTCCAGAGAGTTGATAGTGTTCAGGATGTCATGGGTGAGATTGGACAGGTGCATAATGGGATTGGCCACCACCGTCTTGGCACTGGCCA
This sequence comes from Brienomyrus brachyistius, assembly GCF_023856365.1. NCBI lineage: Eukaryota > Metazoa > Chordata > Actinopteri > Osteoglossiformes > Mormyridae > Brienomyrus > Brienomyrus brachyistius. Next base: position 7,723,678 of record NC_064534.1, on the reverse strand, counting down.
TGCAGGCCAGCAGAAGAGGGATGGAAGATTTAGGCTGAGCAAGAACGAGGGCCGCAGAGGCCACAGATTCGTCCTGGGGGGGGACATCAGGAGTCATCTGGTTAAGTATGTGTGCACACGTTTTCTGCATTCACAGATTTTCATAAAATATAAGTTTATATTGGGACCCGAAAAATGTCCCCACAAGCTACAGCTACAAAGTAACAGGTTTTACCATACTCTGGGGACATGGCCCCCGTAATGCAGAAAATACAAACCCACACACATGCTCACCAAGGAGCTAACAATATCTAGCGCAGTTAAGGCTTACATTAGATTAAACTGTAAATGCTGAGATTTCCAAGAAATTTCACTCCTGGCTGCCCTCTGGTGGCCATCGAGAGATGGGAATGCGTAAAATAACTAAATCACCCTATTATCTTAGCTTGTTAGCATGGTAGCAAGACTGGTACCTGACCTGTTGCGACTCCTGCAGCAGCAGGATGAGCTCCATGCGGACGGACGCCAGGCCCCCGCCATGCGAGCCGTGCAGGCTGCTGTAGCTCAGGAACATGCGCAGCAGCGGCTCGTTCTGACGCAGCCACTGGCGTCGCCGCCGCTGCAGCTCGACAGAGCACAGTGACGTCCCGAGCTGACCCTCCGGGTTCTGCGACGGCTCGTCCTGGGCCGGACCCCCGGCGATGCCCCCCGTCACCTCCTCCAGGTCAGGGTTGTAGCTGCAGCTGTGCTGCAGTGCAGCCACCTCCCTCTCCAGCCAGTGACACAGCTGGCACCTCAGCCGGCCCCCGTCCAGCTCGTAGCCCGTGGCCAGCGTGCGCAGCTCTGTAGTCAAAATCCTGAGGCAGGCTGTGAACTTGAGCTGGGCCGTCAGGATGTCCTCAGATGTGGTGACCAGGTCCCCCTCGGACTCCGTCACGGACGAGGATTCCGTGTTGTCTTTGGAGACGGCGTGGACACTCTCCGCCTTGACGTTCTTCATGGCCAGACCTGACTCGTCGTCCTCCGACTCGGTGTCCCACTTCAACTCCAGCGGCTCCTCCTGCATGGTGCCTGAGGGCTGGCTCCAGTCGAAACTGAAGGCGGAATCCGACCGGCTATTTGACAGGCTGTCTGACGCCGACTCGTAGCCGTTCAGCACCGGCTGGGACCAATCCAGGTCCGAGGCCCGGTCCTGCTTGGCCTCGACAGAGAGAAGGGAGTCCCTGGTGGAAGGGGAGATGGCCGACATATCCTGGCATGGGGCAGGCCTGGACTTCTTGATGACCTTGGGCATCTTGGAGAGCACCTCCAGAGCCAGCATGGGGCAACCGGCCTGGAGGTGGGCATAGGCGGCGGAGAAGAAGAGCCGGCGCTCCAGCAGGGTGATGGAGTCGGCCAGGCGAGTCTCGGTTGCCAGGCCCACCTGAGCAGATGATCTGGACTCCGGGTGGCGGAAATGACGACGCAGCAGCAGCGGGTGCATGCGGAGGTAGGTGTAGAAGTTGAACACCTCAGGAGATGGGACGGCAACCCGGCCTGAAGCGACAGGAAGGCAGCATACAAAAGGTTCATTAACAGAGAAAGTCAAACCTCATGTGGCAGAGATAAAAGGCAGCAAAACAAATAGGGCAGACGCAGCTTTCTAAACATGCAAAGGGAGGAGACTGCAAGCTGGCTGAGATTCCAGTGCCACGCTGGATGGAGACGGCCTTACCTTCAGGCTGCACCAGCAGAGTGTCCAGTGCCTGGCTGTAATCCTCCAGGATCCAGTGAGCCATGCTGCGCAGGAAGGGGTCCTGCTGTATCTGGGCCGGGGCCTCATGGCCCAGAACGTGTCTGTGCAGAATGTTCCTGTAGGTGGAGGAGGCCTCGAACTCAGACTCGTACAGTCGGGATATCACCAGCGCGAGTTGCAGGTCCTGCATCTTGTCTAGACAAACCTGTTACAGTGGAAATGGTAACATGGATAAATGAGAAGTCACTAAGAGAAAGGCTCAGTTAATAAGTGGAGAAAATGAGACATGGAAGAGCTGAAGGCTGGTCCGGGAGTTAAATGGCTCCTCCTGTCCCATATGTGAGCAGCTGGGCCAAAGCGGACCTTCACGCGGAACCAGCCTCACCTCCACGGCGTCTTTCAGGGAGCCTGCCAAAAGGAAGAAGGCGATCGAGTGCAGGAAGCGCTGCTTCCCCAACAGAGAGAAGGCGTTCTTCAGCGCAGCCCTCCTCCAGCGGTCCTCACTGAAGTTGTTGCTGAAGAACGCCGTCATCTTCACGTTCTGCTGGGACCTGGACACAAGCAGAATGCTCTTCAGACTTCCCGTCCTGCCACTGGCCCGCTCAACATTATGGGTCGCGGACACCATACTTACCGGTACAGCCCCCAAACCACAGCCTTCTTCTTCATGGCCAGGTAGAAGATGGCTGCATCCAGGGGGTCATTGTTTCTCTGAAAAGCGGCTTTTGCTACCTGTTGAAAACAAAAGGCCACCTCACACCGTGTCTTATACAACCCAGGGAAACTGTATGTATGGTAGCTGGACTACACGCATAGCTTTCTGGGACCCAGAGCAAAATATGATTAACCTAGTTGTCACGTCATCTCCCTTTCCATACTGACACGCAGATCAAATGGGGGGGGACCCCTGTTGCCCACTCAGTTTGCCTCTGCCTTGGGCTGGCCCTTACTATACATGAATACTGTGCCGGAACACAGGCAGTGGTGGAAAGTCCAGGTTCAGAAAGTGAAAATCCAGTTTTGTTTCAACCAACCAGTTGAGTACTCTGTGACTCTTTATTCTCAACTGCTTGGTTGAAACAAGATCTTCATATGGTCACAGCGGATGCAGACGCACCTTCTCCATGCACCTGCGTAACCGGCTGCTGCTGCGCAGCCACCAGCCCACGCCCATGGCTCGCAGCTCATGCCAAGTGGGGTCGTCCTTCTGCAGAGTGGGCAGCATGTTCAGCAGCTCCTCCTCCGCCTCCGAGTGGAAGGCCCAGGCAAAGTGGCAGGTGGACAGCCCTGTGGGGTCACAGAGAAGGCTGGTCTAGTTTAATTAGCCAAATCAGGCAATGAGGGGCAGGGCTTTGACGCCTCTCACCTTGGCGGACAAGTTGGGCCCGGTGAGCAGGGGGCAGGGATTTCAGCAAGAAGGTGTGCAGACGGACAGCCAGGAGGAACTTCAGTCCACACTCGTCCAAGGTCTCCCCACCTGGCAAATGGGAAAACGGCGAAGATTGATCATGGACATCCAAGCAACAGCGAGTGGGCAAGAAAACCTCAAAGCAGAGAAACCCACCTTGACATTTGCCCTGACTCTCTCCTATGTCTGTGCTGGTGGTGGCAATGGTGTCTGCCAGGGCCATCAGGGACATCTGCTCCATCCGAGTCAGTCCCGGGAGTCGCGAGTACAGCAGGTGGCCTGAAAGCACTTGGGCATGGTCCAGCCCAAAAAAGGTGGGGCCATACCGGGATAGGTCAATCACCTTGGCGACCTCCTCCCGGTCGCCTTCCAGGAGGTCTGGGTCGGCCTCTACTGCAGCGGCCTGGAACAGCTCGTTGTAGGTGTCCGGCCAGGTTGACCCAGAGGGACCGCCCCCCACATTGTCAGGCTTGGCTGTGCCGCCTCCGTCGGCTGCCAGCAGGGCGTACAGTGGCAGTGGTGGAATGGAGTCGATCTCTGTGTAGTCGGGGTTCTCGCTCTTGCTGAAGATCTTAGGGTCACGTGCAGTGCTGCCGCTGGCACTGATGCTGAGCGAGCGCAGCCGGCGCTCGTGCCCATCTCCGCCGTCACGCAAGGCCACCACCTCACCGGCAATGCACTTCACCAGGTGCACCAGGATGGCCTTAGCCCGTCGTACCCTGCCTAGGTCCATAAGGCCCATGAGCTGGGCAGGGTGGTACTGCGGCAGCGTGGGGAACAGGTGGTGGGCCGCCTCGAAGAGGCCGCAGTCCTCCATGTCGGCGGGCAGGTCGTATGCCGTCCTCTTGCCGCTCAGCTTCTGGGCCAGGCTGGTCATGGAGCGGGTCAGATTTCGCCGGGGTGGTTGGGGGCTGGATGGGTCGTCGCCGGCCTGCCGCAAGGCGGCCAGCAGGGACGTGACACTGCCGGTGACGGCTGAGCCTACCTGAGGCGGAGGCTGCCACTGAGAGTACACGTGCATCTCACAGTCCATGCCAACCACCAGGATGCCATCCCTCACCCACGACAAGGATACCGGGATAGGTGGCGAGCCCTCCACCGAGGATACCAGGTCCACGACGCGGAGGAGCACCAGCCTGGAGGAGCCGTCCCTCCAGCCGTCGCTCAGGCCCAGTTCCGGCGGTTTCCCCGGGAGGAGTCCATACATCAGGAGCTTGGGGCCGATGGCCACGGTGAGGATGTGAGAGCCGTCTTCCCTGGAAACCCAGTCCAGATGGACCAGGGTTCTTGTGCCAGGTTCAGAGGAGTCATCGCTTGCCTCCTCCGTGCCGAGTGATGCCAGGCTCAGGCTCCCGTCAACCTTGTGTAAGGGTGCTTCCTCCAGGCCAAAGGTTTGCTCCAGCATCCAACGAGACCCACCAGTAGATTCACACTGAAAGATTCCCACCTGGACACGGTGACTCACACCGGTGTCCATGGGCCGGTACGCCACCGCGATGCGACTGGTGTGGCAACAGCTGACCTCGATGGGTCGGCCTGGCACGCTTACGGCGCTGCCATCGTCCAGGGCCGTCTCCACCAACAGGGGCCACTCCTCCCAGGAGTAGAACTGGTCTCCCGAAGGAGCCTGCTGAGGTATCACCTGACAGCGCCAGAACCTCACCTTGTGGTCGGAGCAAGACGTAGCGAGTAGGTATGGAGCCCGTCCTGCTGGATGCAGCGAAGAGGAGCTCAGGTGTCCTGTAATTACAGCGGTGAAGAGTCTGTGAACCCCCCTGTGACACGATATTCATAACCAGTCCCCCTCTAGCAAGCAGGCGGGTGACTAACCTGCTGAGGGAGTACCCTGGAGGACTTCCACGCCATCAGGCAGCCGCAGCTCCTCGCTGTACACCCTGCGGGACGAGAGCTGCAGGCGACTGGCGCTCTGCAGGTTGGAGGTATTCGTCGGGTTCTTGGGGGTGCTTTGCCTCTCAGGGGAACCCGGAGGGTAAGAGCTGCTGTCCAAGGGCACGCCTGTGACGGGGCAGCACAAAGGACAGATATGCAAGAGTGTATCCAACCAGCCATTTTACTGGCCAGTAAGTGGGACCTGTGGGGGATTCCTTCACATAACTAAAAACAGCGCCCCCTGCAGGCTCACCGTAATCAACCCCGTTTTCCTGCAATATGGGACCGCCGAGCTACATACCCGCAGAGGCCTGCAGCGCTGAAAGCTGGAGGTGCCACATGTGCAGGAGAGTCCGTCCACTCTGGGAGTACTCCATCACCACCAGGAAGAAGCGTGCGGAAAAGCTGGGTCCAGTGGGACCTGAGGTGGTGGAGAGTGAGGGTTATCACTGCTGGGGGGGGGGGGGGGCAGGGGTTGACTCTTATAGAGGAATGAGAAGAGCTCACGATGGTACCCCACCCTCAAAGTAGCCGGTGGGGGTCTCTGGGGCATGGTCAGGACCTCCGTCACACAAGATCAGGTCCTCCTCAAATACGTGTAGCAACTGGGTCTTCTTCCCCTGCTGCAGAGACACAGAGAGGAAGAAGAACCCAGAAAAAGCAGCTGAATTTGGGGTCGGGTAGGAAGCAGCGCCCTTCGGCAGTGGTGGAGGACCAGAGCAGTGTGTGCCCTTTTTCCACTAACCAGAGAGCCAGAAAAATGAACCAGTACCAGAGAGCACAGTGTATATATAACCATATAAACCCCCAGTGTCTATGTGACGTTTATAAAAAATATATATATATATCTTCAGAATTTGCGCTATAAAACATCCACCTCCCACATTACTACTAGCATTTTTCACATCCGCTATAGATGAAGGGTAACAAGGGTTGACCTCCGATGACAAAGGGGCCACCAGGCATGTTAGTGTGCATACGTACGAAGTCAGTGATGGCGTCCAGGCTGATGATGCATCCCGGCCTCGCAGTGGACTGCTGGCTGACGATGCTGAAGACCTCGCCTACGTATCTCTGGGGCAGGGGACAGCAACGGGGTGTTACGGTCAACACAGGGACTGTTACGGGCGGCATCTGAAGCGAGGCTCACCGATGTCTCGGGGTTGGACAGCTCGCTGAGGAGTTTCTTGGCCTCGATGACGGCCTGGTAGAGGCGTAGGGAGTGGCCATCGCTGGCCACGAAGCAGGCGCTGGGCGAGTTCCCATAAGCACCTAAGGGAGAACGGCATGTGCCGTCAACCGCGGCATGGTGCTGAGTCAGCTGACTTTGTTTACCCCAAAATGACACCTGATCCAGTTATGCCCCCACCCCCTTGGCCCCTGGCCACCCTTGCCCCCATGATCTTACCCAAGCAGCGGCTAGGAATCAGCACTGGCAGCCAGGCCACATTGGAGAAGGCCGAGGTGTGGAGCGAGTTGATCCTGGCAAGCTCTGAAACGCCCCCGGAGAAGGACAGGGGCCCAACAGGGTCCACACGCCACAGGATCAGCTCACTGTAGATGGCATTGGGGTCCGGAGAGGCACCGCCAGGCGACGGGGGGCCGAGGAGGAGGGCGGCAGTGGGATCCAGGGAGGGGCTGTGCGGCGTATTATGGTGCGACGTGGTGAGCAGCAGTGGCAGCAGCGGGTGGCACGCCAGCCCGTTGAGGTGGAAGCGGTGGCCACAGTAGCGGGACTTGTGCGAGACGCTGAGCACGGTGGAGAAGGCCGACTCCTCCGCGAAGCTCACCGCCCACTGGTTCAGTGAGCCGTCAGCATGCTTGGAGATCATCAGCACGTTGGGCGTGAAGATGCTGAGGCGCAGACCCGCTCCCTTCCCCTGGCCGGAGCCGATGAGCGTGGATGCGGAGCGAGGCAGCCCTGCGGGCCGCTGGCGCCCCTGCTGGATGGCCAGGTCCAGGTTCTTGTTGCAGGCGTACATGACCACACTGCGACTCAGCGAGTTGGCGTCACCCGTGGGAAAGGCAACAGGGATGCGGGACACAAAGGATACCTGCCGGGGGGGCATTACCATGGTTAAACTGCTGCCACTCGACTTCCACTGCATCCACTGTATACCATTACTCTGCATTTCAATAATTATATTAACTGCACTCTGTTACATGCTATTCACTGTACAGTGTTTTACTGTATTCTCCACTGATATTCATTCTACATTGCACTAATCATCATGTTTGCATTACACTCTAAATATATACACTGCTCCACTGCATTCATCAAAAACATCCACTCCTATGACCCTGTATCTCTTGCCTTCTGTCTTGTAACTGCACTACACGACTTTGGATTTTGTCAGGTTGCATGATGTATTGGGGATTAAATAATAAAAGGTATTCATGAATAAAATGTATCCATCCGTCCGTCTGTATCTCTCTATCCCTCATCATGGAAACTGGGCTACCCTCAGAGAAACGTGAGCCACATCACTCGCATCCCGCATCACTCGACTAACCTGGGCCTGCCGGAACATTCTAGGCTGGTACTCATCCAGCCAGTCCACGTGCCACACCAGCAGAGAGCCATCGGTGGGGTGGATGCTGAACAGCATGTCGGCGGCCTTATTCCAATCCTCCAGTAGGAGCCCCAGCTTGTGGTCCACCTGCGCGCCGGCCAGTGGGACCCCGGGCCAGGCCCCTGGGTCCCGGGTCGGCCTCGCCTTCGTGGGGGAGCCCACTGACTCATCCTCGTCAGACCGCTCTGCAGATATAGGCGCAGTGACTGAGCTGCCCATTGCCCCCCCCCCCTGGCCGAGCATTGTGCTACGGAAGCCCCGCCTCCCCCCCATACCCTCATCGGAGCGGCTGCTGAGCTCAGGGCTGCGCTGTTCCGCAGTGGCACGCAGCTGCTGCAGATACACCTCCATGGCCAGCGTGAGGTGAAGCTCCTTGTTGTTGAGCCAATGCACGGTGAAGGGGCCCGCCGGCTCCTCGTCGTCAGCCACGCACAGCGAGGATATGGAGGGGAGCAGCGGAATGTCTGCACAGGAACACCGCGTGTCACTCGCTGGTGACATCATCCTTCAGCAACCTCAGGAAGGTCTCGGGGAAATATCAGGGTCCTGCTAACACTATTACATATAGCCAGGTAGCTTTCACTCAGTTCTAGCCAGTGGTCAAAAAATATGATCTATGACCTGTGCCATGGCCTTCTAATTGACTGATTGACCCGAGTACTTAAATAAGCTGAAGAGGAAATCAGGCAGGAATGACCCACTCTGATGTGCCGAGCATAGTGCCTGAAGGGGCTGGCGCCAGGACTTACCTGTGGCCGGGTTGATGCTGGCGGCGATGTGGAAGTGGCATAGGGCATTGGCATTCATGGCCCCTTTAGCCCAGTGGATGCGATGCCGGTCTTGCTGGTGAGGCAGGAAGCCCGTGTACGCCGGGTGGCCCAAACATCTCTCCGGGCCCCTCCAGGACTCCTTCAGCTTCAGCTGCATGGTTAGAGCGGCGTCAGTGCCACTGACTTGTCCACCAGAGGGCACCCTGTACGAACCCGCCGTCAACCGTTTACCAGGATGTAGTTTATCACGTTCCTCAGACTGCAATCTGCACATGCACATCTTACACAGAGAAACACGGAGTCCCTTTAGCCAGGTCACGTGACTTCCGAGCAAACGTCACCTTACTCAGTGTCACCCACATCTGAAGCCCCAATGACAAAGCAGAAGCTCAGTGGCCCACAGGACGGGGACCAGCCTCACTGCCTGTGCCGTGGGTCCACAGTGTCCAGTCTGCCCGCTGTACACTCCCTGCACCCTCCGCGCCCGCTGTACACTCCCTGCGCCCTCCGCGCCCGCTGTACGCCCTCTGCACACTCCCTGCGCCCTCCGCGCCCGCTGTACGCCCTCTGCACACTCCCTGCGCCCGCTGCACACTCCCTGCGCCCGCTGCACACTCCCTGCGCCCGCTGCACACTCCCTGCGTGCCCTATGTGTCCTGCATACATGAACAAGTTGGAGAAAACACAGTTGTCCAACACATGACACACCCATCAAGTCTGACTCACAGGACTGGGAAGAGGTGTGACCCCGGATGGCATCATGGGAGCAAAGTGCTGCATTACCCTAAAAGGAGGCTTTCATCATTTAACAGAGGACTTTGGAGGCAATCGATATTAAGGGTCAATAGAGCAACCTTCATAAGATCCCAACCAGCGGTGATTTATCTGCCGTGATGCCTGCAGCCTCACATAGAAACCCGCAAACCCTACAAAAAACTAAATTCACACTCCCTTGTGTATTTATTCTTACAAAGCAAGTATAACAACTCAGGATGTGCTGAACTTTATAGATTCGGTCTGTACTGAAATGGTAGCCTTCTACACCACCGTCTGTAAGTGACCGTTAGCAGATGAGACCTCGCCCACTGTAAGGATAGTCAGCGACCGTTAGCAGATGAGACCTCACCCACTGTAAGGACACCAGTGACCGTTAGCAAATGACACCCCGCCCACTGTAAGGACACCAGTGATCATTAGCAGATGAGACCCCACTCGTTATTAGGACGGCCAGTGATCATTAGCAGATGAGACCCCACTCGTTATTAGGACGGCCAGTGATCATTAGCAGATGAGACCCCACTCGTTATTAGGACAGCCAGTGATCATTAGCAGATGAGACCCCACTCGTTATTAGGACGGCCAGTGATCATTAGCAGATGAGACCCCACTCGTTATTAGGACGGCCAGTGATCATTAGCAGATGAGACCCCACTCGTTATTAGGACGGCCAGTGATCATTAGCAGATGAGACCCCACTCGTTATTAGGACGGCCAGTGATCATTAGCAGTCATGACCCTGTCCTCTATAAGGACAGCCAGTGACTGTCAGTAGGTGTGACCCATTTATTTACGAGTACAACACAGTTCGTATGAAAGGGAGGAGCCTCACCTCCAAGGAGCTCCTTTCCTGCATCCCAACGTTGGGCAAAGTCTTCCACATGTTGGCTGTGGACCGTAGTGCTTCGCCCCCCAGGCTATCCCGGTGACCCCCCGTGTACCGCGACAGTCCGTTGTCACCAGGCAGCAGAGTCTCAGCCCACAGGCGGCACACGCTGTCCTTGCAGCATGTGAGCAGCACATTGCACACAGAGCCCCTGCAGGAACCAATCAGCAATGAGAAGAAGTTGAGAAATGGGCTTATGAACCAATAAGACGAAAGATCTATGCTTATCCCTGGAAGGTCATTTCTGTTGTTAAATAGCATTGTAAAAATTCTCTCCAAAAAAGCAGGTAAACATAATGTAACCGGTAAGTATGTAGTATAGTGCAGGTGATACGTATGAAGTACGAATGCGTCTGTAAACAAGGCAAATAATTTAGTGCAGGAGGAAGAGGATAGTGATGAGTCAAAGACAGAGGTTAGTGTCCTGTGAACTGGGCGGGGTTAGGGGCAAGGAGGCAGGAAGTGTTGGCCAATCAAAAAGCATAAGGTAAAAAGGAGCAGGTGAAGAACACGGTCCCCAACTGTAGTATCTATCTCTTGAGAGGACAGGCCTCATTTTTCAGACTGAAGTGCAGTTTGCACATCATCCTTCCTTTCATCAGAGCTTCCAAAGTGTCCATACTCAGACAGTGGTAGCGTTCCTCAAAAGTGTGTTCAGCCTGCCAGCCACATGCATAGACATTACACCCTCCAGGAAAAAGCAGCAAAGTGCATGACCAATGTTATGACTGATTAGTAAGACATGCTCAAGAACAACAGTCTATTCCCCGCATTCTTGCGGACTTCCTCCCTGATGTAATGCTAGTCTAGCCTGTCATTGTACTTATAAAAAGGACAATGAAGCTTCTGAATCACTGCATCATTGATGTAAACGCTAAAATCACTAGGATGGTGACATGACGCTCAACACCAGGAAGGTAATCGGATCAGGACAACCATAGCGTAATCAACCTTTATCAACCGGAGCTTCTCTCCTAGCAGAAGGATACTGGCCTCTCACTGGCCCATAGTCATTAGGGGTATAGGAGCATCCTTTCTCAGGCATGGGTACTTGGCTAAGTGGTTTTCCAGGGACATCTTTAGTAGTCAGGAGACAAGTTAGATGTGTTGCAAACTTGTTAAACTGCAGGCTTAACTGCCAGAGCCAGTGATCTTCCTCATCTTCCTTCATACCTCATTCATGCTGTTATTCTCTAGCTTACGTTGTATATGACCATGTGGACAAGACTGTGGTCTGACCGGCCAAGGAGAAGGAGGGTAACTGTACGCATCCTTCACGTTTCCTTAGCTCAAGATAATGTCTTCCCTTGTCTTGTGCAGTGTACTGGAGAGAGAGCCATGATCAATAGTTACACTGGTTACGATACTGAATGGATCAATGTCCAGACAGCAAATTTGCTCTTTCACAGTCATCTCACTAATGCTAGCAACGCCATTTATTCCATCCCCTTTCACTCTTCTGCTTTTCTTCCCCTAAAGTCAACACTCATGGTCTGAGAGCCCACCTTTCCAATGCTGGGGTCTTACTTATCACTTTGGTAAAGCACATTCAGCTACATTCAATATTGTCTTTGACTCCTGTTGTTCAGAATCTCCTCTTCCCCCTCTTGCTCTCTCCATAACCTTTGGTTTGCCTTGGCGCCTGACAGCCAACCGTGGTGGGACGCTCCTGGGTTTGGGGTCAGAGTTCAATCGCAGCGTGATGACCAGTTCTCGTGTGTAAAACACACTTTTGGTGATGAAGAACCAGAACGAAAACAAAAATAACAAACCGCTGGTGCTTGGACCCCTAATGAAAGAGAACGCTAAGTGAACAAGAAAAAAAAAAAACCAAAACAAACTAGAATAGGAATAGTGATGAGGACAGAAATAGTGAAAAAGATACATCACCATCTTGGAAGTTGCTGGCCGCATGCGACAAGGACGCTGCGTTGATGTTCGGTCTATACATCCTACCATCTGCCCCAGGAAGTTCCTCCAAGCAGTGAGACCACCAATAGGCACTGCACCTTATCCACTACGCCTATACAGGAAGTAGCAAAAAGTGCCCCCAGGGCTACAGAACGGACACATCTTTATTTATCACTCTTATGAGCTGATATCTCTACTCCTTATCTATGGCTTCTGTCTTCGGTGTGGTCTTACTGAAGCATTTCTCAACCTGTGCTTGTGACTTTGGGCGTCTCGTCAGGCCACGAAATGGCCCCTTAGTCTTACTTCCAGTCCCAGAGTCCAGTCTTTAACGCAGCTCTTGCACTAGATTAGCGGTGAAGTGCTCGGAATTACAATACAACTCCTGAATGAAAAAGTGGACATTTTATCTATTTTTTTCATAGCTTAAGATTAAACGAAACACATAATTAGCAATGGCCGATCCACATAGTGCTGAAAAGTCGCATCCACAGGCAAAGATTGGACTTCAGGTGAGACCTCTTGAGTTCTACGGTTTATGGCCTAGCTCGAACGTTGCATGATCTCATCTTCTGCCCGGCAACCAGACTGAGGTAACCCAAAAATGTTTAGTTTGTTACATTTTCTGCCTACGCCACGTGGGGGTTGTCTATCCCCCCCCCCCCCTCCAGACTCCTAATTTTCCATAGCAACAAAAAGGAGCTCGCCTCAGCAACCAGCGCCTGGGGATTGCGTGCATGCTTAGGAACAGAAATACTGGCTTCACACTGACTGCACCTTAATATGACCTCACGATCACCTTCGTGACGTTTCCTACCTGGACCGTGAGTCACACTCAGCACCCAACCCACATGCAAGCTTCTCTCATTCATAGGAAGATGCACACAGGAAACAAAAGCTATTGGATTTAGTGTAATATCGGTAACACGCTTGGGTACGAAACAGCGAGGCAATGACATGAAACCAAAAGAAAGCAACTAGTTTTCTGACTGTGCAAGATGCAAATACAGATGGATTACCAGAGAGGATCGGCCACCAACTGAGCCCGACCAGACCAAAGCACACAACACATCACGTCCTGCTTGGGTGCGTCTGACTGCCAAATGTGGTAGGACTTTACAAACAACTTTGGAAGGAACCGGATCTATTCTTCTGCCCTAGAGGCATGCAAACTTGGGGTGTCACACTCTGTTTGTATTGCAGGAACAGGGCCTGGCAGTTGCATATGACGTGGGTTTTGTAAACAGCATGGTGATTTAGCAAGGCCTTCAGGCATGGCACGGAGCAAACTGCATTCTGTAGATGCCCACAACGACCCGCTTCAGCTCAGAACCAGTATAGATAGCACAGTTCTGTAGCCTCCCAATCCTCACTTGGGATTCACCAGAACAGGCAAATCTCAAATCACTTCTCTCCACGCATTAGGTGTCCAGGAAAACCTACACAGCCTGAGGTCATACATGTACACGCTGCCCCCAGCACCGTTGCACCCTGATCCAGGGAGGTGTGGCCTGAGGGCGTGAAACACACACGCGGCACTTTCACAGCAAGGCATCGGTAGACAATCCAGAAGTGTGACAATCTGGAATCTATTTCCAAGACCATAAACATAACATGTTCAACAACTTTGAGAGAAAAAAATAAAGGTATGAGCAGAAAGGCAAAGTGCAGGTCTCGTATGGCACGGGTTATAAAATGACTGGAAGCATGTAAAACGAATAAACACACACAGGAACAAAAGACCCCAAGCCGCCTCTCACCTTGGCATGTACTTGCTGGTCTTCCTCCAGGAAAAACCAGTCACAGAGCGTGGGTGGGCCAGGTAGACAAAGGAGAAGTCCGTCTCCCCATAAGAGGCCTGCTCTGGGGGTGTGAAGAGGGCAGGCCCCCCGGACTGCCACCGGCTGGTGTTATACCACACCTTCACCAGACAGTCATCCTGCGGGCACAGAAGTCCATTGTAGTGAGAATACAGAAATCTGATCTGGCATGCCAGCCCACCTACTTCACTGATGACCTTGGAGCAAATCAATCCCACGGCTGTGATGACTGAAAGACAGTCAGTACTAGACCGTACCCGGGAGGAAGTTGGTATTTCCAAAAGCTCAGTGGCCTGTGCATGAAACATGAGGAAGTCCAGAGCTACAAAAGACCCTCTTCACTGAGACCAAGCAGACCTAAACGGGCTCGCTTGAGTTTCGCTTCAAGAAAAGAACTGGCTTACAAATTAGCCTTTTTATAACATTTATATAGCTGAAACCCACCAACTTTGAACCTTTGATTTGAGCTGCTTTGATTTCCTTAAGGCATTTAAGATGACAACCAGGCAGATTGTAAGTCTTAGTCCAACGGTCATAGTCAGGTGCAACACAAAATGCGACTGAAACAGCCCTCACATATCGAGTGCTTAGATCTGTAGCTCACAGCCGCACAATGACAACCGAAATTGTTAGGGCGGGAGATGGTTGAAATTTTAAGGATTAAGCAATTCAATGCACATCCTTAAAGCAGAGTCTATACGTGCACTCATATAAAAACATGTAGGTGAAAGAGCAACACAAGATGGTCAAAGAGTCTCAGTCCACGACAAAGTCGACAGCAAAGAGGTATCTGGAATGTGCTTGCCTGGCCAGCTGTAGCGAAGAACTCCCCACTGGGAGAGAACTTCATCAGATGGATGGGGGAGGCGGTCCTACGAAAGGAGACGAGGTAACAGCGAGGCGTTGGTGGGGAAGCACCAACCAAACCCACAGAGGAGGAAGGATGAAGGATGATGGCTAGAGGAGCCTGATATGAATGTCCTCCAAACGCCTCCAGACCCCTCCCAGCTCACGTTTTCCAAACTTTCCAAAATAATAACTTTTGCTGCTGCTACGGTGTCAGGTGGGCATTTACTTGCACTTCCAGATGCATCTCCAACTGCTCAGATGGCTTCCAAATGTTGCCGGCTCCTCTGCTTCTCTGGGATCCAAGTCGGGACGATCGTTGGACCATAGCTGGAGGCTAGCTGACCCAGTAAGGAGTTGGGTTCCTTTGTGTAAAAAAAAAAAAAAGGAGGCAGGATATTCAGTGGTGAAAGTCTAACCTCGTTAAGACTCCCACTGGACTCATGGTCACTGAGGAGAAACCCCTGGGTCTTACCTGTGGGATCCCAAGCAAGATTTATAGCCGCTGACTTCAGAACAATCTGTCCTCTCTTCTGCCACTGATAACTCAGTTTCTATAGGACACAAAAGCACACAGAACCCTCAGATAGAAACTCCATCCATGCGACAGAAAGGTCAACCGGGAAAATGTCAACGCCACTGTGTCACATCGATACCACGCGGCGGATCCGAGAAACACCTACTGTTGCTTTTTCCTTTGCGTCCGGGACAGGAACGGGTTCAAAGATGCACACGACGTTCCCGTAGGACGCTGCCACCTGTCAGTCGGAGAAGGGAAACACAAGCGCCGCACCTTCAGCCGTACATCCCATAGCTTTGCCGCAAAGCGCAGCACCACGGCGAACCAGAAACCCATTACCTTTCTGCTGCTCGGCCACTTAGCCCGATGCGTGACACACTTGTACTCATTTGTCTGGCATTTTAATGAGAATACGAAAGTCATAAAGGTGCAGCAGAGATGCAAGACAAGAACCAGCTTCACACGAGCAGCAGAACTCCCAGAATTACAGCTTACACTGAACAAAGACCGGAATCTTAAAATATCCTGATACTGAAAAGAGAAAAAGGGCTTTCTGTTTACGCGACCGCTGTTTAGTCTGCATCCGCCACTCACAGACCTCTCTGTAAAGTGACACAGTTTGATCACAGATGGGGAAAGAGGAAACGTCCTACCCAGTGACCCGCTGCTAAAATTAGCTCTGCCTACAGTCAGTAGCAAGTACTAGCATCAAGGAGGACAGCCTCAGGATACAACCCAGAAACGCGACTGATCAGCGCCGCCGGGGCGCCAAGCGGCCGCCCGCAGCAGGTTAATGCCGTGCCCCCTCCCGCTGGTAGCTAAAAGGATGTCAGTGCCCCCAAGGTTAGTCAGGGAGATTTCTGACACGTGAGAGAAGATGCCTGTTCGGTGAGGCTGCCTGTGGTAAGGCTGTCACTGACTGCGCATGCACAGCTTGCTGCGTTAGCGCTGCGCGGTGTGGCTGCCTGCGGTAAGGCTGTCACTGACTGCGCATGCACAGCTTGCTGCGTTAGCGCTGCGCGGTGTGCAGGCAGAGCCGCAGAAAATTTCACACCTGTACGCACTGCGTTAAGACACTGTCATCCAGCACCTGTGCGCTGAAATCATAATTGCCAGAAAGTGGCACGCTCGTGTTGGTACCGTGAGCAGCCTAGCACAAACAGGAGGCGGGTGACGGAGGATTGCTAACTAGACACTGTAAATCCACCTCCCCACAAGCCCACCCTCAGCTCTTTCCCACAACCACCCTCAGCTTGCAGGGGCAACCTTCACTCTGCCCTGCTTTGCTAAACTCTCAGCAACAGCTGGGGCTCAGCGCCCACTGCTGCACGACACGCTGTCAGAAATAAATCCGCAAACAATCGACCCGTTCATTACAACTGGGCAAACAAATAAACAGCCTTCCTGTTGAACCAGTAAGGCAAGAGGCTATTCCTCATTCGTACCAGTACTGGTCCTGAAAAGGTTTTAGTCATGAAACGTTTCACTGGCTTCCGCCACATGTCACCTGGTCAACTGCCGGCTTAAACTGGACCTAACTGAACCTGTGTTCACACTGTGCTGATCCAAAATGGGCAGAACCGGACCACCTGAAACATTACATAAACTCCGCCTGCCTGGCAGAACTTCGAAGCTTATCGAAGTCTATCTTTAAAGACTCCGTGTTAGATTTCACAGGTCCGGCTGAAAGACCTTAAACCAGCAGCTCCGCGTTCCTCATCCCAGACAGCCAGGCTGATGCCTCTGAAACCTCATTAATTTTAAATACTCAGTTTTCATTGTGCATCCTCGCCAACATAATGAGCTGAACATCACATCTGTAACACCATCTGAAGTAGCTTCCCTGATGCTCAGAGCTGCGTTTCCAGGCACGAAATGCCCCCGTTCATAGAATTCCCATGAAGCAGAACCAGCATTAACAGAAAGTGTTCCTTGTTGGACTTGCACCAAAATTTGGTTAATCCTCATTTACTAGGTTACTAAACAGCTAAGTAAGCGCTAAACAAACAGGCATCCAAACAAGCAGCACGGTAGGAAGGAGGTTAAGAGCACTAGGCTAAGTTTCTTACCAGTCCGCCCTGCAGGGAGCTGTCCACACAGCCCACCTGGACGTTGCCATGCTTGACCCCTGGGATGATCTGCAGGCGCTCGAAGTTACTGCCCAGGATGATGATGTCACAGCCAGACGCATATGCCTACAGGGCAGGACAGGAAGACTGGAGCTCACAAGAAACCCAACACTGACTCCCCACACTCCATTTAGGAAGCAACTTCGATAAACTGGAATTACGAGCTTTCAAAATGACAACTTTCCTCTAAGTGTTTTGCTTGCGAAAGCAGGTTCTGCCTGACTGACCTACACTTGCGTTAAACGACTGAAAGGAAGCCTAGAATTAAATGTAACCTAAAAATGTCTAAATGAATAAAACCCAACCTTCAAAGCCTAAAACTTCGAAGTTTCAAACTCCTATTTTCTTCCCCAAATAACAGCTTCTAACCAGTGTCTTAAAATACAGACATGAAGGACAACGAATGCATTAATTTAGTTGTTGCCTGCAGGTCTGCTAATAACTAATGATTTATCTCAGCAAAAAAAAAAAAACGCAAAGTGAAAGTGCATTGATCTGAACGGGAAGAGGGGAGATCGAATTCTCTGTCGCAATTCAATGAAAGGTGAGAAAGATCTACCTAGATTCATAGGCTGAAATATGCAATTCAGCCTCAATGCAGACGATGTTAATATCGTGCGTATTAGGACGATGTGCAAAATAGGCCAAAGGCACGCGTGACATGCAGGGCTATGATGTAAGGCGCCCAGGTCTCGCTCCCGGTACGTGCACGATGATGTGGCGGTAGAGGGCACATGCTCCTTACCGTGAAGGGCTCATCGTTTACGTTTCCCACGGCGAAGCAGTTGTCCCCCGGGTTCACAGCCCCTGTGAGGACCTGGTGGAGATTCATCGTTCTCCGCTGCCTTAAACTCCAAGCTTGGTGCGACGCCAGGTGGGATTAGGCAGCTCCATGCCGGGGACAGCTCTTTGACAGGATCGCAGCCCCGGGTCGTCAGGCCACGGCGGACATGCGTGGAGGTGTCACTGACTCAGCCTGGTCGGAGCCCGGGAACTCGGGGCCTGGGGATCAGCCCGAATCAGGCAGCTGGGTATCCACTCGGACAACTCCCCCGCCCAGGGCTCACTGTGCCAGACTGGCCGAAGGTCCGGACGAGCCGCCAGCTGACAGCGTCGGATCCACCGGTTCCACGCAGCCGCTCACATGACACCGAGCCGCCTACTAGCCAACGAGTACCCTCCAACTCCGCAGGGAACTGCGAATTACCTACTGCAACAGGACAGCGCAGCTCTCGGTAGGTACGCACCGCACGTTCCCGAAATATCTAACCGAGCGGCTGCAGATCCTACTACTTCCTCAACTATCTGTCGACAGCAGAGAAACAGAGCTCAGTTCGAGGAAAAAGCTGAAGAGGTACGTATGTGATCAAGAGAAGTGCCTTGTGGTTATTGTAGTGCAAGAAGGAGACGCCTCTTCATAGCGGTTCATGTCACTAGACGCAGTGGTTTGTGGTTACAGTAGTTCGAGACACGTCGTCGATGAACGTCTGTGTGCGCTCAGACGCAGTGGCTCATGGTTACTGTATTTCAGAGTGGAGCTTTTGCCGATTGGGCAGTATGGCTTGTCAGTGCGAGTGAAGTTGAGGAAGTCTGTGTCAGGCGCAATGGTATGTGGTACATGTAGTTCATAAAGAGAAACCTACAACTTACGCATAAGTGCCTTCAGGAGTGTCCAAAGTGGGTGTAATGCAGCTTCCGGTTCTATGGTTACTAGCGAACTATGTTGTTTATCGTCCATATGGCTTTTGAAATAGTTTTTGAACCAGCTACCTTCATGTAGATTAAGTTTATTTAGATCGCATTACCAGTCTTCTAGTGCAGTAGCAGAGGTAGGTCCTAACAGGCTGTAAAGAGACAAATACAACTTGGTAAGCTGCATTAGGAGGCAGGGGCGCAGGGGGACATGGGTACCCTGGCAGATTAAGGGGACCCAGCGCTTAACAGGGGCCCTGGAATCCGTAAAAGTATATATATATATATATATATATATATATATATATATAATATATATATATATATATATATATATATATATAATTGGACTGGAGGGCTACATGTTACATTTTGTCAGGGACCTCAGAATTTCTTGGTACTCCCCTGACAGAAGATGATGAAAATATGTACTAACACAGACATCTCAGTCAAACTAACATCGCTAATATTTGAGTTCACAAATGCAGCAGTCCCTCCGGCGAATCTGAATTCATTTCAAAACAGACCAGGTAGTATAACTTTTTAACAAAACAGATTAAATATATATTTGGATTTTTTTTTCTTTGTCGGAAGGGAGGATCATTAACCACCTTAAAAGGAGAAGTCGCGATTATCAGTATTCATTAGCGCCATCTGGCTCTTGCTCTCCGTGATGTATAGGTGTGTTCTGCTTTATTTGTCCTCCAGTAACCCAGCCCAGAGAAAACCAGATAAGTGACAAATCACATGTACTACTATGGTGTTCAGCCGTCAAACCCTCCACTCATAATTACCGATGTCGCATGACAATATTGCTAAGACTTTCCAACACTGTTTAGCGATGTTAATTCGAGCAGGGTTTGATAGTGAAACCAGTCTGAAAATCTAGTATCTCAGAAAGAGCATTCAGAATTTTCCTGTTTGGGAGGTGGAGACTCGAGTCAGCACACCATCACCATTAAATTCCAAAATTCAGTATTATTAAGACTAATCACCTCAAAGAGGTGCAGTAAAATCCACATTGAGTTAAATTAACGATTACATCACTGCAATGTGATAAAAAGTGTGTGTGTGTGGGGGGGGGGGGGTTGAATGGTGCCACTTGTTCCAGTAGGTTCTGCAGAAATTAAAAAGCATATGAGCATATGAAAAGGAGGCTTTGCACAAAGCTCTTCACAGTTCGGCTGTTCTCAAGTAGCTCTCACTGTGGAAGCATAGAATCACATGCTGAAAGCACAGCAATGGCAACACATACAGGACGTTCAATCTCCTGAAGACCTCTGTGTGACAACACCAGCTCACCACTTAACTGATGTTCTGTGGAGCTTGTGAATTTCCATTTGATATCTGCATGCACTGGGGGGCGTTCCGGTGTCAGTCATGTTCAACCTCCCAAGCTTAAACACAGCAGGGAAGATATAATCTACCACCAAACAATGTGGAAAGTTGCAGTAGAGATTAGATCCAGTGTATGATGTCAGAGGAGGTCAAACACTGCAAAAAGCTCCTTAAAATAAAGTGCAGAACAGTGCTGACAGCTACATTACATCTATCTAATAAGAAGGCCATATACCCCGAGACCACTTGTGGGTTTCAGACTGAGTTTGCACCACATTTCACATACAAGAGACTTTATAAAACATTTGGTTGAAAATGGTTCTAATTTAGTTGTTTCTCCTGGTGAATATCATGCTTGAAATAATTAGCATTCAATATATGATAATTGGTTGGTGCCCCATCCTGGGTTGTTCCCTGCCTTGCGCCCATAGCCTCTGGGATAGGATCTGGAGCCCAAATGACCCTCAATAGGACAAGCGGTTACAGAAGATGGATGGATGGATGGATGATTGTGCTACTGATGTTTTTATTTCTAAGTATTTTTTTCTTTTTAAATTATCTTTTTGAAGTACATGAGCTCATAATTTAGAATCTGCATGATCTTAATGATATATCATTATTCGCTTAAGTTTATTGCATGTTATGGTGTTAGTATCGATCTGTCCATCAGTGCATCCATGCAATTTAAGGCTGCATGTTCTTGTATTGGTAGCACTCAGCTTTCATATGAATTTCTTTGATATAATGTATCATTAAAGAGCAGCCGTCCACTGGTCATTGCGATGCGGGACTTCCTGTGGTGTCACGCAGAAGTTCTGCAGAATGGAACTGCTGTATGCCATGCCAACACAAACTGAAGTCTTAGCCCGTAGCATGGTAATGTAGCCCTTCAAAGAGAAGTGCAGCCGTTAATCCTCTGCCAGGTGGTTCTCCTACGACAAAGTACCTAGCTGTATAAGCACTTCAAACCGTGACTCACCTTGGCCAAATAAGTCAGCTAAGCAGCCATGTAATGAAAATTATAACTTGGTGTTTAAATACTTCCTGGACTTAACTCTGGGGTCAGCTTTCAGAGTGACACAGAGAATAGGATGTGCTGTGCTGTGCTGGGGTTGTTTTCAGAAAGGCTGGGCTCCTGGTGAGAATGCTCTGAAAAATTTCCCTGCTGCCATTGAGAAACTCCTGCATTCAGTCATCGGAGGAGGACAGATCAATGAACGGGTGTGTTTCACATTCTGGAGATACAGGCGTGCAGAGAATTCCTCATGTGGTGTGTCCGACACGAAACCTCAAACCTCATGCTGTTGATTAAGGTCTCATGTATTTAATAGTGAATCACTAGTGATGACTTCATAAAAACAATCCATAAATGTTTTTAGTTATTGAGATGCTTTTCCGGCTGACCGGCTCTGTAATTCATTTATAATCTTCCCTGTTTACCTGCAATGCTATCACAATGTTGTTGTGCTTACCTTGTTGGGCTGTTGTGCTCTCGATACAGACGTTTCTGTACCAGTAGGCACACAGTCCAGTGCCTGAGGGAATCTTATGTCACACCTTCGAGTAGAGCACTTCACCTGAATTTTAGTAGATTAGTTTGATCTACCTGAGACAAATAAATATAGTTTGTTCAGGTGGCCATTAAAGTTCCGAGCAAATCTGTTTGATTATTTTCCAAAACGTTGTGCTTAATTTGGGATTCGAACGTTCGATTACGGCAGATAGAGGTTTTACTGCCATCTACTGGCAGTAACAGTCAACAATGATTACTGATAACGCTAGTCAACAAAACCGCGTCACAGAAAAACTAAAGGGTGTATTTCCTAGTACTTTTTAATGCTGACTTCAGAAATGCACTAAGAATTTTGCTATCACCCATGTCTTTGAGTGACGTCATTTTTATGGACAGTATATAATTCCATATTATTAATGTATGGATTTTCTTTCTATTTGCGAACATTTTTAAGACTTTACAGGAGAGTACAAAGTACCGTAAGTCTGTTTTGCCAGAGTCTACAGACTGTAACACATTTGGCCATGTTGTTCTGCTCTCTCTGGCTCTATTTACACTGTTTTTAAAATGCGTCTTCGGCAATCGGATCATAAGTGGACAGTGCTAAATGCGCGTGTAAATGATCGCTAAGACGCATTGTGTGATCTGATCACTCAAACCACTTGCCAAGGTGGTCTGGCACGCATTTGACCGTATCTTTTGTAGCGTGAACGACTGTGTGCCCTAATGCATTCCCGACAAAGACATGACAACAATTGCATACGGTCGTTGGACCTTCTACCGGAAGTGACGTAGGCAGTAACAAAATCTGAACATAGGTGAAGTCCAGCTTCCTGCATGTAGATCAGTTGCTGGACCCTTAAGAAAAATGTTTCTGAGGCCAAGGACAGCAGAAATCACACACTTCCTCCTTGAAGATGAGTCACTTCCACCATGCATATATACTGTAAATATACATAAAGCATAAAGTTTAATTGTGTGTCACTCAAAAATCTTGTGTCACATGGAAATTAAATTAAACTAATTAAATATTTGAATTCAGCACAAAATTACTGCAAAATTCACCTATTTTGATTCGTGTGACAAAAAAGAAAGTAAAAATTTGCTTATTGGCGTAATTGTTTTACATAAAAATTCATGCCTTTGAAGCCACTTTTGGTTTGACAGAGAGGCGCTATTCTGCCCTGTAATGGCAAAACACAGTTTCTACTCTAAAACTGAAACCAGGGGCATAGACAGTCCTTATACAAAGACCTTGGCCAGACTAGACCCAGTGATTCTACTGGGGTGGCAATTTGGTCCCTCAGTATATTTTGCCGATGGGGGGTGGTACTACAGTACATTTTGAGTTGGAGACGCCACAGTCAACTGATTGATGGGTTAGAAAGCTCCGCTTTGCAGAATGCATGCCCCTGATTTCGTCTATATTTTTTGGTGAGGGGTGACACCTGGGGTGGACACATATTTACCTGGGGGGGGGGGGGGGGGGGGGGTGGGGGCATGGCCACCCCTTCGATCTGCCCCTGATTGAAACATAGAAAAAAGGCTTCAGATTTTTTTGTGTAGCAGGTAGGTGAATGATAGTGTTTTCTTCAATGCTGAGCACAGCTGACCTAAGATGTTTTGGTACAAGATAAGACAGAGCTTGAGAGAGGATTTCGGTCTTAAATCTATTATGATAAAATATTAGTTATGGTGTTTGGTGTCGTAGGCGTAGGTAAGCTTTGTTTAGCTCATCGGGGCACTTGGACTATGAGAGATTTTATTGTTATATTTGCAGTTAGTCTTAAAGATGGTTCTACACTGGGCGAGATGCTGATGGAGGGCAGGATGCTGTCTGCTTTAGATTCATGCTGAGCGATGGACCGTTGCTGAATGCTTAATGCGAGTCAGGGAGGCAAATCCCAATAGAAGCGGATCTCGCACCTTTATCAAAACCCTGAGCCAGAACAGCCCTAGTGATATCCGCGAGAGTGAGTGTCACACGCACTGCTCCCAGATCAGCGGGACGTATCCTGGCACGCACGCACAAAACCGAAAGCTTGGTTCTCAGGTGCTTTCGCAGCATTGGATTCCACAGGGTCTCGCGGCTCTACGGCCTGGTCATTGCACCACAGGGTGGTCCGACCCGTGACCTCCGACCTCTGTGCCGCGTCGGCGTGCTCCGTCCGCCAGCAGGCCCATGTCCCGCGGCGGGGCCCGACAGGAGGAGGGTGCGGAGAGAGCATCTGAATCTTAATGAAGTGATGCAGCGTTAAGTAGGACAGACGGCGGCTCCATGAATAATTAAAGCGAGATCCGTTATTGACATCACGGCGGTTTTAGGACCTTCTAGACGTGCCGGCTGCTCCGAGAGCAGTTTGCGGTGTTCCTCAGAAATAGGTCATCGCACTATTAAAGATGTAGCTTATGACTCACACTAAATATTGCATGGTTCCAAAAAGTGCCCCCCCCCCCATTCCTGCTGGTGTGGCGGCGGCTGGGTGACAGCCCTTTGTTTCTGCGTGACAAGGCACTCTGGGAAATTTGCGCGTATCCGTAGCGACAGAGGCGTTGCACTCCCCCATTTCAGGCTAGTCCTGTCAGAATCCTCTTACTTCATGCATGCGTTAAAAAGCTTTCGGAAATAGACCGTCGCCTGTTCTTCTGCTTTCATGCCCAAACTGTATCTCATTCATCCGCATCGTTCTGCTGTCCAATTAACAGTGTCACCGTCGTCCCCCCCCCCACCCCCACCCCAAATCATGCTTCAAATCACAAAAAGCCACAACGGTCCATTTTACTAGGACAGCGCACTTGCAGCGTAATGAAATGAGCACAATTAAACCCAGTCAGCTTGAAAAGGTGCATTTAGAATGAATTGCCTGTGGTGTCACCGGTTGAAAAGAAAAAACTTCAAGTCATGAAATTTAATGGCTCTTTCTAAGGCGGCTGCTATTCCCCCAGATTCATACGGGGTCCTATTTTGGTGCGTCTTCCTGAGGCTTATCACGTGATCCAGAAATGAGAATCCCACAGTGCCCAATATAGGTTTTCATTTGAATAATTGATAGTCCGTGCTGTCGTGTCGCTAACGAGTCGGCTTCTCCCGTCGATGTGCTTGAATGCTCTGTGCTCACAGTAAGGCTGTGTTCTCTGACCTGTTCTTTATTCCCCACCAAGGCCTCATATCACTCATAGCGGACTTAGGTGTTATATTATAGCATTGTGATGGTCATGTTCTCCTAGAACAGAGGATGGAGACGGATCCATACATAGCATGGAGCTGATCTGTCAGATTGACATGAAAGTGGGTTGTTGCCGCCCCCTCTGATCCGTGATGGATCTGTTCAGCAGCTGTGAGGCACAGTCACTTGGTCTAAAGGTCCTTTGATTACTGAGTGCTGCGTGGTTGTGACCCTAATATGGGACAGACCAACCTGCCTTTATTACTATGGTAGATGGGATATTATCTGGGTGAAAACACACAAACAAAATAAGTAACAGCAAACAGTATCAGGCTGGCACTCAAAGGGGTTTTAAGGACACTAAAAAGAATCCGATACCCCTTCATGAGGTCTGACTAACCACTGAAAAGTCTGTCTAACTGCATGACCTCACAGGCATACACCCATCTTTGTGGCCCTGTCCAATAGGAGCTGCTGTTTCTCAGCCTAGCCAATAGGAACGTGCTTTACTCACACCAGGGGAATATGCGGCAGGTAACTTAATAACCACTCAGTTCACTTACTGCTCCTTCAAAGAGTTTGGCGGTTGAGCTGGTCCATTATATTTCACTTCACATTCCCACCTAAACCAGACCAGATGTAGGAATTTATAATGCCCTCGTTATTTAGCAAGATTTAATATTAATTAACTTACATTGCAATTAATTATTTAACTTTTGTCAGGCACATAATAATTGGAGAGATGTACTGAACATCTGAGCTTTAATTCCCAGTAGGTGAAAGTGCTAGTTTGGACTGGCTAATTTCATTTAATTTCCATCATATATCTTGACCTCATTTCATCTGCGGGGCTGAAATGTCTTTGTTCTGAGTAGGAGCCACGGCCTGACATAAGTGGTCCTGAATTTGGGCTCTGAATCTCTGAAGCACATCCCCAGCATCTCTGGTCTTTGGTAGCCCCAGCAAAGACACTGTCAGTGTACTGTGAGTGCTGCTCGAATTGAACCTGCCCTGATGCTGGCATGTTCGTCGTCGAGGCCGTTGACTCACATGTGGGAGCGGGCTTTCACTCCATCTTTACGCGTGTCGTCTGTCGGCTGTGAGCCAATTTGAGAATACTTCTGATGAAAATGACGCCCCACAGCTGCTCAAATGGGTTAGAAAACAATCGTAAACATCGTGGCGACAACCAGAGCGACACGTCACTGCCACCAGGGGGCAGTGTTGACACACTGTAGCACGGTGCCGCGCTTACCGCCCGCCGTGTTCCTGCGCGCAGGCGCCGTGGAGACGGCCGTTGCTTTCCAGGTCGCACTCTTTGAGGATGGGAGCAGGTTTTTGGCACCTGGGTGAGGGCATGAGAGGCCATTGACCAACTGAAAGCCAATTTGACTGTGATACAGCAGCAGCCCTGGGCCAGAGAGATGCTAATGCAACGGAATAATGTGCAATCAAAAGCTTGCTCTTCTTCACAGAGCCCAATGCGCCACGTGGATTAAAGGCGGGGGACAAAATCTATGCTGCGGATGATGTGTCCCTTTGTGTTCTCGGAGTCCACGGTAAATATTGAGTCGTGCTGCAGTGTAATGGCAATATTCACCCAAGACCTATGTCACCCATGTGAATAAGACCCATGAGCTTATCTGAGCTGGAACATGGAAGAAAGGGCAGCCCGCCGGCTAACTCCGTCACGGCCTCGACTGCATCGAAGCTAATCAGCTTATGGGCGAGACTTAGGGCTGCTTAGGTTAAGCGTAACCCGCTGGCCCGGCCGATGTTGTTGTTGTTAGACTCTGCCTGTTTCCTCTGACGCCTGTCTGTGAAGTGCCTCCGGCGATGCACTGTTATGACAAGGTGTTGTGGTGTGCTCGCTTCTTATGGGCGCCCCCTAGAGGCTCCCGCGTCAACGTGCACCGGGTTGAGAGAACAATGGCAGGGGATGGGCAGGGTCGGCAGGATATCCCTGCACATTAACCGCGGCCACTTCCCTCCAGCGCTTCCCAGTATCCTCCAGGAAGACGGTGCAGGTCAGGAGGGGTCAACAGACACCCGCCCCCAGCTTCTTCTCTGCATGTCACCTGCCTCAGTGGTGCTGACACTAGGGCTCTCTGCTCTCATTCCTGGATTTCAGTGTCGAGGGGGGGGGGGATCTGTTTGGCAAAAACAAAAAGGCAGAACCCCACTAATTAGATTTTGCAAATCTTCTTATATGCCACTAGATTTTCCTTGACTTACTTGTTGCACTGATGCTTTTATCCAAATCGACCTACATACATTATGGATGTCTCTATTTATAAATCTATACAATATTGGAATGGGAATGATAAAATTAATCTCATGCTCAGTATCCTTATCAAGGTTAAAACTGTGGTTCCTGTCCTAGAACCAGACTCTTTAACTAGTCATGCACTTATTACAAGTCTTCCGCCAAAATGTATCTTGGAGACAGTATTTTACACAGCAGTAGTTTCCAGCTGCTTAAAGAATCTATGCATGACCAAATGTAAGTGATCTAACGGTAATATTTTCAAGCGTGGACATGACATTTCGTGAACTTTTAATGTGCTTAATGGATCACTGACTTTACTAGACAGTGGCACATTCCAGCATGAGACGCTGAATACGAAAACCAATCATTTTAATGTCCTCGTCGGTGCTTTCAGAAGTACAAACAGGAATATTTCAGCAGAGAAGAGCGTAATAGGAATAGTAAGAGGAAAACATACGATAAGTCCTATTAAGAGACTGTGACAAAGGACCAAAAGTGACCTTCCAGGATCCTCCAGTAACTCAGATCAGGAAATGTCAAAAATGTCCCAACGCAACATGGATGCTTCCGATTAAGGAATATAAAATCTAGTCAACAAATGTCAGGAATTAAAATTAAAATGATATTACTGACAGAAAAAAACAACGAACTTATAGTGTTTGCAGATCGGCAATTTTGGTATAAACCATCCCAGAATGATCTCGCATACTCATTTACTGCACATCTTGGACTGATTTACAGCATCGTTTTTTTTCCCGAAAGCATCTAATCTTCAGTAAATGTGAGGGCTTTGGATGTCTCCGAGCATTTACGCTTTGATGGATCGCGTATAAATGATATTCTCCATTGAAGATCACGGCTCAGGCGGGTGGGCGTTCGTGAGGACATCTGTGCCGCATTTGGAGTTCACAGATGTGAAACTGAAGATCGGAATGGGTGGAGGGGCTTCTCTTCCATTAAGGAAGTTCAGCAACATTTATCTCCATATACAATACATGCAAACAAAATCATATGACAGCGTTTTAAAAAGAAACCCAGCCGTCTGAACTTTCAAAGTGTGCTTGGCGACTATTTAAGGCTGGAAATAAGACAGTTTCGAATATGATTAAGTGACAAGTATGGTCCCTATTAGTGCTTATTCACACAAACGGGATAATGTAGCATTTAGTGATACTGCTGTTTTAATGTTTATAACAGCTGTATCTGGCTGAGATGCACTGTGGGTTCGCCTTGGTGTCTGTGTGATTATCTAAGCATGAAAAGGATTGGGTGTGTTTCAGGAAGCCGGGGAGAAAGGCTTTGGCCATGTGCTTAAACGCATGAGTGCCCCTGTACAGAGACACACACTCGGGCTGCTTCCCTCTGTAGCTTTTCTGTTCCCCTTTGGTGAAATATTGATACGCAAATGAAAAGTCAGACGGTGACCCAGTTCCATCACGAATCCCGACAGCAGCCGCCGCGCGTCGCACGGAAAGCGACGGTGAGACAGTCAGGGCTGTGTAGCCCGCCTGAGCGCCGAGGTGCTCACAGCCTTGATGGGTGGACGATTTAATGAGGAGCGGCGAATATTTTTGCATCTTTTAACCGCTTGATTCAGCTTCCACGCTGACCAACATTTACCGAAAAGATGTAGTGACTGCATGATATATAGGAGGACTGTTCTTTAGCAAACAACCTGGAGCTGGTGTTTTGCACAAGCCGCCGATTGCTTCTTAGTGTGACGTCACCAGAGCTGCATAGCCCTTGCTACACATCCCCCTGAAACCGTTGTCTCAAGAGCTTCCAACGCACACTGAGGGAGCCCTACAGTCCTTGGTACTGAGCCTGGAACTCTCTGGAAGGGCTTATGAACATCTTCTGTGGCCTCCGAGCTTCCTTCCGCTTCTTCGCATTACAAACAGACACTGCCAGCTGACAGATGACTCGGCATGTAAACCCAAAGGTTGCGAACTGAATCAGTGTCTTTAATTAAGAAAGAACATTCTCAAGAGAATGTGGACATCAGTGACGAGTGCGTCATCCTCATCTGAGCTTCCTTACGGAGGCCTGACATTTTAAAATGTAAATACGATCATTTACTCTGAAACCGGGAAGCGTCTCTCTGTACTAAGCAATGGCAGAGATTTGCTGTGATGAAATAAATTAGCACTTGAATAAGAATCTTGAGAATGGTGAAATACTGTATGTTCTTGATGATACTTTTCAAGTACTTCTAAACAGCAGATAATACAATGGCAAATAACTCTGATTGGTGGACACTAAAATGGCAAATTCCATCGGTTGGTGGCGACTGAAATAGCAAGAGGCACTGATTGGTGGACACTGAAATAACAAGTGCCATTGACTGGCATGTACTGAATGACTAAGTTGCTAAATTGGATTAAATGGTATGTCCCAACATAAAGTCATGTCATATTATTACATTTTATATCATTTTTACTCAGCTATAGCCAAGCGGTTATTTTTATCTTTAATTTTATTACCACTCTTTATTGAACCAAATTAAATGTACTAAATTATTAATCTTTGAATGATTACCCCAGTTTGGTTTACCAAATTCCAAAAACAAGCCTGTTTATCTGCAGGTTCCAGCTGTGGCTTCTCCTTGGCATCAATTGCAGCTCACGCCGGCACATCTGAGAACAGGACAGGACAGGCCAGGCCAGGACAGGACAGGACAGGCCAGGACAGGACAGGACAGGCCAGGCCAGGACAGGCCAGGACAGGCCAGGCCAGGACAGGACAGGCCAGGACAGGCCAGGCCAGGACAGGACAGGCCAGGACAGGCCAGGCCAGGACAGGACAGGACAGGCTAGGACAGGCTAGGACAGGACAGGCTAGGACAGACCCCCACAGTCTCCATGCCAGTCCATGGGTGGGAGCGAGGAAGAGTGAAGATTTTTCAGGAAATGTTTTGATTGGTGGAGTTCCTGTCAGATGGTTGTTGCCGTGATACGAGCGTGCACACACATCTCGACGTGAAAATGGAACACCGAGGACAATCTGAAAATCAGGTCCGCTGGCATTTCCAACAAAAGAATGGCAAATTGTGAAATTGGGTTGTTTCCAATTTGCATAAACCCCCTTTTTGAGACTGAAATCCTTTGCATTGTAAGCGCTTGTAATGTATAATTTCTTTTTGTTTTATATTTAATATGACTCATCAATAGTGCACACTCTGAATGACAGCACTATTTATGTATTGGCTGATTTTTTAGGCTTATGTTATAAAGATATTTTAAAGACATTTTGGTTTTAAGCAGAGACCTGCATGCTAGCTGTTTCCTGATTCCCTGATAATGAGATATCTGACTTTCATCATATGACATTCACCAAACGCCCATCTCGTTTGGTCCAGGCTGGTCCAGGAGCTTCTCATGTCATCATCTTCGCCATTTGAATGCCCCTCCTCTGACGCTCCCCTCCCTATTCTGTTCTCAGGTACAAAAACTTAATTTAGCCCATGATCCATTATCTGCTTTTCCCTTGTGTTGTGAATCAGACTTTATGATTTAAAAAAAAATTTATTTTTGTCTTTTTTTGATTTTTTTTTTGCGCTTAGCCAGTCCTAACAGGCTTTTCTAAGTGCTATTGATGAGCGTATCTGTGGGAATGATTATGAGCTAATGCAGTCTTATCTGCAGGGTCTGGAACCAGAATCCACCAGGTATGTGCCGGGGGTCACATAAACATGTGGGGTCGTGACCTGCTGAGACCCAAAGGTCACAGTGATGAGATTCAGGGCAGGGCAGAGTGAAAAGTGAGATCCTTCAAAGGAATTCTGACACAGCCCCTCTCCCGCTTTCCGGGCTGGAGTCCGAAGCTGGGCTGACTACGCCGGGACCCCTAAGCTCTGAGCCGTGACCCCTGGGTGGATTCTCAGGGGACGCCGAGCCGCATTACTCAAGGATGCCGGCATCATTATCGCTCCTAGCAAGGAGCGAGGCGGATGTGGATCACTGCCGCCTCGCAGAGATCCATTACAGCACGATCCCAAAAGTAACTTCAGTCCTGAGTCTAAATTACACAGAGACGTGTCTGTGCATAAAGCAGTTTTAAAATTGATTATTTATAAAATCAAGGCCAACAGGGAAAACAGAGCAAAAGAGCTTTCGATTTAGCTTTTTATACCTATAGTTTTCTAACTTTGAAATATATTTTTGCCAAATGGAAAAATGACAACAACAAACCCCCCCCCCCGCAAAAAGCCATTTTATCTTATTTATTATTTTTATTGTACAATGTTCTCATTTAAGTCCCTCAGGTCACCTGACACCAAAAGCCCCATTCAACAGTACAGAAAGCCAGTTAATCGTCTTAAGTCACGTGCCAGATACCTCCGACTCGTACAATAAAGAAGTGATTTTTTCCCCCGAAAATGAAGCCTTGATCTCCTGCCATCAGCAAACGGCCAAGGAATCTGCATCTTCCATCCGTATCTCAGGTAGTTTGAACTCTGCTCCCACCCCTTGAACTCCAGCACATCCCAAGCGCTCACTGCTCCATTTCAAAGTTGCTTTTCATCCAGGTTTTTATTCCCTTAGGATATTTTAATTTGAAAATGTGTAATTCCATTGATTAAACTAATGAATGGAGCAGTGAGTCATTGAGCGTGTACAAAGTGCCCAGATAACTACAGAAGATATTGATCAGTCATTAGACTACAGAACAGGACCTCAGGCGACAGCTCTGTAGATACTAGAACACCGAGTCTTTTTATAATAATAAGTGTTATTGCTGCTTAAAACAGAGTAGCATGTCCCAATAACGTGTAGGGTCTCTCAGCTAAACATAACAGTAAATTGCTGGTCATTAATTGGCTCTCGGCAGTCAATAAGAATTGCTGTTGAACTGCTTTAATGTATTTGCTCTTTAATATAGGAAAGATTAGTTGTATGCAGCAGGTAGGCTCCTGGTACGGATGTCCTGCAGGATGTGATGTAAATTGGCTGCCAGTTAGTGCTGAAAGCTGCATACAAAGTTACGGAGACCACAGATAAGTCTGTAATTTGAAAATCTGTGGCTTCTTTTCGTGCGACAGATGGAGATATTTGCTGTTGGTAAGACACCAGGAGAAAGAGCTTTTGAGTTTTTCTTTTTCTCTGAATGAACTTGACAGACAGAGTCCCACGTTGTGAAGACAGCATGATAGGTTTAGAGGTCTGCTTGCTCGGTATGGATGTCTGTCTGGATACTGTTGCAGTGTTTAGGAGAAGCCATCACTCTCTGCTCTTTGTCCAGAACATTTTGAAGCCATTACACCTGTGTCAACAATGTGTGTAACAGTGTACGTGAGTGTGTTCTGTTAGCTTGAACAACTTTGTTTTTCCACCACATGTCAGTCTAAGAGGAACATAACTCCTGCCATTCGAATTCACACAGATTTGCTGCACCGTGCAAAGATTTTAGGCAGTCAGAGGAAATGATGCTTACATGATCTGAAGGATATTATGTCAGTCAAAGTGTGTTAGCTTAGCCATTTCATAACCTCTGCTAAAGGCATGCCAGCATTTACAGTAACCATCCAATACACCCATGTGTTTATTGACCCGACCTCTAGCACACCGTGTTTGGCTAATGAATACCTCATACGGGGTTTTAACTAATTAAGTTTATTAATTAATTGAGTTGGTAGTGAGATGTAACAAATCCATGGAATGGCTGAGGTGCCCCTGAGGAGAGCTTTGGGATCTGCGTCCATCTAGCCGTCCAGCAATCAGTAACTTTTTGGAGAAGAGAAGAAATTCTTGTGACTTTTTCTAGCATTCCAGTTCATCTGCATATGTTCCAGTGTTAGATTGTGTTTTTTTTCTGAACATATATACATTTACTGCCCAGATAAACAGCCTTACACGTTTAATATGACTGCCGAGGACTTCAGCACTGAACTGTAGTTCCAATGAACATAAGGGACACAGTGCACAATTTCTTTACATAGTTTTTTGGGTTATCACTGCAAAGACAAGTTTTCCGTTCAAGCCAAAGTTCACAGATGTCATGAATAGCTTTTAGAAACCCAAAATGTTTTTAGGCTACTCTATCGAAGGTATATTTTAAATTTTACTAAATAAACATGATAGGTTACTTTTTGAGAAGTGTTCGTAATAATGTTAAATTATTAGGGCAAAGCTGAAAGAAATTTGAAGTCTGGACACCAGGGATACATGATGGATGGATGGATGGATGGATGGATGGATGGATGGATGGATGGATGGATGGATGGATGGATGGATACACAGACAGACTTAATGATTCCAAGCAGGAAATTCTGGAAAAGATCTATTTCAGATGGGGTCTGTTTCTGTAACATGGGATTTACAAGTAATACCATAAGATTAATGGATAGCCAGAGAAAATTCCTTAGAAACACCATTTAAATATAGAAAAGCAAAATACAGAACCATTCAGGGGGGAGACTCTGCAGCAGACCCTGCATTAAGTTTAGAGGGGAGTAAGTTAGGAGGAGGGGAGACACTGCAGCAGGTCCTGCATTAGGTTTATAGAGGAGTAAGTCAGGAGGAGGGCAGACACTGCAGCAGGTCCTGCATTAGGTTTAGAGGGGAGTAAGTCAGGAGGAGGGGAGACACTGCAGAAGGTCCTGCATTAAGTTTAGAGTGGAGTAAGTCAGGAGGAGGGCAGACACTGCAGCAGGTCCTGCATTAGGTTTAGAAGGGAGTAAGTCAGGAGGAGGGCAGACACTGCAGCAGGTCCTGCATTAGGTTTAGAGGGGAGTAAGTCAGGAGGAGGGCAGACACTGCAGAAGGTCCTGCATTAAGTTTAGAGTGGAGTAAGTCAGGAGGAGGGCAGACACTGCAGCAGGTCCTGCATTAGGTTTAGAAGGGAGTAAGTCAGGAGGAGGGCAGACACTGCAGCAGGTCCTGCATTAGGTTTAGAAGGGAGTAAGTCAGGAGGAGGGCAGACACTGCAGCAGGTCCTGCATTAGGTTTAGAGGGGAGTAAGTCAGGAGGAGGGCAGACACTGCAGCAGGTCCTGCATTAGGTTTAGAGGGGACTAAGTCAGGAGGAGTTGCAGACACTGCAGCAGGTCCTGCATTAGGTTTAGAGGGGAGTAAGTCAGGAGGAGTTGCAGACACTGCAGCAGGTCCTGCATTAAGTTTAGAGTGGAGTAAGTCAGGAGGAGGGCAGACACTGCAGCAGGTCCTGCATTAGGTTTAGAAGGGAGTAAGTCAGGAGGAGTTGCAGACACTGCAGCAGGTCCTGCATTAAGTTTAGAGTGGAGTAAGTCAGGAGGAGGGCAGACACTGCAGCAGGTCCTGCATTAGGTTTAGAAGGGAGTAAGTCAGGAGGAGGGCAGACACTGCAGCAGGTCCTGCATTAGGTTTAGAAGGGAGTAAGTCAGGAGGAGGGCAGACACTGCAGCAGGTCCTGCATTAGGTTTAGAGGGGAGTAAGTCAGGAGGAGGGGAGACACTGCAGCAGGTCCTGCATTAAGTTTAGAGGGGAGTAAGTTAGGAGGAGGGGAGACACTGCAGCAGGTCCTGCATTAGGTTTATAGAGGAGTAAGTCAGGAGGAGGGCAGACACTGCAGCAGGTCCTGCATTAGGTTTAGAGGGGAGTAAGTCAGGAGGAGGGGAGACACTGCAGAAGGTCCTGCATTAGGTTTATAGAGGAGTAAGTCAGGAGGAGGGCAGACACTGCAGCAGGTCCTGCATTAGGTTTAGAGGGGAGTAAGTCAGGAGGAGGGGAGACACTGCAGCAGGTCCTGCATTAGGTTTATAGAGGAGTAAGTCAGGAGGAGGGCAGACACTGCAGCAGGTCCTGCATTAGGTTTAGAGGGGAGTAAGTCAGGAGGAGGGGAGACACTGCAGAAGGTCCTGCATTAAGTTTAGAGTGCAGTAAGTCAGGAGGAGGGCAGACACTGCAGCAGGTCCTGCATTAGGTTTAGAAGGGAGTAAGTCAGGAGGAGGGCAGACACTGCAGCAGGTCCTGCATTAGGTTTAGAGGGGAGTAAGTCAGGAGGAGGGCAGACACTGCAGAAGGTCCTGCATTAAGTTTAGAGTGGAGTAAGTCAGGAGGAGGGCAGACACTGCAGCAGGTCCTGCATTAGGTTTAGAAGGGAGTAAGTCAGGAGGAGGGCAGACACTGCAGCAGGTCCTGCATTAGGTTTAGAAGGGAGTAAGTCAGGAGGAGGGCAGACACTGCAGCAGGTCCTGCATTAGGTTTAGAGGGGAGTAAGTCAGGAGGAGGGCAGACACTGCAGCAGGTCCTGCATTAGGTTTAGAGGGGACTAAGTCAGGAGGAGTTGCAGACACTGCAGCAGGTCCTGCATTAGGTTTAGAGGGGAGTAAGTCAGGAGGAGTTGCAGACACTGCAGCAGGTCCTGCATTAAGTTTAGAGTGGAGTAAGTCAGGAGGAGGGCAGACACTGCAGCAGGTCCTGCATTAGGTTTAGAAGGGAGTAAGTCAGGAGGAGTTGCAGACACTGCAGCAGGTCCTGCATTAAGTTTAGAGTGGAGTAAGTCAGGAGGAGGGCAGACACTGCAGCAGGTCCTGCATTAGGTTTAGAAGGGAGTAAGTCAGGAGGAGGGCAGACACTGCAGCAGGTCCTGCATTAGGTTTAGAAGGGAGTAAGTCAGGAGGAGGGCAGACACTGCAGCAGGTCCTGCATTAGGTTTAGAGGGGAGTAAGTCAGGAGGAGGGGAGACACTGCAGAAGGTCCTGCATTAAGTTTAGAGTGGAGTAAGTCAGGAGGAGGGCAGACACTGCAGCAGGTCCTGCATTAGGTTTAGAAGGGAGTAAGTCAGGAGGAGGGCAGACACTGCAGCAGGTCCTGCATTAGGTTTAGAGGGGAGTAAGTCAGGAGGAGGGCAGACACTGCAGCAGGTCCTGCATTAGGTTTAGAAGGGAGTAAGTCAGGAGGAGGGCAGACACTGCAGCAGGTCCTGCATTAGGTTTAGAAGGGAGTAACTCAGCAGGAGGGGAGACACTGCAGCAGGTCCTGCATTAGGTTTAGAAGGGAGTAAGTCAGGAGGAGGGCAGACACTGCAGCAGGCAGTCATATTTATGATAATGAGTGACATATTATGATAATTATGGAGAAACATATGCTGGTTTGTAGCTACCATATTTGACAACCAGTCATCATGTAAGGTGTATTACCTAAAGGGCTTCCTGCTTCAGCAGAGGGTTTCTGTTAGTCCATGATAATTTAACCCAAAATGCTTCCAAATTCAGCAGCAGTTTGCCGGAATACTGGAAAATATTAACCTGCCAGAGAACTGTAGTTCAGTTTTCCATATTCATCCGTAAGATTGTTCAGCTGAATGTGACTATAAGACATTACCAAATATAAATCAGAACACAGGATGCTGAGAAAATTGTTTTTTTGTGCTATTGTAAAGTGGCTGCAATAAGGTTTTTTATAAGCTGACTAATAATTCTTAAGATTTATTTCTTCTACCATTTTGAAATAGTGGCATGAATAAAATACTTGAATAAAAATATGAATAAAAATTCACCGTTTTATGAAATGTCTGACTTTATACACTTCTTATACTCTTCCAGATTACATCTTCAACCTCAAACAGTCTATCTTCCATTGTCACCATTTATCAACAGCACTGTCAACCTGCTTTATAAATGTGTAAAACTGTCTTACAAAGTGGGCCACGCAGAAGGTTCTGTTTTCATAATATTGGTATTTAATAAAATGAGACGAAACTTTGAATTTTACAAGATAATGTTGGGGTATGATGGTAAATGTTTTTAAATATGGAACTGACAAAATGACATTCCATTTTACCTTTTTAATAAATGTGTCACTGCAGTAACGCATTTCCCACAATCCTCTGCACGTTCCCCTGCAGTTTATTTCTAGGAGAAACCGTCTGTGAAGGCATCATGAGAGGATGCTGCTTCCTGGTGGAGATGCCACCTTGAGGCAAAGCGCATCCATGATTGATCGGTTCCGGATTGTTCTTTATCTTCACTCCACCATCTTGCTTGGGAAGCGAATGAGCTGTAAGTCATGGCTTTGACAAGTGCGGCTAAACGGTGAGTGAATTATGGAGTCACACTACCAAGGTTTTCGCAGCGGTGAGCCGTGGCAGTGAGGGAGGCTTCTCGCTTTCCTCGGTTCGGCTGCAGATTGAACCCTTTCAGTTGCTTTTTCAGTGGCGCCCAGGATGATGCAGGACTGACTTATCTGATTGTGCTGGACTAGGGCTACATAATCAGATGATACAAGTGGATACTGCCAAGAGGATTTCCCATGATCCAGTGCAAAGGACACTTAAACACATCTGAGTAGTCTGAATCATATTCTAAATAATTTGCACTACAGTCAGCCTTCAGCTTAAGGTTTTGAACTGCCACATAAAATCTCAGATCTTTTTTTTCATACACAGAGATAAACAATGACGCAATTACAGAAATCTAGAGGGTTTACCACAAAATCCTTGTTTAGTCGGAACCAAGCTTTTCTTAAAAGAAATAAAGGCTTTATAGTTATCAGGCATAAGAGGAATTTCTGTAAATAGTACAATGAAAACAAAGGAAAAAATAAAGCTGGCCAAAAACACAGTGAATCTCCTGTTATCACATGGGTACTTAGTAAAGTAATTAAAGTAAATAACTAGAGAAGCAAATTGGTAAGAAACCTGGACAGCTTAGTGTTACTCAAGTAGGTGAATGGAAAACACACCAGCCAACAATCTGAGGAGACCTCAGAAGATCTCAGAGGACCTGAGTCTGCTCTAACCTACAGAAGTTTATAGACTATTCTTAAAAAGAGCAGGGTTCCCCCAGTCAACAGTGAAGCAAACAGAAGTAGATTACCTTCAGGGTGACTTGGAACCATGATATAATACATATATCATAAATCAAGTGAAAAGAAGGCAGCTATAATGCAGAGAGATCGCACGCTGCACGCTGTTGTCGTTCTGCATCCATCAGCAAGACTGACTGGCATTCATGGAAGGATAGCCAGGAAGAGGCCAGCGCTGATTCTAAAAGAACTAAGCCGTCTGTCTGACGCTGTCATAAGATATCACCTGGACGATTTCTGGAAGTCTCTACTCTGCACATACCAATCCAAAACTGACCTTTTCAGTCAGAATCAAAAACACCATATTTGGTGACAACCCACCACTTCAGGCTATGAAATTAACCTAGAGTGATTATCTTAGGTGTGTTTTTCTTTCCTGTGGGTCTAGACAATGCTGAGGGAACCAGGATTTTTCCAGGATAATTCCTAACCAGAACTTAGGCTATCACTCCGAGGGATTCCGAATAATTCCTACCCAGAACTTAGGTTATCACTCCGAGCGATTCCGATTAATTCCTAACCAGAACTTAGGCTATCACTCTTAGAGCTGAAGCTGGGCTGAAATTTGGTATTCCAGCAAGACAGTCATCTGCAGCAATGAAGCAAAACTCCAGCAAATGGTTGAGAAGAAAGCAGTTTTGTGTTTTTTTTATCATTGTCTGATATCAAAGTGCTGACTGATGCATCCAATCAAGGTACTGCTTCATGCCAGACAGCCGTCAAATTGAAGTGTGTAAGGACTGGGAGAGAATTTCACAAAGGAGATGTCAGAGGCATTTGTTTCAAGTCTGGAGATGATAAAGGAAAATGAGATGCCACAAGTAATGCATTCAACAAGGTTGCATATTTTTGCAAACAACAATATCCAAGTTTAAAAATGCAGTTCTGTTCAATATGCAGGTTCCTTTTCATGTGCCCTTTTCTCCTAGGAAAGGTTGTTTTTCAATGATATATGAATATAATGACCATCTCCTGTAGGCTTCATAACGCTTCAATTTCAAGCATCACTGTACCTATAATGCACATAATCAGTAAGGTCAGCTGGGGAACATGTTCGATGATCATACCGGTATTACACTGTCACACCGGCATACTGCTCCACCTCTAATTGGCAGGTAGGATTCATTCTCTCCTTCACGTAGCCAGAGTTCGTTGGTACATGTATTTTTGTGTGAGTATCAGAATCGGGCACCTCGACAACTAAAGACATACTACATGTGAGTACAGATTTCACATCTCCTGGGGTTGGCATAGAAAAATTCCCAGTTATTACTGCAGTTCGTTTTTTAATTGACATATTTACTGTAGGTATTCTTATGTTTATGTGTGCTCAGTCCACATATCCCATATCCTTTTTGGCATCTCTAAGGTTTTTCCTGGTGAAAGAAGGTGTTTTATTTTTTGACACTCACCATGCCTCCACACTCCCTTTCCGTGAATAGCGGTATCACCTAACGCCCCCAGGGTTGTGGGATCGAATCCAGGCCGGATCCCTGCCTTGAGATCCAGGATAGCACCAACCTAAGCGAATGAAAATGAGTGCATGGGCAACTGTAAACCAGTGAAGACGAATATAGGAATTACCATAAGTGAATGAGCAAAGATCCCGTCCAGGTGATGTGACGCTCCTTTGCAGTCACTGTGCAGAAGCTGCTGGTGACCGACCCTCGGGATACGGCCTGCCTGAGCTGCGCTACCTTTTAAAGCTTCACAGACGACTTTGCTAAGCTGCATGGTCACGTCCTCTACAGGCTCTAAATCTCCTTTACTTTCGTTACATCGTATATCACAGGCGTATCGACTCAGACGGCAGCCTGCATACCCCCTACCCAATACGCAGCCGGCTTTAAGCAGTTATGTCAATTTTATATATTTAGCAGACACTAAGTGATGGAAGATTTAGGCAGAGAGCCAACATCCTTGAGCAGTTGGGGTTAAGGGCCTTGCTCAAGGATCCACCAGCAATTTGACTGCCCTGCTAGCCAGGCGTTTGAACCCACAACTTTCCGGAGATGGGCTCGCACATATATCTAACCCACTGAGCTACGTGCTGCCCATGCACTTTGAATGAGGGAATTCATGGCATGAAGATTCTCTCTTTTGATCATTCGCCTGTTGAAAAAAGATCATAAGAATGGGCGGTTAAATTAATGCACCACGGCAATTCAGACTTTGATTTCTTATGTTTTGACTGAATTTATCTGAAAGCAGAACGGTCTTTTTGATTATTCTTGTCAGTGCCATTTTCTCCAGCTGCTGCTGCGAGTCCCTGTCATGTGCCCAGTGGCACAAAAACCTTTGTCTTATGCAATTTAAAATATGATCATTTGATCTTTTTACCTTTTATCTGTAATGCAGCACAGATCAGTCCTCATAGCTGTTCCCCTGTCCAACAGCCTTTGGGCGGCGATGATTTTTCATTGGTTAAAGTCAAGAAATATAAAAGTGAGCTAATTGATTCTTGTGATCATAAAACGCATAGTTACGATCCGTCGTTAACACGTTGTTTTGTATTTCGTATCGCGCCCTCTTTCGCAAAGGTTAACCTGCCGGTAAAAGTTGGTTAGTGGCTGCATTCACTCTTCTGACAGATTCTATTTACGTTTAAGTCTATTTACGGTTGAAGGTCCTTTGTTGTAACGTGGGGCAGAAGGTACATATTAGATGAAAAATAGTGATTCGGAGTTCTGCTCGTCGGAGTAAGAACATGCCCTTGGCTCAGCCTCTGGTTCTCCTGTACCTCCAGGACTTAAATGATGGACCGCCGAACCCAAAAGCAGAGTTGGACTAGACCGGTCAGATGAGCAGAGGACAATGCTGGGAGATCAATCAAGGGCATATGGGAATGAAGGGAGGGTGATAGAGGCACAAGAAGTTGGGCGTAGGAACCAAAACAGGCATGGTGATTATCAAGATGCATCAGGCCTGCAGTGAGGAAGGCTTCCGAATGAGAACCAGAATTCACTGTATTGGCCAGGTGCAAACGCATGTGCTGGGGGGTTGGTTTGGCAGTATTGGAGCATGTATTCACAGACAGCACAGAACATACATTAAGAGTGAGCAGAGTGACACGCTTGTAACTGAGATGCCTGTTATTACCGTTCAATTTGTTCTTGTCTGTGAGTTTTTTGAGTGCTGCAGGGGGCGCTGGGTTAGGGGTGGGTCACTCAGATGGCCGGCTACAGGGGGCGCTAGGTAGAAGGTGCGAGCTAGGGGCCCTCTCATTCAATTGGCCGACGCAGCCGTTTTGGGGCCCCACGAGGCCCCGGACCTCCCGATGGGTCCTCAGCGTGTTATTAACGTTCTGAGACGTATCCGAGGTTTGTTTCAAAGGCCGGCCAACGGTGTGTGGAGCTTTTGGCCTCCATCTTCCACACGCAGCTATGCTGGACTGTTTGGTCACATCTCAGGCCTCTACAGGCCAAGGGGCAGCCAGCACCAGGGTCCATATGCAGTGTGTCAGTGTGACTTTCCCCACTCATTCGCAATCATCTGCACTTTGTGTGCCATCATCTATCTGGCACAACTGCGCATCTCGAAAATACTTGAAATTGAAGTAGGAAATTCAAGCACCTTGCTAATTTACTTGCAAATGTATTGCAAAAATATCAGAACCCCAGTATGCTGAATTTATAATTAAATCCGCAGTTGCCATGTGCGCCGTCCCCCAGCCGATTCTCCTGTTGTGTCACCGCAGCACAAACACGCATTTAATGCGCCGGCTGCTGATGCGGATGAATGGGGCTTTAGCCTGGGCACTGGTGGGAGCCTTTGACTCAAATCTCAGGTTTGACATGCAGTAGTAGCCTTGGGGGGGGGGGGGGGGTGGGACAGAATAACATGGGCGAGTAAGG
The DNA here is from genome assembly GCF_023856365.1 of Brienomyrus brachyistius. Classification (NCBI taxonomy): domain Eukaryota; kingdom Metazoa; phylum Chordata; class Actinopteri; order Osteoglossiformes; family Mormyridae; genus Brienomyrus; species Brienomyrus brachyistius. The sequence continues at coordinate 7,681,818 of NC_064534.1, read as the reverse complement.
TTAACAAGTGAGCCTTCTTGTTGCCTAGCACCTAGCCCGGTTATGAGGTGTGCTGCCATGCAATTCTATTTGAACATCGCTGTTGGGATATGTTTGCCGAATGTGTGAACTAATATTAATATGATATTAAATCAGATAGTCTACATAGTATCACAGCACCGAGCTGTGAGGATGTCAATATTACCACTGGAACTGCAGTTAAGGATGAATCGTAAATGATTACGCTGAATGATATAAGATGAACTTCTGTTTAAAATAAAAGATCAACTGCCATCTTTAAACTTGCCTACTTGATTAAATGTAATGAGCTTTAATGAGATGTGTGTGCAACAGTGCTGATACCTCGCGGTAGTGCATCAACACAGGCTCAGAAATGAAGGTAAGTCAGAAAACACCGGTGTGGGGATATTTATAGAGGATGTAAGCTGTGTTAAGATCAATAGGATTCAGATACACCCGGAATTCTTCAAGGACGGGCAATTGTTTTGATTTCCGGGAACAGGGAGAGGTGTGTGATAACCTGAGAATATTTCTTGGTGTTGCAATCCTCCCAGAGACCAATTAGCCGGAGCAGGTAGCACAACACCTCAGCGGCGAGGCAGTGTCATGGAGGATGTTATTGCGACGGGAAAATGACACTCGCTCTCTCTCCCCCTCCGTCTGCATGCCGGGACGCGCCTGTCCACCTCCGACATCCACCGCGACGGACCTGTGACCAAAACCGGAGACTGAGTGGGTGCCCTGCATTACCAGAAAAGCGTACAGCCGTAAGCCTGAGGGAGAGGCAGCGTTGTGATGCGATATCGCATTATGTGAATGGGGGGGGGGGGGGGGGGAATGTGTGTCAGATGTGTCTGGAGAAGCTGAAGGGTTCATTAAGATTCGCTTGTAAGCTGTCAGACGCTTCTTTATCTGCAACGCAGATACATCACAGATATTTTCTCAGTCTGACAGCCATTAAAACACTTTGGAAAGTGACGAACATCTTAGAAAACTAACGACGGAGCAAAGTTTTAAAAATGAAGAAGTTTTCACAGAAGTAAAGGTGCAGAAATGCTAAATTCTGCAATAGTTGTGTGACACTCCTGCCTGGCATTTGAAGTGCTCCGCTTAACGTGATATTAAGTCCTCTTTATCGTATCCCAGCAGCGAATTCCTGCACGATGCCATTTAATTCCATAACCTGCCATCTGTTCTCCCGGGAATAAACTCCTACGTCTGTCAAAGAGCCGATATTAAAGTCCCTCATTAGGAATTCAGGATGTCATAAGGAGGCAGGGTAAATAATCCTGAAGGACCGCCCACAGACAGGATGACCCAATGTGTACTTCCGCCCCATTGGTCTTGGGGCACATTCTGGTGCCTCCTGGGTGCCTCCACAGCCACCAGACACACCGCAGGTGTCAAAAAGCATCTCCTAGGTGGGCTCCTATACACCAGCCTCACTAGCGTAGCAGCTTTCACAGCAGTCTGGCTTCCACAGTGTCCATAAGGGAGAAAGTGTGATAGATTTTAGCGTGTTTGTAGGACAGATATACCAGCGGCTCAGGGAATAGGTCCGGGGTGACATTGCTGAGAGGATAGTGAGGTAAAGTCTGCTGTGGGTTCAAAGGGTGGAGAAGGCCAGGAAAGTGGAGCAGCGCAGCCCAGACGAATAGATTCCAGCGCGAGGTCGAGCCTCCCCATCCCCCCCCGGGGGCTGTGATCGTGCCCAGGTCTCAGTAACTAAACAGCTGCTGTCGCCTTGCAGCATTTCGCATGCGGACCTTTGAATTACATCAAAGCGGGCCGCACATCTCATGCTTTCCAAGCGCAGTCGGTGGCAAACAGTCCGACGAGATCCCACCCAGTGCAAAGATGGCAAATATTTCATGGCAACCTAAAGGGTGGGGGGGCTCTTTGAAGCTCTTCAAGTCTTCAGAAAAAAAAAGCTGTCCCTCTTCATGTGAGAGCCAGGCAGGGCCGGGGAATTGAGCCCTGCTCCCCAGAGAAGTTTGAGTTATAATTTAGGAGCAGAACCAGAGGCTGCCAAGTGCTTCCAGGGTCTGCTGGACACTCTGAACCAGAACTAGGAAATTTCAGCGCCGGCTTTGGGTCCGCCCTGAAGACAGGCAGGATTTACCAGCATAAAACTGGCACGCCCATCTTCCCCCATGCAGACGTTGTGATTAATAAGAGAAATAATCCACCCTGACTTTTTTGACGTTTTCTGATACGAACATTTCCCAGGGATTTTGATGTGCTTTGGTGTCACCCACAGCTGTGTGGATATTTAAAGAGCAACGCAGGCGCTGGGTTTCACTGGGGCGCGGACAGATTGCACGGAGCACAAACACACGGGAGGAAATGACACGAGGTACAGAGAGGCCGACTGTCGCACTAAGATGGCGGGCAGCTTGCAAAGAGGAGATCGCCGGGTTTAGCTGCAAAGCAGCGGACTGAAAGGCACCAGTGTTCCTCCCCTCCTGACAGGTGTATTGCATCCTGCTTTTGCAGCTCAGTGGCGTCTCCCTCTGGAGAGCCGTTGCCCTGAAGCAGCTGTACAGGACCTGGAAGGTGACACCACACCAGGTTGGTGGAGGTAGGCGGGGGTGGGGGGGGGGGGGGAGTTCGCCATCCGTTGCAGAAAGTGGGGCAGCTTGGGGACGGCAGTAGCCCTGCACCAGAGGACCTCTCTTTCTGAAGCCATCTTCCCGGAAAATGCGGAGTGTTTTTTTGAACATTTAGCCTCATTATATGTAACACACACACACGGAAAGTCAAACCAAGCTGCAGAATTCTGGCCTATAGTCAGAGTTCACCGAACACAGATCCATTAATCATCGGTTCAGAATTCCGAAGAGCACTTTCAAACTCAATGGCCACCTTCCCAGTGATGTACATCATTCAGTCACACCGAAAAGGTTTATTGATGTGACTCATTTCAGGCAATCGGCTTGTCCGTGTGACACTGATGCAAAACTGATTATCAAAGCACCACGGCGTGTCATGTATGTAATATGACACATACCACACTCCCGCTCCTGTCCAGGCAAATAAATTAGATATAGGTTAAATAATTACATTTTATATATTTAAATAATGAAAATAATATTTGTTTTTATATCCTAAAATCTCAAATAAATGGACCACAATTTGTTTGAGAGGATGTTAACTGATTTACCATGTCCGTAGCTACAATGCTACTTCTACAACAGAAAACTGCCAATTAATGATAACATTGTCAGTGTTTCTTCACTTTTTCCACGCCCTTCTCAATGTTCTCAATATCACTTTTCATCCTGCAGTCTGCTGTAATGACTCTTTAAATAGCAATAGTTGGTCTCTTTATGGCACCATCCAGGAAGTGACATCATTGATGGAAGGAATGCAACAACACAGAGATCAATAAGTATTATTAAGGAGTTTCGTGAATTTTGTGACAGTTTGGTTTGTTTCAGTCTACCGCATTCAACCCTTTTTAGGCAAAATTATAGAAATCAACATAATAAAACAGAACACCTTTATTATTATTGGGTAGAAAGCAGAGGCGAGTCTACGGATAGGTAAGGTCAGCAGAATGCAACATCAGCCATTTACTCAGCATAATTGTGGTTAAGGGGCCTGACCAAGGGTTTGAGAGTGCTATGATTAACCTGCTGGCTACGGGATTTGAACCAGCAACCTTCCGGACACCGGCAGGAACTCCTAACCCACAGGACTGCAATGTCGACATTTCAAATGATTTTTTGAAAAGAATATCCAAATTAGCTTCAACTTTTCACCTTTACGTTAGCTCACTATCGATTCCTGACTGAGCAGTGGTAACTTAAGCTCTCGATTTCCGCCCTGCTATAAACCAAACAGGACGTAAACTTCCTCCAAACAAAAAAAGGAGACACAACTTAAGGCTCAACCTTGAAGTCCTTTTGTTTGTGATTTAACGGTAAAATAAAACTGCCGTACCACTATTCCTGCAGTCTTTTGTGCCGTTTATAACCCAGCTACAGTACATGTGTGAACATGGAGACAGTGTCATCTCCTGCCCACCCAAGGTTGCCTGGGGCCGCATAAACTTCCATGACACGCTGCTATAAAGTCAACGATTTGCTGTACATCCAAAGTTTATCACCATGTCTTTTGAACCCTTAGTATTTCTGTAGCTCTCTCTGGCCTGGAGGTGGACAGACGATGCCCCCCCCCTTCAGGGGCAGGTCAGTCTCATCCCAGCCCCCTGCCAGGAGTGGATGACACAAGCCAAGCCAATTACCACCAAGTACCAGATGAGGACATCAGATACGTTGTTGATGAGGAACTGTCATTACCTGCAGATGAACGAGATGATGAGACTGAGGTTCAGGTTTCAGATGAGTGTGTGTTCCATGTATTTTAAGTTGCTGTGCTGAAGATCCTGCCCCCCCCCCCCCACACACACACACACAGAAATGTACTCATACAGTACAATCCCCAATCCCAACAATCTCAACCTTAACCCCTGCTCAGCCCTAACCTTAATGATAAGCAACCAAACTAAATACAAAACTTTTGGTATTTTTAGTTTTTTGATTACAGTTACAGGTCTTTATGAAATTGAATTTCCCTCTGTAGGGACCGAAAAATACGGTCCCCGCAACTTCAAAATAACAGGCTTTTATCACATTGTGGGGAGATTTGGTGTGGTCCCCACAATGTAATGTATATCTGACCCACAAACACAGACACACACACACAGGCAAGTCATGACTCATGTACAGTATATTTCTGAGTAAATGATTTTGTGTCCGATAAGCCAATATAAAAATGTTTTATCTTTATCTGCGTGAATCACAGAAAGCGCAACTGCTGGATAAAGCAGCTGATTCTGCACTATTTGAAAAATTCCCTCCCGGTTGGATTATTTTGGTTCGTTGAAGCAAACAGGAAGACTACCATGTGTGATGAGTCAAAGTATTTGCGCTAAAAAAGAAAAAATGCGAAATTGGCTGTTTTGTATAATTTCCTTGGAGTTCTTTCAATGTCTTTGTGCAGCCGCAACACTCAAGGAATCGAAGATCAACACATCATATGACTTGTGGATTAAAACTGGATACAACGTTCAGGTACGGTGAGAAGTTTCAGTTCGTTTTGGTAGCCATTTTGTGACTGCTGTGTCAGATGGGTTGAATAAATCAAAAGCATGTCGATTCTGTCGATATTTCACATATTTTTCTTTGAAATATACTGATGTCTGGAATCCTGTATCCTTTCCCATTAAAGCATAAAAGCCTACAGGTGTGTAGGAGGATCTGGAATGGAGCGTGTAGAGAATGCATGTGTGCAGTGACGGCCATGCGCGAAGCGACCTTGAACGTGATCCGTCCATGAGCTGCACCACCCGCATATTCCTGCTCCACCTCATCACGAACCATCCGAGCACCATTCCGGCAGCCTTGTGTCATTTACATTTGTTTAGACCAAGGTTACTATGCCCCCGAGAAATGAGGGCCAGTGCCACTAATGTAGAATCAGTTTAGTGTCATCACATAGCTATTGTGGTGTCTTGCATGAGGAGCCTTGCACTTTGATACGCTGCTGTGAAAAACTACTCAAAGCAATCGTAAGAATCCATGAGACATCCACCTTGTCCTTCTTGAAATTAAATTTATATGGGCTATTTATATGGGCTATTTATATGGGCAATTGCAGATCTTATTTAAAAAGTCACGGTAAAGCTGAACAACAGAAACTGACACCCACCCTGCCTTAATAAGATTGTAAAACCACTCTGTGTATTGGCAGGCATGGAGTAGTGTTTAGCTCATTATGTCAGGGACCAGTGCTGGAAGGCTGTGGGCTTGGATCCTGTGGTTGGCAGAATAATCACATCACCTCTGGGCCCCGGAGCATGGCCCTTAACCCTGAACTGCTCCAAGGGTGCTGGATGCCGGCCAGCTTTCCTCACTAGTAAGTCACTTTGGACAAAATCGGCTGCTAAATAAATGTGAATGAGTGCATGTGTACAGCTGGGACAGTAACATTGTGTTTACGCCTCTGGAAGAGAAGCTAGCTGGACCATTTCACCAGGGGGTTTATTAAATGTTTATCACATCTCATTTTAAGAAAGTCCACACCCTTTTGTAGTTTATTTCATTTTTTTCAGCTCAGTTACACATCCTAGCTTTGTGTTAAACTCTTATATTAACCAGTGATGAAAACAGAAATCGTGTTAAATGTCACTTCTTGTGGTTACTTGCGGCGATACGTAACACGAGAGAAATGCCACTATCGCCGACGATTTCACCAGGGAAGGTTTCGCCGTGACATCGGGTCTCTACGGCGATACAAAAGCGATGAATGGGGATCAAAAGGACGAGCGCCGATGCACAGGCTGAATGGAACGCTGACCGAATGCGTGAGTGGGGCTGCGTCCTGCAGCATGAATCTGTGATACCCCGCGGCACGCAACACGAAGGTGCCAAACATGTGACCACGTATAAACAAGCTCGAGACAATCTGCTCCTCCCTTACATTCAGTGAAATGTACAAGAACTGATGCCATTCCAAATGAATACAGACGACGATAGTCCTTCACGCAGGATGTAAATGGCTCCGATTTTATTTTCATTGCAGGATTTATTTGTTAAGTAGTCTGCTTTCCACAGAAGGCCTTTGGAGAATGTATTATTCTGCAGTTTGTCCATTTATACAGCATGACATCTTCTGGGGCTTTTAGTGTAAGTACCTTTTCTCAAGGACACAATGACAGTCCAGATCCCAGCATAAACATTCATGTTGCTGATGCCCGCTAAAATTTGTGGGACGGACAGCTTAAAGTGAAAGTCAATTGCCGTGGAAATTACTCATATTCACCTTAATATTCTGCTTTATCACGACGTGCCGTCACTGAATAATTACGGTTCAAAAGTCACTCCGATGTCATCTAATGGAGAAACGCAAGCCTATTAAATGTACAAAAACCACTGTCTGTGTGGTTAAATGCTACCATGGGCCAGAATGCTACTGTGACATTTCATTTGCAAGATAAAGGAAATATTTACAGACTTGCCACAGTAGATAACATTACCCGTTATATAATAATCAGGTCGGACCTCATGAAATATGGAACGCCGTGGTTTTTTTTCATCTTCTGCAAAGGCTGAGGGGAGATTCTGCAGCAATAGCAAAAAAAAAAAATACGAGAAATGAACCTGTATTTACACACACATACAAACACACACACACACACACACACACACACACACACACACACAGAGGTTTGTAATCATATCTTTGTGCGGACTCTCCGTTCATTTCCATAGGGAAAACTAATCTTAACATGACAACCTTAACCTCTACCCACCCCTAACCTTAACCATAAGCTACCAAACAAAATATGAGACGTTTGGCAATTTTAGTTTTTTGATGGGTTTGATTCACAGATCTTTGTCGGGACCACAATGTAATTTAAACCTAATCCACACACACACACACACACACACACACACACACACACAGGCTGACAGGAGACGGCACGGGATGCAGGAGCAGAACACAGCTGGGCCACATCTCTGCACCTGGACGCGTCTTCAGACTGACAAATTTGTTGTCCCGCCGAAAACAGATTAAGGGTTTAATAGGTTTACGCAGCATCACTGAACAGAACAACACAGCCACTCAAGACTCTGTACTTCTTTTCCGGGCCTTTCTGAGCTCGACACAGCCGCCTTTTAGTAATTAAACTGAAATAAACCAAATTAACAAGACACGAGCTAAATGGAAAGTACCCCCATCACCGCTCAGGGCTAATTACTTCACGCCGTTAACATCCATGCAGTACAGCAGGTGAGGACTGGGATTCCAGGCCAGACTCCTGTCCCCTTCACATTTTTAACTATTTATGCTTTTCCAGATGGGACAGGCCATGCAGACGGCACAAGCAAACTGAAACGCGAAGGATGTGGTCCGGAGCATTCCGGAAGCACGCCGAGTCATCGTTCCCTTTCCGACTGACAGTGGGCAGGGCATCGCGTCAGACGTCAGGGACCCGAGAAACGTCACTAAGCTTCACTGTAGAGCAGAAAAACTGAACTCGGAAGCTGGCTGAATATCAAAAACAGCAGCATCCACCTCAGGCTATAACAGCTCTGGAGAAGATTAAAATTAGAAAGTGGGAATCATACGAGTTTTGTCTTCGGGCCACAGTGTCATAATGTGATCAGTATGGAACTAGAGATCAGGTGTAACTCTTCCCTGCTGAATATGTCCATTACATTTTCAAAGGTAACCCTTACAGCGTGCAGTGTAACGGCATGACCCAGGCTCTGGGAGTCATCGGCAGCGCACTCACTGTCGCCGGCCTGCAGTAGGTTTGCTCAGCCTCAGACAAATGTCCGACTCCAAACCAGGCGGATCACCTGCACCACAGCAAGACTCCAAAGGCAACGTCTACCATCAGTGATACATTTGGTCTAACAGTGACCTAATTTATAGGCTACAATATTAGAAGTATGCAGCTGCTTTCTTTTAACTCTAAAACATTTTTCATTGTGACACCTTTATTTTTTGACGGAAAATACCGAGAAAGAAGGTGTTTGATCAATGAGTTTCCTTCGGCCTAATTTGGTTTCGTATTCGGAGTATGAGAGCGTGACACATAGACTAGCCTTAGGGCACAGAGAGGGCATTCGGTAACAGACACCCGGAATACTCAAGAATACTCAGGGATACTCAGGGATACTCACCTTCATTACTTATGATCCACAGCAACACATTCAAGCTCATTTGTGGGCGAGAAAAACGTCCACTGCAGTGACTTTAATTTGCAACTATGAATTTAAAGCAGCTTTTCGCGAAACAAACAGGGAGTTCTGTGGCCAATTAGGAAGAACTGAGACCTCCCAGGGATCTGTTTGACTCCTCACTCAGACAATAAATATTGTGCCATTTGAGATTATATAAAAAGCTGTATATTTCATGGTTCATGGTGGTGCGAATCATCTCACCCTTGCGATGTTGTTAATACTAAGTGATAGTTATTAATACTATATAATAATTCCTTTGCTTTCCTAACAATGTATTTTGGTTACTATTGACTGATCTGTTCCTTTTAGAGATTTACTTACGGTCCTGACTCCTCAAGTGCCTTCCCGATCTGACCTCTGACCTCTGTACCCAACGTCCTTGCAGTGTGTGTTTTTTTTTTTGTTTTTTTGTGGCCCTAACCCTGTTTGTGTCTCACCCCCCAGGCTGAGGGTGGATCATCACGCAGGTCTCTCCTGTGCCATTCCTCCGGCGATGCCACACCTCATATCTAGCAATGCTGGACGCTTAAACGATGTTGGAAAAGTGTGAAATCAACCATGACTGCTTCACAAAGAGCACGTGCGTCTTCTAAAAGGCAATTTAATACCACACACCTTTGTCGTTTTAGATATATGCCTCGGAATATCCAAAAATCAAATGGCTTTGGGATATTTTTCCACCTGGGTAAAAGCTGAGTCCTATATTTGTCAAACCTCTCCGAGGTTCCTTGGTGAATTTTCATGTAACAGTAATATATAACTTTTGAATTGGTCTCAGATGGTCCGTATTACTCTCCAGTAGGACTAGTGGAAAGTCATTACAAGACAGACCGCAGGCATAACTGTTTAGAACAGAAGCAGGTCATCTATCCGGAGCACCATCTGAAAACAGTTCGAAAAGCAGGTGGGTTTCTAATAGAAAACTAAACAAGTCTTATGGTCAAATTTACCGTGAACGTAGGGTGTATTGGAGCTGCGACAAAGACTTGATTAGCGCGATAACGTAACTTATTTTTAAAGACAGCTGTTCCAAAAGAAACCACTTGTTATCGTAAATTGGTTTTGGCGACGCCTAACGGGGAAAAGCACGCGGTAAATGAGTGAATTAAACAGCAGCGATACACATTAGGTGAGGAGGGAGGAAATATTCGGTGATGACTGAGAAAAAAACAAAGAATGATCAGTCCGAGCAGGAAACCAAGGACTGACAATTCTAAAAAGCAACGGTTCGACTTAATACTACCCAAGTGAGCACAAACTCCAAAACGTCTCCCTAACATGACAGCCACGCATCCTCTACTACGCACCCTGACCTCATGCTACTATAAATAAATGTACAGCTCGACATCTGCACAACTGGGTTTAATTAAACTGAGTTTGCCAACTTTTAGGGGGTTTTAACGGGAATCGGTGTCTGCGGGACCAGCGGAGAAGGTGTGAATTGGCTGGGCTCCGTCGCGTCCCTTCGCTATGTACGTGGGCGATGAACCCGCGGGCTTGGTCAGTGGCTCCGGGAAGCGCATCTCCACGGACCCAATGCGACCGGACACGCCTTGGCGCTCTGGCACCAATCGGCAATGCAAGGCAACGCACGCTGTTACACCTAGCAAATAGACGTTAGGCTTGTCCAGGTTTTTTTTTTTTTTTAGTTCAACAACCATGTTATAACGTGCCTGCTCGCTGTGTCTTCATCCACACAAGTGCAGCCCAGTCCACAGGCAAGCCGGGGAAACAAAAGATGGGATCCACACCACGGCGCGCCAGCCTCCAGCTTTAGCTCCTCCCTGCGTGTAGCGAGTGACAGCTGGGATCGCTGCGCTCGCCGAAGGAAGCTTCACCTCCAGATAGGATGACTAGCAGCTTTTGTGGGCGAACTGCGCTCGGTTTCTGCAAAAGCTCTGGGACGCTCATTCCTCACTGCTTTTTAAATACCGATCGGTCCCGTTAGTTTTTTATTTTTATTTTTCATTATTATTTTTTTTCTTGGTAGGATTTAAACATCGTCGCTTGGATTTTCCAGTGGATTTTCGCATTCGAAGAACAAAGTGTGCGCGTTGATTTTAGAAAAAAATAAAATAAATAAATCTCGATTATTATTTTCTAAAAGTACCCCCTTCACGTTGCTGCCATACGTTGAAATACCGAAAGCGAACTATTGTGCGACAAAATCTTTAATGGATTACCACCAGGAGCAGCGGCAGTCCGGTCCCCCGCTCCGCTGACCATTCGTGAGCTGAAGGTAGAGTGTTTACACATTCTCTGTGCCTCTGAAGTAACTTGCATGCGTCTCTAAGACTCTTTGTTCAATGCAATGCCTCTGTGGTGGTGCAATTAATAACCCCGTAACAAGTGCAGTATTAGTAATAAGTAACTTCTGCGTGGGAACGGTGCCGACCGTGTTACTGCAAAACTTTAAGTGCTGTGGAGCAATGGTCAATATGTTTGAATGTGTGTGTGTGTGTGTATATATATATATATATATATATATATATATATATATATATATATATATATATATATATAGTTAGTGTGTTCATGTAAAGAAGACAGCAGTAAATGTATTTTATCGTGCACATTTGCCCATTTGCCTTGATTGGTTTACGGGCGGTTTTACGTTCTTAAATCACATTTCCATTGAGCTCTTAACCTGCATAAATTACGCTTGAGAGGCAGTTAAAAGGTGGCCAGATGCCCTCTCGGATGGAAAACACAAGAGGCGACCCGAACATAAACTACAGTCCTTCCAGAATCGCTTTTTAAATAGATAATTATTATAGTTTTCCCCCCTCTCTCCGAGGATCGGTAAGCAGGTTTGTCGGGAGGACAGTGAGACACCAAAGATACCATGCCGATGTCTTTTGGTACCGGGGCTCAAAGGCTGCCGTCAAGCAGAAGCCTGGCCGAGACTCAGAATCTCACTCTTTCTGTGCTATCCAGTGATATCATAACGTATCAACGTTGTATTCAAACTGCGCGTTTTAGTTTGGTGTTTAAAATAATCCGGACTCATTCCTATGTATCAAGAATAGCGATTTCGATTCATCTGATTGAGTCCAGTAGGTAATTTTCACAGGAGTTTGTGTAGCCGAATGCCGCTTGTGATGTTCACAGTAGAGAGTTGGGCTGGTACTTTGCTATTACGCGAACACGGTGCGCTTTGAAGTGCGATTTCATTCTTTTTTAATTGTTACTCCAAATTCCGCCGTGCATGTTTGAGATAACGCCCTCTTTCAACTGCCTTTCAACTCTAAAACCGGCTTCAGCGAATGAAGTTCCTTTTTAAATTTTTTATAGAACTGTTACTCCACATCCATCCGTGCATGCTGGCCATGACCCCTTTCATTTGAGCCAACTCAAAATGATTTTCTGACAATTAATATGTCGCCAGTGAGGCACGTGGTCACAGTGTAATTTGTTTTCAGAGCAGACAGTTTTATACCTATAAAAGTCCCTTGTTGACGTCGGAAAATACGGATTACACGGACATACACAGACATACACAAGTTTACTCTGGGCATTGATATAACACACTCTCGCTCTCTCTCTCTCTCTCTCTCTCTCACACACACACACACACACACACATATACACACACACACACAAGAGCATCCATGCGCTTTGGTCTTTGCTTACATAGACGCCGGTGATTAGAGATAGCGGCAAGGTGTATCACGCCCCTCGAACAGTGGGAGCGCATCAGGCCCATCAGTTGTCATCCAGGGCGGTGGGGGTTGGGGAGCCAAGGGCCGGCTTGCCGGGTGGTCGCCCCGCCAGTCACTCCACCGGGTCCTAGAGAACGGGGCGGGGGGACACAGCGCGCTAGGATGGGCGCGTCCGCCTCCGACACCTCATCTGGCAGCTGAGACACTCTGAGTGGATGCGGGTTAATCACCTATAATATAGGGCATTCGTCTTATTGCATGAAATGTACACTCATCATCATCATTAGTGTATGTGTGTGTGTGTGTGTGTGTGTGTGTGTGTGTGCTTTCCGTGCACGTAGGCTACAGTATAGAAACAATGCGTATTGTGTATTCATATGGAAAATATATGAAGTCACGTGAAGGGTTTTTGCAGGTGACAAAGCCCCACACACGCCAACTGCATTTTATCATTTGGGTTAAAACACCGGTATTATTTTGTTGGCCCTCTCTAACGTTCTTCGTTTACCAAAAGAAATATTAAAATATCAAGACTACCCAAGAATTTTAGGATGTAGCCTAAACAGCCGTATAGTAAAACAATATATATTTAGCTGCATTTATATTGCGTTAAATGTAATTTCCTAAAAACCCATAAATTAATCAAATGTATAGGCCTACTGAAAGGGTAGACTTATTAATTACAACAAAACATATATATAAACGCTTCAGTTTTATCAAATGTACCGTTATATTGTCTGTGCATTGGGGTAATTTCATTTTAGACAGTAATTACGACATATATTACAACAAAGGTAATAGGATGTAAATAAACCGTGGAAAATTATACCGTCGTTAGGGAAGTTCTGGTTCAGGTTCATTTTCAGGCAGTGTTGAGAAAAGACCAGCTTTAAAAACATCAGCTTTTAAAATGAACGAAATTCTGGCCCAATATACTGAAAATTCATTAGCAAAAGATTAATAGCAGATCGCCGCCAAACAGCGCCAGGGTTGACTGGGAGATTGAAGTGAACTTGGTTTTGCCACCGGGACGACTGACCGTGTCCGTAAGTATCGGCGGCGCGCTGAGCGCGGCCGATCTGCCTTCTGAGTAACAATGAATCTGCCTTTGTGTGTCTGTCACCCGCCGTGGTGGGGGGCGTGTGTCCGTGCGCTTCGGCCAAGGGGCGCTGCGTGTGAGTGATGAGTCCGGAGATGCGGCTCAAAGGAGCCGGCGCGGCTCATTGTCGATTTCAATGCATGGGTGGCAGCATATCTGATAGATTTGTAAACGAGAGCGGCGAACACTGGGTGCCATTGTTGGTGTTTCACTTGACAGGTGTCTCATTAATGACGGTCTGTCTAGTGAGTTTCAAACGCCTATTGCCACCGTTATATATAAAAAGTCCATATTTAAAAATATCCGCCCGCTTCTATTAGGAGCCGGAGTTGCTCTAAAGCTTACGTGGACCTGATATTTTCAGTTTAATCTAAATTGTGGGAAAAAAAGACTTATATTAAAAAATTTATCGGATGGTAATAGTGTATATCTGGAATTACGCAACATAAAATGTAGCTGAAGATTTATAAGAATTCTTAGCAAGACGGGAACCAATATGATGATGAGGAGTATTATTATTATTGTTGTTGTTGTTGTTTATTGTTTGTTCTGGGTAAATATTCCGATATTTGGGGAATATCTTGAGATTTAACCTTACACCCATGGTATGAAGCCTATTGTGCTGTATGCCTCTAGCCCGATTAGGCTGAATCGTGGCTGTCACCCCTGTCTCCCAAACAATGATCTTTAATTCTCATTTTGGTAGCTGGTCGCTCAGCTGTGGTCACATGGTTGGCTGAACAGTCATTAATGGGTCTGTCCTGTTGTTGGAAATCACTCCTTCCTACTTAATGCCGTGATTGATGATGATTTTCAAGAGGGTAAATGATGTTCATTACAAAGATACCTGGAAGCGCATAAAATCCATTATTTATGAAGCACCAAATCCTTCATTTTTCAGAAATGAGCTGAAATCCCGCTGCATGTTTTAAAGCAGAGATATACTGTGGCCCTAGCGGAGTGAAACGGGGGTTTACAATTCTACCCACTATTTAATTGTACAGATGCAAATCCTTTCTATTATTTTGATTTAATTTCTGGATTTTTAGGGTCATGTTGAATATGCACAAGGAAATGCTAATACGTTACATTTTGGAAATCAAAAAAAAAAAAAACGAAGATCTACTTTCTGGATGGTACCGCGAATCACTTAGATTGAAGCACGAAGATAATTAGAGAACTTAATAGACGTCTGGGGAGCGCTGTTAGCATGTAGCCGCGCATAATCACTGAAGCCTGTTACGTGTATAAGTAGATATTAAGGGGATAATAAACCTCACTGCCTGCTCTGTGGTTTATGTCATAAATATAAATGCAGCGTTGAGTCGAGATTACTTGCTGGATATTTGTTGCCTGCACGGTTGAATCCTCATTCCCCGACTGGTCACTCGTCTCCAGTGGTGTTGCATCAGTCGAAATGCTAGTCAGACTTTTCCTTTCTGTCTTATTCATCAACCCAGCAGATGTTGTTACATGATTTTAGAAAAGCTAATCTTCCTTCGGAGCAAAATGACGTCCTGGTGTTCACAGTGAAAGAGGAAAATTTTGCATCAGAGTTGTTATGCATTCAGTGTGGTTTTCAGAACACCGAGGCAGCGCTGAATAACTCAACAAATACGCTTTGGTACGAATAAACATATTTTTTTGTGTGTTGACACGATTTGCCTTTTTGGGAGACTGGCTGGTAAAGCTAAGCAAATTAAACTACATTAAGTTAAACTCCGGGATGTTACATGAAGTTGCAGAGATTTTGTTTTGAACGAACGCCTGTTTTAATTCGTTGTTAAATGAACAACCGTAAGACCTAACAGTCAGCTAGCCTGAGTTGTGATTCACAGTAGTATTTGAATGTTGCTTGCAATGTTGGTCTGGCTGCTTTGGACTGAGTGTTCAAAAATATGCGGTGTGGATTGTGCCTACGGCATTCTTATCTGACCTGGAAAAGCACCAAAGACAAGTGAGCAGAACGAGGCAGGAGCTGGGAAGGTTCTGAGATGTGGCTCCACCCACACCTCTGTCTCTATCTCCCAGGACGGGAGCGAATGCCATCGCGTGTCCTTGTCCCCTTCTGCTGCTGTGTTTGCGACTTGCGGGGACCTGGCCCCAGCCCCCTAGTGGGTCCCTCGCTGATCGTGCTATGGATGGGCATGGCCTCCCCCCTCCGAGACCCCTGACACCACTCAGAGGAGACCACCTTTGGGTTGAGTTCACTCACAGCGGAGCAGAATATATTTAGCACGCTAAATATTTAACTTCATCTCTCTGCACTGACTTTCATCTGATGTCATGTCTCCCTGTGCATTTGGTGTGCCTGAGGTGGGTTCTCCCTGCTTGCTCTCCTGCCTGCTCTTTCCTGAAATGTGCAGATTATCGACTGGAAACAACATTAACTCCGATGCCTCCCTGGTGGTCCACCTTCAGATTCATTGAAAGCTGCGATGGAAAGCAAGAGCTCTTACCACTGCCGTTAAAGTAAATATTTTACACTGGGTGTCAAGTTCACTGAGGCCAGAGTTAAATGCCCCCATGGTAAATGGCCCTGACCACTCTGCGATGTGGGAACATCCTGGCAGCTGTACAGCTCACAGAGCAGAGACGTGTCTCCTTAATTGACTTGCTTTACCTTTCTTTGGTTTTCATTACCAGTTCATTTGTAATTTCCATTGTATTCATATGTTCTTACCAGACTGATACTTTTCTCCAAAGCCACTTCCAGGTCATTGTAAATAATATGGGTGACAAACAGTCAAAGAACATAAACACACACATGTAATTAGTGAGGATAGGGCACCTTATGGAGCCACATAGACTGATTTGCCTCACGTGCTGTGAAGTTCCACCTTGCGTGGTTCCTAGTGGCTCTTAATGAGGGTTTGGGGTCTGAGGCATGAATGCCCCATCTTGCCATTGAGTTTTCTGCCCTCCTTCCGGAAGTCACTGTCGACCAGACTGATGAATTTACTCGACTGGAACCCGAAGTCCTGTGGTTCAACAGCCAGTAAAAACCAGGGTGCATCGATTTCCTGGTCCGACAGATCTGATGTCATTTCCGGGGACCGGGGAACCGCAGGGCAACGTTCTGCGATGATCGCGTCAAGGAGCACCGAGGAACCTCATTCCTCCCATCCCACTGTCACATGTCCCTTACTGGCCTCACAGTGAGACGGTTCCCTGTGAGTATCCTGAAAGACCCTCAAGAGTGACGGAATCTGAGACTGCGATGTAGAAGCTATTGCTTTTGGGCTCCTGAAGTAAATGAACGCTCCCTTCAGCCTCTCTGTGCTGGCATCTTAGTAGTTGCCCCATGTGGGCGTGTATGTTAAAGAGCTTCCTGGCTATAACCCTCTGGTCAGAAGGTCCTTCCCAGCTGAGATGAGAGGGCGGGATGTGCTTGGATGGAGTGTTTTTAATCTAATGACCAGACACCAGAGATGGCAGAAGGTCTGAATTCTGCATGGCGTCTTTTCCAGCGATCAAGACCTTTCAAAGGCCATTTCTGCGATAGTACATCTTCGTACTATTGACCCAGTTTAGGGACATTGAGTATGCAGACATTGAGTACATAGCCATGGAGTATGTAATCATGGAATATGTAGTCGATGAGTATGTAGCCACGGAGTGCAAAATCCTGTAGTACATAGCCCTGGTGTACGTAGCTATGAAGTACATATCCATAGAGTATGTAACCATAGAGTGTACAGCCATGGAGTATGTAGCCATTGAGTTACTAGGTAGCTGTTGAGTAAGTAGCCTGTGACGTAGTGGGGTTGGTGTGCAGGCGGATATGAGCTGCCTGTATTCACAGGTGCCCTGTGCAGTTTCCGCCTGTGGTATGTACTACTGAAAAGAGGATCTCCGCAAGCTGGGCTCTTGATGTTTTATCAGAGGCACAGCCCGCAATGTGCTGAGCAGACACCTGAGGAAAGCATTCGTCAGCAGCGGGGGGGGGGGGGGGGGTTGGGCGCGAGCTTCAGGAAGACGGAGGAGCCCACGGAGAGGACGTGCGGTTCCGGAGCTGGGGAAGTGCGCTTAACCTGAACCGCTTAAGTAAATATCCAGCCGAACAAGCGGTCAGCTGGACAGGCCGGCCCGGCGGTTCACAGAGACGGAGATCAATAGAACGGCGCGCGGACAAGTGGCGCACTATCCTCGCCGCCGACTTTTTTTCCCTCGTTCTGCTAAAGTGCGACGTGCAAAAGCAGCAGTTAACTAGGTCAGGCTCCCGTAATGTGTGCTTATCCACGGTACAATTTGAAAATCACAGGTTCTAAGCCGTTTGCCTCCCCGAAATCCAGCTGCAGTGGCTCGGCCCATTAAACAGGGTCCACCGGCCCACTTTTCCACGGAGTTATTAGTGGAGACACTCGGGGGAGAAGCACGGTCTGACACCTGTGAAGTATATGACGGTGTAATTACAGTCTTCACTGTGACAACAAGCTCTACGGGGTGAAAACAACATGGGGGATGGAGTGGTATGTAAAACCTCAGGAGTTAATGGTGGTTAAAATTACACCCATGTCTAAATGAAGTTTTGATGAATTAGTCTGACCAAGCCGCTGGGATGCCAGTCTGCTGGTTTTCTTCCCGTTTCCTTTCTGTTGAGTGGGAAAAAAAATGGTGATAAAGTCATAATTTCCAGCGTTGCATTTATGTACAGTTGGCCTGGTGTGACAGCATGAAACGATTTGCTGTGTTAATGTTTAGTGTAAAGCATCAATTAGGCGAGCATTGATTTGACAGAGAATAAAGTCATAAAAGGGCCCCCTCCCAGACACGGCTGAAATCTCATCCCTGTGCGCCTGTCTTCCTGCTCAGGGTGCTGAGCTGACGATCTGGCTGCCGTACAGTTTCGGGGAGAGGGAGAATTACACAGGCTTTACTTCAGTGACAATGAATACGGGCCACCCAGGCCTGCGAATGAGATGCAGGAAGACACGAGCTGGGAAAAACGTATGGCTGGAAGAGGTAAAGCTGGGAGATTTAAGGTTGGGAAGACATTGGGATGAAAGAGGTAAGGTTAGGAAATACAGAGCTGGAAGACGGGGTTGGGGAAGTCACAGAGCTGGGAAATGTACATTTGGAAATCACTGGGGCGAACAGGAGAATGGCTGAATGTGCCCCTGTAGACCTGAAGCCTGGACGGCTGTTTAACAGAATTCACAGGATCCGCAGACATTCGTCTGTCCGCTGCTGTATTTATACCTTCTGAAATCTCGTCTCGCTGCCAAAAGGCGTGGCTGCAAAATTGCTAATTCAGCATTGCACGTTTCGCAACTGACAAACAAATGTATTTTTGTACCGCCGTTTTGAATGCGCCCTCCGAATTGGGCCATGAATTAACGCTTACGGGATGCTGTATGGCCCCCGGCCGCAGTTTCGGCAGCTCATTGGTGGCGGGTGGCACCGCATAGCCCACGCGTGGTGCTGGTGGGATCTGGCTTCCCCCCCCGCCTCCCTCAACTCCACGGACACCACCCCTCCTTTTGAATCTATTAATCATATATTTGCCATAGTTTTGGGGGCCGAGGCCGTTCCGGGAGGCCGGGGAAAGGGCCGGGGGGAGGGGCTTATCTCCGAGCAGCCAGACTGTTTAGTGGTCCGCTTGTGGGGGGATAAACGGCACAGGGAGAGGGGAAGCGGAAAATGAGGATCAGCCTGTAAGTCGCTGGGGAGTTTTTGGTGGAATCATCACACAGTACTGGGTCACATGAAGTACTCATTCCCAAAGAATGAATGGAAACTGGCAAAGCCACCGTCGGCCGCTCGAGCACGATGGGCAAATCAGCTTTTCTTTGGAAACTGCTAAATATTGTGCTATCTGTCCATCTGCGATAGGAGAAAGGCCTCAGGGCCGCCTCACCTCAGGGCGGCCTCACCTCAGGGCTGCCTCACCTCAAGGCTGCCTCACCTTTGGGCCGCCTCACCTCAAGGCTGCCTCACCTCAGGGCCGCCTCACCTCAGGGCTGCCTCACCTCAAGGCTGCCTCACCTCTGGGCCGCCTCACCTCTAGGCCGCCTCACCTCAGGGCCGCCTCACCTCTAGGCCGCCTCACCTCAGGGCCGCCTCACCTCAAGGCTGCCTCACCTCAAGGCTGCCTCACCTCTGGGCCGCCTCACCTCAAGGCTGCCTCACCTCTGGGCCGCCTCACCTCAAGGCTGCCTCACCTCAAGGCTGCCTCACCTCTGGGCCGCCTCACCTCCGGGCTGCCTCACCTCAGGGACGCCTCACTTCAGGGCTGCCTCATCTCAGGGCCGCCTCACCTCCAGGCTGCCTCACCTCTAGGCTGCCTCACCTCAGGGCCGCCTCACCTCCGGGCCGCCTCACCTCCGGGCCGCCTCACCTCTAGGCTGCCTCACCTCAGGCCCGCCTCACCTCAGGGCCGCCTCACCTCAGGGCCGCCTCACCTCTGGGCCGCCTCACCTCCGGGCCGCCTCACCTCAGGGCCGCCTCACCTCCGGGCCGCTGAATCCAGGCTCTTAGTGCGCTTTATGCATGCCCATCATTTCCAGAACCTAGGTGTGTTTATGTATGACCAGCCCCCTGGAAAATGCTGTGTTTTTGGCTCTTGGTTATTGTCTCATCATAATTTATAATTAAAGATATGGTGGTATTGCAGCCTGCAACATCCAGCCTTCCTCCAATGTGTGCCTGCAATCCCAGTCAGCCTTATTACAGTCAACAGATCACACTTTTGGTGAGGTGGACAATGGACAGTTCCCTGATCACAGCCTTTTCTTCCATTTTTCGTGTGTAGAATAAAGAGAACCGGCCATTGTGAGGTCCTCTGGGCCAACATCCAGATTCTGACAAAACTTTGGCCAAACTTGGCGATCTTTTCCTGCTGATAGGCTTAGCACGGCTCACACAGCTGACCGGAGTCTTGGGATTTTCCCGAAACAGTGTTTTTTTTACTCCTTGGGAGGCAGTAAGGTCCCCCCAACCCCAGTCCCGGTGACATCATATTCCCACCCTTCCCAGGTGCGTGGGAAATGGGGTCGCACTGGCCATCCTGACACTACTGTCCACTAGCGATTCTTCCAGGCAGACATATTGTGATTAGTGGGAGGCAGGGTCTGAGGCCTAGCCAATCATGGTGGGGTAGGGGAGGGGCAAGTTTATCTCCAAGGTGTTCGTTTCTGTAAGATGGGCCCCCTACCTGGTGGCGTTGCCCAGAGGGACAGATGATGTCATCCTTGTTTGTCTTTTTTTATTCTCTATTTTCTCGCTAGATGTTTCAAGCAGGGGTATAAACCAGGAACCAGGAACCAGGAAAGACGTGTACCCCCCCAATATTTAATTTGGCTCCTTAGATTACCCCCCCCCCCCACTTTTCATTTATATTATTAAGTCGTGTCCCTACCAATAACAAACTTTCCCTACATCACTGGTTTCATGGTCCCTGAAAACACACAGTTCCAGTGGAAAATGGCTCCGTTTGTTACCATCTTGGGATTAATATCAGCGCAGCCCCCGGCGTTCACACTGCCACAGTTACTGGGTCACGGTCGCGGCTCTTTTTAAAACAGCACATCTGGAGGGATCTGTCCGCCGCCGCCAGATATCGCCGGCAACGGGGGCCACGACACTGCCGCTTTGTGTACGTTTATTGTAGCAATAATGAGCCAAATTGGTGCCATGTGGCCTCGCTCATTGCCCCCCCACACCCCACCACAAGGGCCCCACTGTTCTCACTCCTGCTGGCCTATTAGCTTTGAGGAGGGGTGCGGGGAGGGGGGTGCATGCAGCACAAATCTCAGCTGATACAGGATATTGCCTATCAGGAGTACTACGCTTCCAGACGGGTGGGGGTCTACCTGCGTTTCAGACAAGCAGACATTGTCCCTTGTATCTCGGCCTGGACCAAGGGGACGAAGAGGGCTTATGAAGTAGGTCAAGGTTCTACTTTCAGAGGGACAGCTCCCGCTAAGGTGCCCAGCGTTTCCTGTCACGGGGGCGACAGGTATAACCTTAGATCCAGGCTGAAGATGCGTAGGAACAGCAAACCGTTCCTCGCAGCCTCATGCATCGTAGACTGACTGGCTGGCATGACCGTAAGCTTCTCGCCAACCCATGTGTTTATGTTCACAAACAGCTGCTCGGGATGGCTGACCGGGAAATCAGGTCAGGCCGGTTTCCCGTATCCAATGCCTGCGTCACCATCACTTGTACAGCAGCAGCCGCTCCGAAGATCCTCTGGGTTTCACTGGCCACAGAGACATTGTCAGAAATGCCGGCAAAGTACCGATGTGCCTTTGCAGCACAGTTGCTGATTGAAGGTTAGTAATTCAAATAAACATTTAGCCTTTTTAACGAGGCCTGCCTTTGGACGGCTGGCTGCTGTTTATGATACGTGGTCTCTCTTTAGTCTGGCTAAATTTCCGTTACAGATGAAACACCACGTAGCAGCACAGAGACTCGGCTGAACTGTAACCTCCCAATCACTTGTATAATCCGCGGAGTATCGTTTAGATTCGCGTGTGATTCATGAAAAACGATCTTGAATGAACAGATTAAAATGGAGCCCACCATACATTTTCCTGTAATTAATCTATCACAGACCACGGTTTGGCCGGCCCGTATTTAATACTCCTTGGATGATCTATTTTATCGCATTACTTGCAGAATTTAATTTGCGATGCATGAAATACAGCCGTTGCTCATACTTCACATTCTGATAAAATGTGTTTTTTTTGTTTTTTTTGCACTTTGCTGTTGCTAACCCTTGACTGTAGCTCTCTAGCATAGAGGATATGAGGCGATTCCCGGTCTCCCCCTTTGTGGAAACAGACATGAGGTTTCCCATATGACATCCGCTGGGGTGTTCTTCTGATGAGGAAAACCGTCTGTCAACACCGAGTTAGTCAGCCATCTTAAGTTACCAACCCGCTGGCAGCTTGGGAGCTGGTTAGTTATGAGAGCTCACGACGGGTAACCAGATAGCGATAAGGAGAAACCCTACCCACGCTCACTGTTATTGCTTAGAGCCTGACCTACATAGGACTTCGGAACGTCTGCGTACCTGCCCGTGATCTCCCATACAATTCCTGGGACTGCCCTGTTCCCTCACCCTTACCGTCGGGGAGACGCTGACATTATCTAGAATAAACAGGATTCTGTTTGGCACGACCGATAACATGGTGGTTCCCAGGTCGTGGTGGCGCCGGAGGGTGATCGGCGGCCTCTACAATCCACCTGGTTAATGACTCCTTCTCCTTAAAGATGGAGACTCGGAAAGACGCCAAGTGAAAGATTAGGTTCTTGCCCGCAGTGGCTCTTAGTTACTCTGCACTGCATGAGGGAGATTAAGTTCTCCATCTCCTGAAAAGCGTGCCACATTCGTGGTGGCTCGGGGCCAGCTGTGACGACTCCAAGATGAATACGCTGATCGCCGTCGGGTTGGACATCAGCTGCAGTCTTGGGAGCAGTTAGGAGACTTTGTCAGGCATAAAAGAGCCCTTGAACCAAAACGAGCAGCGGTGTAGGATTCCACCTGAACGGGATCGTTTACCTCTTTCACCATAAACGCCGTCATGGTGCTTTAGGAGAACGTTCTTGCGCTCAAGCTCTGACAGATTTCACTGCCCTGGTTTCTGTCGGGCCCCCCTGCCTGACTCATCCCGGGAGACTCCAGCGATTAGTGGGGAGAAAGTCAACCTGGGGTCAATTACTGGGACCCCCTTGGTCTTTGTTGTCTGTCTTTGCCCCCTTTCTAATAAAACTGCTGTCTCACTGCTGCTTCCTGTGCTGCCCCAGAAGCTAGTGAAGTAGTAATTACCATGTCTTCCTGCCTCTGTGGCAGACCAAGGTGTCAGACTATTGTGCTGATATCATTTTTACTAAATTCTGTATATTTGTTTGTCTGTTTGGTCTTTCGTTTGTTCACTTGTTCGTTTGGCCATTCTTCTTGGACATCCTTTTGTTTCATTTTCCTATCACTTGTCTTGCGCGAAGGGTTGTGGCAAGAGTAGCACACCGAGCGAGTTAGCCCGGACGTCTTTTCTCCATGGTCACTTGCTAAAGCTCGATTCCTGGGATCCCAAGATGTTCTAAAGGTTGAAGGGTGTAGAGTAATTTCCAACATGCAGATGTTGAGGGGATGCACGCACACCCGCTCAGCATGCTGCCGTTCGCCTGACATCCGAAGCACAGCCACCTGCGGAAGGGACAGGAAGTCCTCGGGTAGCTGGTCTGCAATGGAAGGAAGCCAGTGATTAAGAAACTATCAATTCTGGATGACGATGTGTGGGCACTTTCTGAGCCGTTTATAGGTGGCTGTGTCGGCTATTTATTGCATTGCTGCGGAGGCATTGTGTTTCACCACTGTAGGACGCGGTATAATACACACCAACATGGAAAAGGAATATTTCCTCTAGCCTGTGTTTGAAACCCCACCACTGTGTCCTTCTCGCTCTTACTGAAGTAGTGTGACACTCGTCAAGAACAGAAGTCAGGACAGGTCAGGGTCCCATGAAGTCACTGTCTTCTGGAGCAGTTAGTGTTCATATAACCTCTGACACTGTGCCCATAATCAAATGGTCACTACTGGGCCCTTGCATCAGAACCTGAACCCCAATTGCTTTGGGGTCTGGATGACCCCACTATCTCACTTGTATGTCGCTTTGGATGAAAGCATCTGCTCAACATGTAAATGCAATTTCAGGGTCGTTGTGTGGCTTGGGGTGTTAGGACACAGTGCCTGTGGTCAGAAGGTTGCCGGTTCAAATCTAAGAGTTGGCAGAGTGATGTCATGGTTGGGCCCCGGAGAAAGGCCCTTAACCCCCAATTGCTCCCGGGATTGTATGACCTTGCCTGACCCTCTGGAAAATGTGCGTCGCTTTGGACAAAAGTGTCTGCTAGATAAATAAAATTTTTAAATGAAAAGACTGGCAAATCTTTAGAGGAAAAATGGTTATCTTCACACACCTCACTTAATATCCGGTGAGGTGAGTCTGCCTGGACCGAAGCTCCTGCCACACAAAGTAGTAACGTCATGACACATTTCAGCCTGGTGAAGAGAAGCTCCGCCCTTCTGTTCAAATCTCTCTCCCCCCGAGGTGCAGATTCCTCTCGTGGCGTGCTGACAAACGCGAGCATCACCCTTAATCCTAGCAGTGGCTGACGTTAAGATCTGGTACAGCGCCTTATCTCGGAGAACGTGGTGTTCGGGGGGCCTGCTGGAACTGCCTCGGTGATGTCAGATGTTCAATGGCACCCTTCTCCGGTGACCCGGGTATCGGCCGGATCGAATACCGCCAGCTGGAGGTTGCATTTCCCATCAGTTAAGTGACTGATTGGAAGCCAGCTGGTCAGACGTGTGGGAGTCAGATGTCAGATAGGGAAGGGAGCGGCTTTGATGCCACCCACGTGCGTTAGAAGTGTTTGATTATTGCGAGGCGAATAAATCTCATCAGTCGGGTTGTGTGTTTGACAGCCAGATGCAATTCGGGTTCTGCGGGCGCTGGGACGAATAATGATTACTGCTCACTCTTTTCACAGTCACTCTCAGTGGAGTGTAATTTCAGATTTAGCCGCTATTCAAGAAGCCATTGTCAACAGATCCAGTTCATTAGTCCCAGCGAAACCAGTTACAACAAACAATGTGTCCTGTGCCTTCTAGATTAGGTACATTATTTGGTGGTGCTTGAATCTGAGGGAGTGTACATGCACACACACACACGTGAAAAAAGGCCTTTGTCGTTAGCGTGTGAGTTCATTCATGTTTTGCAATGGGACCATGCTGGGGGATTCCAGTGCGACCTGCTTCCCGTGTTGAGTTTCATCTAGAAGGAGCATGACGCAGATGCCCACTGCCCCGGGCTCTCTTACAGCAGAGCTCCAAACGGCAAACACTCGGCGCTGTGTCTTCGGCCCGGGAGAGAGGTCCGACGGTACCGACGGGGCTCCCTGGCCCGAGAGTCCGGCACACAGACCCCCATTATACCCTCCCGATGCGGGCCGCCTCGAGCCCAGACAGCGAGGCCTACAGAGGAGGCCTGTCAGGGTTATAAATTATTCTGTAGTTTTCATATGGTAATCGCTTCCCTACTTGTTTTTCAAACTGAGTTGTTTTAATGAAAGTGGTCATTCATTGTGTGCTCCTGTATGGAATGTGACAGCTCTTCCTATTTAGGGAGCTTAATTGACCCTCTGCAGAAGGGGACTAAAGGGGGAGGGGCGAGTGCCCAGGAGGACGAAGAACGGTCCTTGTTATGTGGCCCAGCATGCTCCGCTTACATCGCCGCGCTTTTTCGGGAAAGGAGAATCCCGCTGTTTTAAAACGGCAGTAAAATAAACAATGTAGGGGTGCTTGGGGCGTTTGACTTTAAGGCAGGCAAGGTGGAAAGATGCTTATTAACACTTCGTAGAGGTAACCTGAACGTTTGTGACGTACAGATGCGTTCAGGTGTCACTCTTAGGTGTGTGAGGAGGGAGCGTCATCCTGTGGGCTTGAACCTCCGCCCCCACGCAATCTATACACCCCAGCGTCGCCTTTAAGGACCAGAGCCCATGTCTTACTGGAGTCCACAGCAGAAGGTGGGCAGCCACGCTACATGGGAATAACGATTTGCCCTCCAGGACGGATCTGATTACGCTCCGTGCGTCAGGTGTGTGGACCCACCCACACCACCACACCACCACACCACGTGGTTCAAAATTTGGTGACGTCCCATTGTTTCCACATGAATATTTCCACGGCAACTACCCAGTTTGCACAGGGCCAGCCCATGACCTGGCTGGGTCAGGGGTATTATTGCTGGGCTGAGCCTGAGAATGTGGGTATCTGAGCTGTTCAGGGTAACTTGTTGCTTATGAGGCACCATGAACTGCGTGTGGTTCTAAGAGGGCCATTAACAGCACCTGAAGCTCTTGGAGGTAACCAAATAATCCTTGGAGGAGGAGCTGAAGCCCCCTAAAGACTCTTATAGAGCCGGGTGACCTTTCTGTGTAAAGGGGAAGTGGGCGGGGGGCACATTTTGGGCACCGGCCGCCTCGCCCACGCCGCATCGGTTCCTGTCACCTCTTGGTGTGCGAAGGTGTCCCCGTGCATCGATTCCCCGCACATCTGACAGCTCCCCTCCCTTTCGATGACTCTGCCGACATCCTTCCAGGCTCACTCGCGTTACACAGGGAGACAGGCTATTTGCTTAAGAAGCTTGTCATATAACTTACAATCCCTCCCCTTATCCTTCGCTTTTCCTTCCCCTAACACTGTAAATTCAGTTTGGTTTTTATATAGCGCCTTTCTGCTGGCACAGTGGCCCAAGGCGAGCTCTGTGTTGATCTTCATGCTGGTTTGGGCTTTCATGTTCATGCAGGAATGCTACAGTGGCCTCCGTACCACCATTTACTCCCCTCACCAGTAGTTGCCCCGGCAGACTGTAACGACGCATGATAAACGGAGAGCGGCGGATTGTGTGACACGTCGGATCTGGCCAAGAATCTGGGCCCTAATGGACCGGCGGGGACACGGTGCCCCGAAGCGTCTCAAAGGCAGACGGGGCATCAACAAACACGCTGAAACGGCACATTTAGCACCGCGGGAATGACATCAGGTGCAGATGGACCATGAAGGCATCACACGGGCCGCCGAAGTTCCCCGTGACAGCAGAGCGCGTTCACGCTCGCTGGGCTGCGTCCGGTGCCGGCCTTTTCACTGAGGACACGTCTCTCCCTCACACTCCAGTGCCCCGCAAAGCTTCTCTTTGGCTCCACTCAAAGGGCCGACTTAGCAACCGCGGAACAAGCGGGCTCCGCTCTCGCAGCCGGCTCCCCTCCTCATTCCTGGCAACGCAGAACCCAAAGGGGGGGGGGGGGGGGCGCAGGAGAGAGGAGAACAGAACACACCCGCTGTGTGTTTGTATCCGTGCTGCTCGTCAGTGCTCGACGTTCAGATGGACAGAACAGCAATATTTGGAACCGCTGATGAATTTATATAGAAGTGGAACAAAGCTAGCATGGCATGTCCTCTCCTGTAGAGGTGCATTATGGGTAAGGGAGACCAGGACAGCCCCTGAAATCTATGCCTGCGGACGAGAGGATGTGGGGGCCTAGTCCTGGGAAGCCCCCCCCCCAGCCCAGACCATCAGCTTCAGCCTGATTAATTACAGTCCCATCCTGTCTCAGCTGTGGGGGCCTACAGAGGCATCAGCACTGCCCCCACCTCCCATTTCACTAAATTGAAAACCTGGAGGATGAGTCACAGTCCCAAACATGGGTGGGGGCCCACTGAGGTCTGCCAGGTGGGAATCGATCCCCTCTGCCACCAGCCACCCCCCTCCCCCTCAGGGAATTCCAGGGTGGGGGTGGTCCTCATTGACAGTTATGGGTCTCAGGGTTTGTGTCACTGTTTAATATTCGGGGGGGGGGGGGGGGGCGAGTAACCGGCTCCCGTTAACATATAAACAGGGGTTTAACATTGTTAAGTCACTGTAGCTTTAAGGAGCCGGCAAGCTAATGAAGAGTAATAATAACAGAGTGGCTGGGGGGGCGAGGGGGGCGTGTGGGGGGGGGGGTAATGGGCTGGTCAGCAGCGGAGTCCCAGGTGCAGCCAGCTGCCTGCACACCTCTATTTCAGCTGCTAAAGCGCCTGTGTGAGGCAGTGGAGCAGAACAGGCGAAGTGACAGGAGTATTAATCATGCAGTCGTTTTGGATGCGCTGACTGCGCGCAAGAAGGCAGGCGGGGCTGCGGGCGGAGCTGCGGGCGGGGCTGCGGGCGGAGCTGCGGGCGGGGCGCCACCGATCGGCCCTCAAGCTCAGGACGCGTTGCCGGCGCCAGATCGGTCCGTTTGGGTCTGCGGTAACAGCGGGTGAAACACCAGCATGCTTGGTGAAATGTTACCGTTTCTTTAAAAGCTTTAATATTCGGTGTCCCCTGCAGCTGATGACAGCTGCTTCAGGAGACCGACGCCTCCATGCGGGTTTTGACACGCTGATGTCCGTTCTCGGAGCTGGACCGCGTTGCGGCAGGCTGGCTGACCCTTTGGATCGGGACACGTGCCTGTAACTAAACCTCGCTGTAAGGTGATCTGAGGTGGGCGGCCCGCTGGCTGCAGCTGGGGCCGCTCAGGTGCCCGCCGTGGTTTGCTCCATGTCGTTCCTTAGGCTGGACGGCGTTGATGGATGGAAGCACACGCCCGGGCAGAGCGGCCCTGCTGTTTAACCCACCAACGAGACGCCCTGTTAGAAATTACAGCGTACCGCCATGTACCAGGTGATTGAGAACCTCATTCAGTCATGTGACATCGCCCTCTCTCATCGCCACGGCAATGGACGCTAACACGGCTCGCCGGGTGTCCTCTGTCTGTGTTTGGTGGGTGGGTGGGGGGGCCTATTTACACAAGCAGACACCCTGCGGGGACCCAGCTAATTGGTCACACGGATTGGGCCCCATCTGATTAATCCAGCCTCCACAAAGGCACGGGCTGGTGTCACATGGCGTGGGACACAGAAGGATGGGGGTGGGGTTAGGGTAAGGTTTGCCGAACAAAGCCCTGCAGGCGAAGGAGGATGTGGGGGGGGGGGCAGCTCAGTGGAGCTGATTCTGTGTCTGGGCTCAGCCTGTTATCTGCAACCCCCCATTGCCGCCCGTGGGTGGGGGCATCGGTGCCCCGCCTTGTCCCCCACATGGCTCCAGAGGCCTCATTCCAAATTACCTTCTATTTTGGCAGTAAGGAACCCAGAGTACAGACCCCAGCTGTGTCACAGACGTGGCGGACAGAACAGCCTTTGATGAGACCGCGGACGCAGTATCTGTGTTTCTCCTCTGGCCGTTTTCAGCCGCGCGTTATCCTACCCTATCGCTGCCAGGCTTCTCTACACCTTCGACGTGCAGGCGGCATCGATCTTGCCCGCAGTGAGTGCCGCGCGCTGGCCGGCTCGATGTTTGCGCATAATTAACACCTGATGCAGCCGAGCTCGCTCAAAGGGGTCATTTCGCTAACGAGCTAATTGCCCTCATTGGCTTCTTGCACTCAAATTAAGCTCATCCTACCTGCCTGTTACCCATTCCAGGACTGAAGTTTATGCATGTTAAGCGGCGGCGAAAGCAGAACTCCACGTGTCGATCGTCGGATTCGCGACGGTGATTGAGGCTCGCAGGCTGAAGTTTGACAGCGTGCCGGAGGTTACTTGTGGTTCCAAAGCTGAAGCACGTACAAACGATTCTCTGGGAGATCGACCTGTGGACAGCACCGGCTGGTAGATAAATTACATTTAATAGAGGAAAATGGCTGCAGATTTATTTGATTAGAATCCAGCGCAAATCAGAGCATGAGGGGTTTGTGTGAGTGAAAACACATATTAACGTTACAAGGCAAACGGTGCACGGCAGAATAACAACAGACGCATTTTAAAAACGTATCGGCTGTTTTTTAGAGTGATAGCTGTCCTGACAGCTAAATCCGTTCAGCCAAAACCTGACAGAAAACCAAGAGTAAATTTGAGATGATTAGTGTTTAAGTCGGCATGATCCTGGCCTGTCACCACTTTTCACTCTCACTTGAAAAGGTTGTTAATATTCAAAGGGCGTAATTGCTAAGACGGGTGGGGGTGGGTGGGGGTGGGGGGGGGCTTCCGCCTGCACAGGCTGCGTACGGAGTGCACCTGTGTAAGCGCAGGGATCCTGCTTGCCGTGGTGTGCGTCGTCGTCCAAGAGCTCTCAGGTGGTTAGCCTGAGCTAGGACTCCTGCCCCATTAAACTGTCATTAAAAGAAACCTACTGCTTCCAGCTGCTGCTCGTCCACAATTCCTTGTATTCTGGAGTCTTTCTCTAATGGGAATGAAGACCTTTAGCCTCATAATGAAATGCAACCTGTTTGTTAAGTGGGGAAGATGCTGTCGAAAATGAGAACAGGCATTGTCGACTCGTCATGTGGCGCAACGTATCAAATTGACTGCGTTTGTGTTTGTCTTTTTGTCACAGAAAAGAAGAAAATAATGCTGCGTTTCTCCTGGAAGAGTCCTGCTTCAAACTGTTCCAAGCTGTAAGGTACAGCAGTTCATTTTTTCTCCTCTTAGTCTGTGCTGTTCGTAAGGCCGTTAAATAACTCAAAGGAAACAGTTTATAGATTTTTTTGTGATGCAGGACATCTATGGAGGGAATTCGCTGGTCTCCAGGAAGGCCTTCCTCATGTGGCTTAGAGTGTGGGAGCATAGGCAGTAGCTGTTAAGCAAGGGTTCGGTGTGGGATCGGCGCTTAATGTGGGCAGAATCTGGCTTCGCCGTGGAGACGTGTGGCACCTTCCGGAAAGGCCCACTGGATTTGTTCTGAGGCCTGTAGCCAGCCTATTTGGAAAACTCAGAGTGGGATTATCTGGAATTTTGTGCAGCATATATTAAGCTCCAGTGAAAGTGCTAAGTGAGACATTACCCCAGGGGGCTCCTTCGTGAGGCCAATCCCCGAACCCCCCACCCCCCCAGCCCCCAAATTTACTGGCAGATCCACTTTGAAGGGGGCTGCCAAATTGGCCCCGGGGAGCCTCCAGATCCGAGGAACACAAAGGGCCAGCAGCTGGCCAGAGGGCTGAACACTAGACCCCTTGACCAAAAGGCTTAAATCACAGCAGAGACACTGCTGTTGTACCCAAGTAAGGTTCATGCAGTAAAGCAGTCGATCATATCGAAGTTGAATCAAATTTTATTTCTCATACAGTCATACTCAGTACAGCATGCACTGAAATGCTTGGTAGCCCAACTCCTAGACTGTGTTTTAACAGGAAAGTGCAAAGAAGATAAGAGATAATTAAACATGAAACACGGACAATAAGTATAAGAAGAACGAGAATCATAATCATACAAGCTGTACTTTATCGCTCAGAAGAGCCACCATTAAGCAGGAGCATGAAAGGAGGTGCAATAGATCAACGGGAAGACAGGAAATGAACAGTCAGTGTCCGGGGGTTGGCAGTGAGATATTATCCCAAAGTCACAGCGACACAGACGTGGGAATATACACACACTCACACACGGCCGGCTGGACTGTGACGCATCGGAGGCGTCGCTCTCTGCCGCGGAGAAGCCAGTGAGGATCCGTAGGTGTCTGTGGGTATTTATGTCCCACTGACTCTGGCCTCACAGCAGAAAGAGCAGTTTCCCAGGGGCCCCATTGGTGGGAGCCCCCGCCCCCCCCCCCCGGGCCAGTCCTTCATTACTGTGGGCTTGGTAATGAGTTTTAATGAAAGGCAGGTCCGCTGCTGGTGTTTCCTTACAGTCTGGACCCGGATCTGTAGATTTCAGTTAGCTTGAGCCAGACTTGCATTCATCTCATTATAAAACCTCCAACCCACATCACCTTCTGATTTTTTTTTAAATAGTTAATCTGCTTCTGAGGACAAAGCCTTCTTTTGCCAAGAGGCCCCCTTTCCTCAGATGGCCCCCCACCAAGCTTCCCATCATTCCCAGCACTCCCAGTGGCAGTTTTTTTTTTTTTTTTTTTTGATTGCCCACTGTGCGGGGTAACGTTTAATGATGCATTTCATGGAGTCTTCCATTAAAGGTGCTTCGCTTCCCTGCTTTTTGCTCAAATTATAGAGTCCGTGTTTTTTTTTCCCTGCCTGGCAGCTGCGAGCTTTCATTTCTAACTATAGGCCATGTGCAATTCCTCACGTCACCACCGGTGGCGCACCCCTCTCTGGGTTTTCTGCCCGGTTCAAGCGGAAAAAAGCGAAAGCGAGTCCTTTCGTTCCATCGCCACTCCCGGGCCGAGAGGGACCACTTGGAAAATGTTAATGAATTCAACCGTTGTGGGGGCGGTCTGATCGCTGGGCGTCAAACACAGAGTGTCGCTTTGATTCTCGGCATCTGCTGGTGGGGACCACGTCCCCATCCGGTCATGATGAGATCTCAGCGCTCATGGAGACACATGGCTGCAAACTCACCTCTGTGGAGGATTTACTGGCAACATTGGTGGCTAAGAGCACGCTACCTTGCATGCTAATGCAGCTCCACACTCAAGGAGCTGCCCAGAATGAGAGGCCCTCGCAATCGCCTGTCAGGCCTGTCCACCGCTAACCCCCTCCCCCTGCTTAATTAAACCGGGGTTGGGGGAAGCATTTCTGCAGCAGGCCGCCCTCCACGCTCCAAAAACAGGCCGCCTCCAGCTGCGAGATTTCGAGCTCAGATACATGTGCCGAAATCCGCGCGGGCAGATGCGATAGGCATCGCCCTGTGATGGAAGCTTCTCAGGTGTTTGCCAGAACACAGGAAACGCGTTCCTGCCTGTTAGCCACCACCGCTAATCACACATCTGCGTGATCGGCCCGTATCCTGTTTCATCTGATGGAGGATCCGGCACGTAGCCGTACGAATCCGAGCACCCTGCTCAACACCCGCCCCCTCCCTCCTCCCCCGCCTGTTAGCCGTGTCCCAGTACGCTGCCTGTCTGGGCAGGAATCTCCAGTTTTGGACGAAGAAGTGTTTAGTTCAAGGGCGAAGGGTCCGCCGGCTCTGTAAAAGCAATACGGGCACCTTTACTGTTGTTTTTGGCACAACTGTGTCAAGCCTGCTTGCTGGATGCTGGCATCGCCCCTTAGATTGGGCATGACAGCGAGGGCATGCTGTTTCTATTGGGGAGGGGGGGGGGGTTATCCTGATAACTACAAAAAATTGATTCTAAAAAACGGTCTGTTGGCTAGCTAAGGCTGGCCCACTTGTGGAAAGTAGTTAATGCTCCTGTGTGCCCAGTCATTAGCTGAGTGGATATTTGAGCCTAATCAGTCCTGAAATGATAGTGCTACAGTCTGCCGTTCCATTGGGTTAATTTACATTATTTAGCTCCCCGTGTGGGTTTAAACTGCGTGACGTGTCCTAAACTCAGAGCGGGGAGATGGAGGTCGCTCCCTTGGATAAAACGGCCAAGCGAGGATCTCTCCGTGGGGTCTCTGGGTTTCTGTGGACAGGCTCAGCCCGGTTCGTTGTCTCTGCACCCAGCTGCACGGCCCCGAATTCAGTCGCCAATTATAGATTACGAAGACAAATGGAATTTAGATGAATTTTTAATGAAAGTCTACAAGTGGACATGGTTCCTTTGGGGATGAGATGGTGAGTTAGTTTTTTTTTTTTGGTGAGGAAAGCAATTTATTCAGCAGATAGGATTCATATTAGGGTTAGTTTCTTTCATGGGCTGGAGATACCTTCTACTACTTATCTGCTGTGCATCGCTGCACTGATAAAAAGGCATTTTGCTGTTGCTGTGCAAGAGAGAGGTATCAAAATAACATATAAACCTGCTTCATTGTCACATTTATGTATTTGTTTGTGTTATTACAATGCTATAAAAATATTACGGCACGGCGTGCCCTTGGTGGTGAGCGCATAGATATCTAAATGGTATTTTATATTAATTCCAATTTGTGATTGCCATCGACCTCTCCACATCTGTGAGGCGTTTGCTTTGTTGCCATGAATTAGCCGAAAATTACTGAATGAATAATTCAGCGACTTCTCGAGAAGAGAGCTCTGATGGAGGGCAGCAAGAATAGAAGGTTTCTTTTCTGTATCCGTTGAAAGAGTTTAAGCCTTGGAGTAAACAATTCTGAAACATGTTTACGGTTTCCATCAAGGCTACTTTTCAAGTGTCTCGCACTGCGCTTGAAAACATCAAGGCTTCTCTACACGTAGGTGTACTGTATTAAAGGCTTATGCTCCACTTCTGCCTGATATTTACTTTCTGGCAAGGATTTGCTGAAAGAAATCATAATCCAAGCATTAGACAAACATCAGAGAGCTGAGTGTGACAGGCAGGAAGGAGCTTCAGGTGAAGTGTGCAGGGCACTTTCTGCTGGAGATCCTCACATCTGTACATCTTTCTGCTGGAGATCATCACACCTGTCCCTCTATCTGCTGGAGATTATGACATTTATCTGTATTTCCCGGAGAATATTACTTCTCACCTATATCCTGCTGGACGTCACTGCCCATCCTTCTTTCTGCTGGAGATCATCACGCCTGTCCCTCTTTCTCCTGGAGATCATCACGGCTGTCCCTCTTTCTCCTGGAGATCATCACGCCTGTCCCTCTTTCTCCTGGAGATCATCACGCCTGTCCCTCTTTCTCCTGGAGATCATCACGCCTGTCCCTCTTTCTCCAGGAGATCATCACGCCTGTCCCTCTTTCTCCTGGAGATCATCACGCCTGTCCCTCTTTCTCCTGGAGATCATCACGGCTGTCCCTCTTTCTTCTGGAGATCATCACGGCTGTCCCTCTTTCTCCTGGAGATCATCACGCCTGTGCCTCTTTCTCCTGGAGATCATCACGCCTGTCCCTCTTTCTCCTGGAGATCATCACGCCTGTCCCTCTTTCTCCTGGAGATCATCACGCCTGTCCCTCTTTCTCCTGGAGATCATCACGCCTGTCCCTCTTTCTCCTGGAGATCATCACATCCGTCCCCCCTGTGTCTGTCCCCTAAAAGATCATCACATCTGTTTCTCTTGATGGTGACCTTCTTTCTGCGGATTTTCAGCCACTCGCCCCGCCCGAGCTGAATTCCCACAGAATCGTCTCAATATCCCGTCTTCCCTTCTATAGTTCAGAATCTAAATTTACTGATATGCCTTTGGGGGAGTTTTGTTGAAAAGAGGAAGTAGAGGAGGTGGGATGGACACCACAAAGGCCACAGGAAGTACAGTTATATAGGTCTCAGCAAGAGGAGGAAACCTGACAGGCCTCTATAATTAGTTTAGCGTACTTTTCCCAAGCAATTCACATTTTTTTGTAAGTTATCCCAGTCTTTCAAACATCAAACCTCAAAAGAGTCAAAACAGTCATATTAGTCTGGATGACTGACATTTCGGAGAATAAAGCGATGTCTTTATTTCTTCCACCTGAGGGGCAGGATGGACTTAATACCAGGAAAGGGAAAATGTCTCGATGCTGGTACACTACAGGGAGATAACTGCAAGCTCAAAGCAACTTTAATCCAGAGGTATCCAGAGGTAAACAGCCTCATGTCAATCATTCTCGCCGCTCAGACCTGCATCTGGGACCTTTTCACCCAGTTTTAGGTCGCTGCGCCGCGTCTTGCGAATTCAGACTTTCCTCTCGATGGCTCTCAGACGGTTCCCTGACCTCAGCGCATGTCTTCGTCATGCTGAGCCCGTGTTTCCACGCGTACGGCCTGTGATCTATAGCCCTGGCAGCTGAGTTAATGAAACTTTTCCATTAGAAGGATTGCATGACGCAGCTAATATGAGGAGCTGGTAATCAAAGATCTCCGCTGATACAACGTGGAAAATTAGTTATTGAGCATCCGTCCTCCCCTCGATGAGTATGCGCCCCCCCCCCCCCCCCCCCCCCCCAGCAGTGCAAGAAATTAGCACAGACCCATGGGATTGCCGTCTCTTTAATTGAGACGTGCCGTATGCAGCCTGGAGATGATGCAAAGGGTCTAAAATAGTTCACCACCTCCTCCCAGTCAGTATTATTTACTTAATACCTCAACACTGTCAGCACAGAGGGCTCTGTCTCTCTGACCACTCAGGAGTATTATAGGTAAAATAATTTTGACATGATAATTAGGTATTGTATTGGTGGGGTGAGAGTGATTATAGCTTAATTACTATGTAAATTTGCAAATGAGACTAAGTGTTAATCTGGTTGCTTATCTGAAGTATGTACACAACTCTGCAAAGGCCCAAAGCACGTTATTGGATGTCTTGGTTTAAATTATGAACAACCACTCATCTAAAACTGTTACTTTGATCCTTACTGCATGAGAAACGTTGAAAGGCCTGTCTTATCTGCCCTTTGTTTGGCAGGACAATGTCAGGGGGGGGAATAGTGAGGAAAAATGAAAGGCCAGATCTCCTTGGGGTGGAATCTGTCTGAGTCTGTCCACACAGACACACCCTTGGTTGTTCCTGTGTTAAAGTTAGACAGTCATGATTCACAGTCTGTGGATCAGTCGCCTCTGGTCCTGGTGTCTTATTGGGTCTCAGCGAGCACCCTTTGTCCCAATCAGCACTTTCGGGCTGTTTTTAGAACCTGCGCTGTGCTGTGTACTCTTATCGCAGCTTGGAAAGGGTAGTGCCCTTATGGTGAGGGGGAGATGTTGAGCAATGGAGGGAGATAGGGAAAATGGGAAAGAGAGAGAGAGAGAGAGAGAGGAAGAGAGGGAGAAGGGGAGAGGGAGTGAGAGAGAGAGAGAGAGAGAGGCAGCCAGGAAAGGTATACATGTCACACAGAAAGATTTAGAGCAAGAGAGAGTGGAAAAGAGACAGAAAGGAAACTGGACAAGTGCTAGAGGTAGAAAAGTAATGGAAATATAGGGAGAGAGAGAAACAGAAAGTAGAAGAGAGAGAGAAAGAAGGAGAGAGACAGAGAGTGGACGAGATAGAAAAATTGATAAGTAACAATGGAGGAGAGACAGACAAAGGAAGACAGCTGAGATGTGACCTTTGTAACCTGCATGATACCACTGGTGCTAGCGATGCAACTGGGGACACATGCTGATTGGCTGACAGACGTGACTCAGGGCCACTGCAAGACAGCTTCCTGTCAAGATCACGGGCACCACGCAGGTGATGGAGGACTTACACTGCCAATCCTGCGTCACGCCCCCCCACCCTGCTGTGAGCGGCTTAGTGTGACCTTAAAGGAGCCGGTACAGGATTTACGGACCTCGGTAACCTTTTCGCTTGTTCGCCTAACGCAGAAAGCGTCCACAGTGACCGTCACGAACGCAGTCAAAGGCTAACGACCTGTTTAAGGTC
This sequence comes from Brienomyrus brachyistius, assembly GCF_023856365.1. Lineage (NCBI taxonomy): Eukaryota > Metazoa > Chordata > Actinopteri > Osteoglossiformes > Mormyridae > Brienomyrus > Brienomyrus brachyistius. The sequence goes on along the minus strand of NC_064534.1, from coordinate 7,644,592 downwards.
TGTCTCCGCGACGTCCTGTCTAAACGCTACATCCCAAGCACAGCCAATCACAAGGCGCCCCACGGTATTAAGGGTGTCACTTCCTGTTTCCCGTGCTCGGCTCTTTAGCAGATTAGCATCCTGCTCACCGAGGCCGGATTGTCCCTGACCTGCATGGCACATCAACCATCAGCTGTAGGTGTAGCCTGCTGATCAGCGGGGTGGAAAATCAGCCAACAGTCCTGGCACCGCCCCAGAAAAAGAGATCCGAGCGAATTTGCTCCTGTTGTTTTGATCTCATACCGTAACCGTATGTTGCTTATTTTCCTAGCAGCCTTTCAAAGCGACTTGTCCGAGTGATTTTGAGGAGCCGTCGCTGCCTTCCCAGATTATTGTGAAAGGATTAAGTCTATCATCACACCCGAATTTACACCGCAGCAGCAATTATTTAATCGGTGTTAATACGGCATACGGCTGTAAAACGCACCACCACCCGAGTCAGTCAGCGTGTCTGTAAACAGACATCTCCTCTTGGGTGTGATAAGCTAATGCAAGATAGCAAGTTCTATGTGCAGAGGGGAATCTCTCTTGAGTCCAATAATGTCCAAAGTCCAGATCATCTGGCAGCAATGTAGCCTCTGCGGTCCTGCTCTTTTCCTTTTTTCTTTAACAGATCCGAATGTCAAAATGTGTGACGTGTCACGTCTCTCCCTCCCATTTTTAAATGTCTATGTTATCGATGAAACTAGACTTTATGTGTCTTTGGTCCATAGCCTCTGTTAAAGGAAGCAGGAAGTCTTTGTGTTTGCCTGTTTTTTAAATTTTTTTTTCCACTTGTGTGGTGAAGATGGATATCTGCGACGGCTCTGTGTCACCAAGGACCTAATTCTCACACTGCGGCTTCGGTGGCGAAAAGCTGCATAATTAAAGTCTTCCACTTGTAAGGAATGCGTGTCTTTGTCAGTGCATACAGGCGTGGGGCCATAGGGGCACTGGCCCCAGATGAGAGCTGATTGGCCCCCAGAGTGCAGCCTCTCCTGTCACTCAGCGATTCCAAACATATCATTGGCTAATCCCTCTGCACATAGTCATAGCTGGAAGGTGCTTTTCAGAGGCTCAAGTCTCTCCTTGAGGTGCCTCTGAAACTGGCCGCCTCACTGGCCGCCTCACAAACAGAGGCGAGGTTACGTTTTGAACGGCCCTCTCTTCTCAGGAGGCCCCCAGGCTCCTCGAGGCCCTTTTGACTGATGAGAACGCAGCCTGCCCGTGGGAGAGCAGCCCTACCTTTGTCTCCCGCTAATCCACCAACACGGCCAGATTTGTCATAAGACTCAAGCTCCTACTGCTTTTCAAATTGCAGATGCATAATTTTCTCTTCCACTGCGCGACTCCAACACCGTGCTTAGAATTTGACGTGAAGACTATGCAGAGCACGCGTTTAGCTTCTTTGTTTTCATGTTGATTTACCTTTCCCATCTGAGGCTGACGAGGTAGAGGCCTGTTTCACGCTGGCTCTCTGGCTGACATTGTCTGTTTTTTTTTCCTTTTGTTTGGTCTTGTTGGCTAAGGAGACCCAGCTGGGTTTCGGAAATGAGGCGTCACCGTGTCCGTGGTCAGGGGTCCCCTCAAAGCCCGTCCCCTGGCAGACTCAACCCAGGGTAGTGAGGTAATAGAGTGTTAGCCTCTCACTCCTCCCCGTTCTCTGACCACACGACATGCCAGAGAGATCTCCACGGACAGCTTATGAACTGGGAAACGCTAATGGCGCACGCGGTTATGCGGGATGTAATTGGAATGGTTCCATCTAAATTAATTAAATGCCTCCTTTTCTCTAGTAGCCGGAGTGAATCATGGAACGTCGACATGCCAGACGGCAAAACACGTCAGGAACCGCGCCCAATCGATATGCTCGCCATAATGGATGATGCCGAGGGTCCGCGGAAACAGATCCGAAGCGTTTTAGGGTCCGATTCGTCTCCGATAAACATCCAGCATTTCGCCCCCTGTCTTGTACCCCCCGACCAGTGGGAGGGCCTCATCCTACTCTCAGGTTCTCTCGGTTGATTGACAGGAGAGCAGACAATTCACACAGCCCAAGTCTGTGACCCCATTCTTCAAGGGGTTGTGGCTATTTACATAAACACCATCTGGCCGGCTTCGGCTAACTCGTCTCGCCACCAAATCGCGAAGCAGATCGCTGACGTTCCAGAGGCCTGCAGGATGGGGTGAGAGGCTCTCACAGCTATCTCCCATTGTTCCGTGTTTGTCTCCCTCTTGTTTACTTTGGCGGCGATCTTATCGGGTACACCCTCTCCTTTTTCCGCTTGTATTCCTGGCTCCTTGCATAGGAAGCGTGTCACAAAGGACAGGTTGGATTCCAGTTGGTAGACAAATAAAAAAAGGAAAAAACCCATTCGCATCGTGGATGCTGAGATCAGACGGGGAGGGTGGTCACACACAAAGAAGCAGCCCTCGAAAAGAAGACTTTTATGTTTCGTTAAAATCTAGCCAGCAACAGCCAGAGCAGTTAAACCAGATTTTATTGTGAGTTTGAGCTAAATGTGGTCACATTTGTAACATTATCAGGATCTATTCAGATAGGAAACCTTTTATAGGGACCATTTTTCAGCTTGACCCTGGCTGGAAGGCACACCCTCACAATGTGACACAGCCCATGCAGTGAGCAGTGATTTACGGGGGCGTTGGGAGGGGGGAGGGGACATTTGTGGGTCTGTTTCTTGTTGTGTGGATGCCCTCGAATTTAGTCGACTGGACGTCTGCATCACTTTATTCCATCATCGCCTTCCGCCACCCTAGCCACTGTCCCCGAGTCACCCTGGCCTACGCTGAAGCCAATGTCTGCGCCCAGGGACAGTATGGTGGGGGGGGGGGGGGGTGCTGGCTGTTTATGTGTACCAATACCGATCCAGCTGCACTTCGATGCCGCCCATTTTCACGTTGTTCCTTTTCCTTGTATCATTCTGGTTATAATTTAACCAGCGTTGTGTTTTTTAATGGTGTTGATGCAGTACCGCGCGCTATCCGGTAATGGTCCTCCAGTCTGGCCCAGTAATCAGAGGTATCCACAGGCCTGTCACTAAGAACCTTTCCTTCCACGTTTGGCCTGGGACACAAGCCAAAATGAAGGGTGACTAATTCACCTTTCATTCTTTTATAAACATGCCTGTTACTCTTCCATTTAAGCTCATTAAGCTCAGACTCTGCAGCCCCTATCGCACTCTGCCGACGGTCATATTTCAGTGAGTTACTAAAGGATCCCGCCACTTCTGGAGTTATGTTACTCTTAATTAGCACCGACTGTTCATATCGTTAAACTATTTATCTTTTTTTCCAACAACAACAAACACACTGCAGCGTTGTCTGTTATTAACACGACGCAGGCACTGCGTAGGGCAGCCCGATTTGAGGACCCAACTACTGGAACACGAGTCCCCGGGTTCTCTCATGGGTGCAGTATGCCGTAGGTGGGTGTAAACCGAGTTCATTTAAGCTTTAGGATAGCGTGTGGGGAGAGTTTCCTGCTTAAGAAGCTGTGCGAGTCTTTAGCATGTCTCTGGGAACACGGCTGCGAAAACATTTAAATGAGTGTGAGACACAGTCCCTCTGGTGGGGGGGGGCGTGTAGCACGTCAGTACCATCACGGTGCTGCTGTTGACATGTGATGCTAGCTGGACTCACAGGAGAGCCGTGCAGCCTTAAGATACCCCCCCGGCCGCCGCTCTGAATGCGAGGAGAAGCATTACCTGCAAAGGCCATAAGCAGGCCGTCGTCTGTGTCCCCCTAAATGCACCCGGTCCCCATTTGCATAATTTGATTAGTATTTAATGACGGGTGGAGATTAAACACTCGCATCTCCCTCTGATGCATCCTCCATCGTTATGCTCCTCCGGAGGCGGGTATCTTCCTCACCCAAGCCTCAACACGTGATTGCTGATTGGCCGGAGCCGACGCTGTGCCTTCTGAGTGGCTAAGATCGCAGCCTCTAGGTATTTTGAAATCCCCCCTGTTTTTCAACCAGATTTCGCCATCTGGGAGCGCGTGGCTGTGTCCGGAAGCTTTAACGCTGTGGCTAAGAGAATAATCACATCGCATGTGTGCCCTTGAGCGAGGCCCTTTGCCCCTGCTGTTCCGGCGGTGCAGCATAAATGGCCGGATCCCGCACTCTGACCCCAACCTTCACTCTCACCTGTACATGTGTGTGTCTCGTGGGAGAGGGAGATTGGTTACACCATAACTATAAAGGGATTCCATTCCAAAATGTCATTATTTTGAAGCTTCTGCTTTTAAGTCACCTCCCAGTTTTGGTTGCCTGTCCCAGTGACCAGTGACCATGACCTCGGCCACACCCAGTCACATTTCTGCCCATTTCTGATCTTTGGATTCAGGGCTGTGTGCGACTCTAGTTAGGGCTCGGTGTTTGTAATCAGAAGGTCACCAGTTCAAATCCCCTAATTGTCAGAGTGATTTCCCAATTGGGCCCTTGAGGAAAACCCCTAATCTCGCCTTGCTCCCAGAACCGGCTGACACCGCTCTTTCCGTCGTATGTTCACTGGAGAGGAGCGCATGCCGTTACCCCCACCACGCCCAGTCACATTTTACCAGGGTTTCTGGCCATTTCCAGTACCTACAGTGTACATTTACAGTGAGAAGCGGAGAGCGAACGCGTCCTTGTGCTCTCCCTGTCATCCTGGCGCGGTTATTGCAGCTCTCTGTTTTTACACGTGGCCACAAATTTCCGACAACTTCAGGGAACGAAAGGGAGAGCCGGATGGCTCCCGCCGGTGGTGAGCGGGGCAGCGTGAATGACGCAGGAGGAGGAACGGCAGCGAGCGGGGCTAGTCTCTCAGAGAGCGCCCCCCCCCCCCTTTTCACGGCGCTCATTAAAGCGTTCCGGAGCGGAGCGCCGTGAATGACGTGGGGGGTGGGAGAATGGCGGTGAAGGCCGAATCTTGCCGTTTTTATTCACTCGCTCCACATTCTTCCCTGCATTTCGACGAGAATACTGTTGTCACTCAGCCTCTGAATGAGATTCATGGGTAGAGGGCAGCCCCCCCCCCCCCCTTAAAAAAACATCTCTCCTTTGAAAACGTGTCTCTGCGCTATAGAGAATTTCCATCTTTATTTATAAATGTAAGAGATTTATATTTAATATCCCAAATGTCCACGGCCTGGATTGGAGGAACAAGAAAAGTTGTATTAAATTATTAACTTGATTAGATTAAAGGATCAGCTATTGTCTGCTGTGATTTATGGATGCAATTCGCTGTCTCTACATGTAAGGAGGGTTCCCGGGAATGAGAGCACACGGGGTGAGGGGGGGGGCACAGGAGGCTGTAAATCTGGCCCGCAAGATGGCCGTCGCCTAATTAAATAAAAAAGCGCTCGTCTTTTAATCCTGCCTCTGCCTGCCTATCACACGGCCATTTTAATACGTTCAGACCCTTGGCAGGAATTCAGCTCTGAAGTAAAGAGAACACAGGCCCTCTAGGGTGGTGTGTGGCTCGGTGTCCGTGATCGGAAGGTCGCTGGTTTAAACCCCATGGGCCGCTGAGCGAGGCCCTTAGCACCCACTGCTCCAGGCACTGGCTGGCCCTGTTTTCTTACAATTGTGCGATGCTTTGGACAGAAGCTTCTGCTAAAAAAAAGGAATGTAGACATCAGCGTAATAACAGACTCGCCCCCAACAGGTGCTCCCGTAGCCCACGCACTCCGCCGCTGATCTGTGACGCATTTCGGCACGCTAATCCGATGTAGCCGCGCATGTCGCGCCGCGGGCTCGGCCTGTTTCCCCACGGCGTGTCCGGCAGTGCTAACGAAAGCCTGGCCCCTCCCCCTCACAGGGCCGACAGATACAGCGCCCCCTGAGGAAGACCCGTGTGCCACCATGAAGACCGGCACCTTCCTGCTCTACTTCAGCCTGCTGCATGCCGTCGGTGCCGGTTTCCCAGAGGACTCTGAGCCCATCACTGTATCCCATGGCAACTGTGAGTACCCAAGGGTGCATCCCATAATTCTCCCGAGAATGCGGTCGGAATCCAAAATGTGACCCAGCACCCAGGGAAACCACTGGTGAATTCTGAACGGCCGTCGGACAGTAGCATGTTTGTCCATCACAAACATTTCGCTGTTGCTGGGAGGGAGACTTTTTTTGTGTGGTTCTAGAACTATCTCAGAACTCTGTACACTCCGGTTCTTCACCTCATGCTAATTAATCCGAGGTCCAGCCGCCATCGGCGCTCATGACTCATCATATGTGAGTTTACAAATCCCGGAAAACATGAGAGACCTTCAAGGCGTACGCACTGCGAGGGCGATTAACAGCATCTGGTGCTGACCTTGCCGGGGGGAGGGCGGGGGGGGCCGGAATTCCCCCTCTGAGAGCCCGATTCTCGCCCTCAGACACCAAGCAGTACCCAGCTTTCATTGGCCACAAGCCCGGCAGAAACAGCACGCAGCGGCACAAACTGGACATCCAGCTGATCGTGGTAATGAACCGGACCCTCTACATCGCCGCCAGGTGAGTCTGCCGACACCATGAATTCTTCCTGTCACATTGCCGTGAGTTTGCACTTTTTTTTTGAGGATCTCGTGTGAAGGCGTGCAGTAGCAGTGTGCCCCCTAAGACTGGGGTGAAATGTCCCCTTATTTATCATACCCCTGACTGGCCATGGTGGTCCGGTAGAGGTTCTATGTGTTCCAGGCGTTTGGTTGTCCGATTTGCAAGCAAGCCCCTCCCCTTATCACTGAGCGGGCAGTGACGGGGGGGTCACGCCCTCTGCGGTATGGCAGCACACATCTATGTTTAACCACCTCCTCTGAGGAGGAGAACATGGACCCCCGCCGACCAATTCAGACAAGGGAGTCATCGTCACAGCCTTCTGACAAATAGAGGGGCAAACTGGGGGTCGCGGTGCCAGGGGCCCGCTGGGCGGAGTGAGGGGCCACCTTGCGCAAGCTCATTAGCAGGTTATACTCCGCGGAATCTGACTCGTTTCGCGGCTTCTGTCATTCAGGAGGGGGCCCCAGGGTCAACGATCGAAGCGGCGTAAACAGAAAGACACGGAACCACGGTTCATGACAGCGAAGATATCGCTCTTCTCAGAAGCCCGTGCATCTTCAAAGACGTGACAGCTGAAAGCACGCTGTAAGCAGATGAGTGTAAGCGCATAGATCTGATGGAGATCCAGGAAGACTGAGGAAGTTTAGTCAAAGTTCATACCCTAGAAAGTTACAGTGTGAGATGTGTGTTGACAAGAGTAGGTCTATGGAGGGAACAAGAGGTTACAAAACTGTATATTTGGGGCATGCTAGAAAGCAGGGGTCTTAAACTTCCTGGGCTGGAATCACTGACTAGGAGCTCCTCTGCTAATGATAAGGATGATGGTGTCAAATCGTTTTTTTGTTCTGTGTCAAAATTGATCTTTATACAGGCCAGAATTGATAATGAATTAAAAATGCGCTGAGGACCGTTTTCAGAGATGGATATCTCAGGTCCAGAAAGTAAAAAACCATACCAAGATTACTACTAGCCAGGGAAAGGGTCACAGTCGCAAAGTATTCAACTGGTTGGTTGAAACAAAATCTTGGTCTGAATTTTTTAGACCTGAACTGTCTCCTTCGGGCTGTACTAAACTGTCTCAGGTAGTTTGAGAAGGACTTTAGTCCTGTGCAGTGAGTCGGACACTGAAAAGGGAACATGGATTTTAAGCAGTGAGGGTCATTTTGGATAGAAGACAAGCTCATTCCCGTGGTGCTTCTGGACAAACAGGGTCTCCACGTTCCGCCAAGGCCTCATAGACGCCTTCCGATGCTCCTCAGAAGCCGCCTGGCATCCAACCCCGCGCGAACACGCCGACACGCTCCATCAGGCACCGTCTGCGACGTGTCAGGGGGTGTCAGAGCCTCGAGACGCTCGGCCTCCCGGCCTCTCGGGCCTGATCTGCTGAGCCTCGCCACCGTTTACTTGTTCTTTCCATGCAGTGATTGCTATGGAAATGTGGAGCGTTTCAGTTTCTTGGTGATGGTGCTTCCTGAATTTGCTCATTTCTTCTCTTACCGGCCTCCTTATTCTCTTACTGTGTTATTATGTCTTACTGCTGTTATTATGATGATTGTTGTTATTACGTTCCATCTAGTCGCGGTCGTCTGCAGGTCACTGTATAGGCAGCATCCTTCCGGAACTTTCTGCCCCCCCCGCCTGCATCTTCAGGCTTCCCTTTGGCGTCTTCATCGTTTCGACGGTCGCACTGCGCTGTGCACATATTCATTAGTCGGCAGACGTGCTTGAAGTCATTGAAAGTCATGGCTGGGTCGCATGGTCCTTTCAAAGCCGTGTGTTACCAAGAGCCCCACAGAGGCCCTGAGGAATCTTTCAGATGCCAGTGCTCGGTCCAGCTCCTCGCACCCCGGTCCTGACCCCCGTCCTGTCTGTGCCAAGCAGACGCAAGGGCCTCGACGGGGGCCTCTGGGAAACGAACCCTCGACCCGGCGGTGGCCGGGCCTGACCGGCAGCACCCCAGCCGCCGCTTGGCCAGCCGGCCCCACAACCCAGGGCCGTGCTCTTGTGGCCGTGGGACGCAGCGCTATGAAAGATGGCCCGCTAGCCTGTTGCCTGCTGGCTGAACCCCTCAACCCGCCCCCAGCCCCCAGAAATGCCAGCTTGCAAGTGGCAGGTCTCCCCACAACCCCCCCCCCCCCTCCACAACACAAATAGAGGGCATTGTAGGAATTCCCTGCCCCCGCTGCACGTTTCCACGGCGACGCCACCCACCCTTCGTCTCTGGCCTTGATTGAGGGTGGGAATCAGGGGGGATTAGTTGAGCGTTCCCGCAGCACTGGGGCAACCTGCGAAAATAAAATAGGCGAGGAGGGGCTCTTCTGGGGCCACGGTGGAGGCGAATCGGTCCCGCTCATTGTGTCGGCTCGAAAATCCAGTTATGGCCCCTCGGTGATGCAGATGACGGCGCCGCCTCTCAGAACTGACTGCCGCCATGGGCCCGCGGACGCCGCTGTGATTTAACGCCTTAGATACGGTACATTTGCACCCCATTTCGCTCCTGCTTGATTGTGGGGGTTTGAGATCGGGGAGCAGGGAGCAGAAGAGCCACAAAGGCCCTTCCTGTACATGGTCCTCTTATGAGGGGGGTGGGAAATGGCGCCGGGTGGGGGAGGGGCCCCTCATGGGTCTTAGGTGTGTGCCGCATACTAATGCCGGCCCCCTTTCTATGGTGTGAGCCAACGCCTTTCACAGTGGAGCACCAGATGGACTGCCCTGGCCCGCAGTCACCCCAGAAGTGTTATGAAAACGCCGTTCTTTAACACAAAGGCGTTCTGTTCACGCCGCGCACGTCCAAGTCTCCCCCCTTTCCCAGCGAAGGGCCCGCTCAGATTGGAGGCGCGGGGGCCCCCGTTTGCTACTCCTAGCAGCCCATTGTATTTCTGCGGCGTTCTGGAATTCCAGTTAATCCAGTAACCTGGAGCTGGAGCTCTGCTCCGCCGCATATTGACAGACTAGGATAAAAATGTGGAATCCCGTTTCACGTTTTATCCAGGCACCGTAACAGGCCACCCGTTTTGGGGCCTTTGGACAGACAGATGGCATCTGTGGACCGTTTCTGGCGTTGGAGCAGCTGGGATATGGTTCAGTAGTGTGGGGTCTGTTCAGTGACCTTTGCCGGAAGATATTGGGAGCAGAGGGGTGGGGGGGCGAGCGGATGAGGTCCCGCACGTGCGGAATTTAAAACCCCGGCTGGGGCATCCCACTCGCCAGGACACCGGAGCAGGAAATGCTGAAAGCGGAGAGGGAGCAGGTGGGACGCCGTGAGACGTCACCGGGCCGCGTATCACCGTACACTCTGTCAAAGTTCAGGGAGGGGGGGTTGGGGATTAATGTCTGTGGGTGTGAAAACTGGGGTATGGAGTATGAGAAGCGCTCTTTTGGGGCGCTGGAGCGGCCAGCGAAGAATTTGGCGAGAGGAAACGAAAAACACCTCCGGGCACGCAGAGGTCGGTAGCAGCATATTCCGCATTCCCCGAGGGGGAGGGGAAAGCCACACGCAGACAGGAATAAAGACATGGCTTCTCGCTCAACCCGTTAAGAAGGGGGGGGCACAGGAAGCGGAACCCTTTGCCCACAATAACCGTCAAGTAACCCTAGTCAATAGGGAGGGTTATATCAACCGCGGCTCGCTTGGCCTGTTTGGTGATGTGACGTTAAGCCGCCGCCCACCGGCACCTTAATAAATCCAATTAACGAGAGCACACACTTGAGCCAGACGTCATTACGTGGGAGGGACAACGTGTCGTAGCCAGCGGCATATACAAGGGCAGAGCCACAGGGTCGCCGACCCCCGCTGAAAGCTGATTGGCTCCAGAAGTGTCACTCACTGATTCGCAACATATCATTGGCTAATAATAAGGTTGGCCTCTCATTATAAATTATGGCCCTTCTTATGTCCCCTGACATTAAAAAAAACCCTGAAACTGCCCCTGGTTGGAACAGAGCTCCACATGGTGGTCTGACCTGACAACCCCTGCTAGTGAAAAGGGGCCCTACAATCACTATCGGCAGCTGTAGGAATGACCCTGAATATTGGCACCAGAGGCCTGGCCTCTCAGTGAGAGCAAGTGGCCCGAAACCCATTTAACTGAGCATTAACCCCTCCCTGCAGGACCCACACCCTTCAATAGGGCCTCACACAATCTGAAACTTTATTGACTGGGATGGATTTCGGCCAGCAGTGTCATTGAGCAGGGGGAAACTGCCGGCCGGAGCAGGAGCGTCCGGAGCTAGCCAACTCGGGACGAACCGCGCGTATCTGCGCAGAGCGCGACCAGCACGTGAGCCACGCAGATGTGCGATTCGGACGTGTGACCGGCAACTGCGTGAATGAAGGCTCTCGGAGACAGAGAGAGAGGGAGTGACAAGCCATCCGTGTTTCGGCGATCCTTCGTCGACCCATTTCCACTGCGTGTTCCCGTCCGTTCGGCTGAAAACGCAGTGCACTCCATTTGCATAATTAGCCGGCAGTTGTGTGCCAGAAGAGCTGGAACTCCCCACGCCTTTCATATACAAAGCTCATTTCCCTCCTAGTAAACGTGTCCCCCGTGATTAAAAACACATTTGCAAGTAGCCTTAAACAAATTAAGCCATTTTTTCCCGCCCCTTTTACCGCCTGGCCCCCAGCCCTCCCCCATTTTCATTTTCCGGCAGCTTCCGTACACGTGCGCCTCGCTCGCCGGCAGGCACTACCTAACCCACGGCTTTATGACTTCCAGATGCCGGCCAGCGACGGCCCGGTTAGCCAGCCTCTCCGCCGAGACGCGGCAGCTCCTCCGCGCCTTAATGACCGCGGTATAAAATTCCCGTGGCTGAGTGCTGCGTCTAATTGACCTGAACGGCTCAGAGTGACTTGCCACTGCACCCCCCCCCCCCCCCCCCCGTAAACTTTACTACTGCACAAAGAGGCCTTTGTTCCCACGGTGACGGTGCTTAAAACCTCTGTTGACTGTTTGTATTGGAGGACCGGACGGGAAGGGGGGGCAGCCTATTTTACAGAAAGATGAACTGTCGCTTGCGTACACAAGACAGGGGGGGGTTTTAAAAACGGTTTGCTGCCTTTTCAGGGATCACATATACGCTGTGGACATGGACACCATGAACTCGGATGAGATCTTCTTCAGTAAGGTGAGCATCGCGTCCCTGTGTTATGGGAGGGGGGGGGATTGCCCATAGTTTGCCCCTTCAAGAGATCCTTTCTATACTCTGATTAACTGGCTGATGTCATGGAGCCCCCTCCCACCCTAGTTGTACAGACAGCATGCTACCCACAAGCCCTCTTTCATGGGGAAGCTCTCAGCTCCACTGCAGAATCACACATCTGGCCTTTTCCCTACAGAAGCTGACGTGGAAATCCCGACAGCCGGACGTGGACACCTGTAGAATGAAGGGCAAGCATAAGGTACCTGCAGCCTGCTTCTGTCCCAAGCTTTGGGGGAGGGTGGTGTTCGTTGCCATAAATCTAATGGCATTTCCCGTTCTTGCCCGATTCAGTCTTCACAGTGGCAATCACAAAGATTACCTTGTAAGTACCGGAGGAACAAAGGTCTGTTTTCTATCAGCGCGGGCTGTGATTACACGGCCATCAGATCAGGCCTGCACTTTACATAAATAATCGGCTGGGGTCAGCGCCGTACTGAGCGCCGTGACGTCGCGCCCCCCCCCCCCCCCCCCACCTCGCTCCTCATGCTCACTGACTTACTTTCTCTCTCCCCAAGGATGAATGCCACAACTTCATCAAGGTCCTGCTCCAGCAAAACAATGACACCTTGTTTGTGTGTGGGACCAACGCTTTCAATCCTGCCTGCCGAACGTACAAGGTATCGCTTTCCCTCCTTTTTGGTGGGGTGGGGGGGGTTGGCGGGTAGCCTGTGGAAAACATGCAAGGGACTTTTATCGCCAAACTCTGGCGAGGTTTCACAGAAGGTCTCAGAGTCGCAGCTCTGCTTGGTCATTATGGCACAGACTCGGTATTAAAGTAAACACGATCACAGTTTTCCGTGTAACAGGGACTGAATTCTTATGAGTCCATTAATGCTTCGCCAGCTTTCAAGCTGGAACTGACATTTAAAGATGGCCTCATTTCACACAGACACTGACATTTAAGGATGACCACAGCCAAGACAGTAACTCATCAGTGAGGAAATCCTGTTCCCAGAATGCTCTAGGGAGGAGTCAGCTGACCGCTCGGGGGAGGAGCCAAGCCCTGTCAAATCGGCGATAGTTTCCGAAGTTTGTGCAGTTAGCTTGGGGTTTAGCTGAATAAAATTGCAGAAGGTGAATAAACTCTCCACGGTTCTGTAATCAATTAAATATTCAGGGGACTGAAATCGTCCTTAATCAGCCAGCTGAAGCTACCTCTGAGTCTCTGAAGCTACCTCTGTGCTGCCTAATACCTCAAAAAAGCAAAGAAATACGTCTGTTTTTCTGTTTACTCAGTCTGTTTAAGGCGGCTGTCCAGTCTGACCCTGGGAAGTTTTACCATCAAAGGGCTTCTGCAGTAACAGTCATTACTTGTTGCTCTCCAGTTCTGTCCTGCAGCCGTGGATTCTGTGTGTTCAAGCATCACATCATCATCATGGGCACTTAATATCATATAGGTGGTAGCCCGATATCCAGGCTGTACTGCAGTTGGTAAATTCCAATAGGCTGTGGCTACATAGGCACCATCCTGTTACTGATAGCACTTATCAGTGACACCACAGTGGAGTCTGTTGCAGCTGATGATTTGCACTTGTGCTGCGGGTGTCGGCCATATGCAGTTTGCTTTTCTGGGCTTTAGGTGTCAAGGCGTGTGAGGGTGACCCCCTCGCCCCCCCCCCAGTCCCAACATGAAACGTGTGTCGGCGCATTACTGGAATGACCTCAGAATGTGTGGAGCACCAGTGGTGGGTTGGGGTAGGGGGGGGGGGGGTTGGGTCACAGGTGGTTACCGTAATGGAGAATGGGGATAATGAGCTTATCAGGGCTGGGGGAATCATGGAGTTCACACACACACACACACACACACACACACACACACACACACACACACATAGAAACACACACAGACACACACACATAGAAACACACACACATACATAGAAACACACTCAGACACACACACACACAGAAACACACACACACAGAAACACATACACACAGACACACACACACGTGATCAATCAGACCCACGTTCTCGTATCAGTTTCTGATAGGTATCCGTATGGGAGTCCAGAACTGAGCCGTTTCCTCGCCCAGACTGGACCTGTCACCTCTCAGATGGGTTCATTTGTACTGTTTGTGTTCGGTGAGCTATAATTACTGACATTCAAAGGCCTCGCTGAGGGAGGGGCAGTGAAACCACTCCCCACTCACCTTGTCAGACCCCCCCTCCCCCGGTTTACCCCACTACCCACCCTTTTGCCCTCCTCCTTCACCCTTTCCCTTTCCTGCAATATAAAAACTAAAAATGACGGGATGTTCTCATCCACGGTGTCTTTCCCCCCCCAGCCCCACAAAGGACCCATCTGTGAGCAGCTCCTCCTAGGTTCAGTGCCCATGTTGGCCGCTCACTCAGACAGACACTTGCCCCCCCCCCCCCCCCACCACCCTCGCCCCCCACCCCCTCTCGGTCTGGTGTGGATTACATCACCTGTTGCTAGGCGGAGTGGGGTCTCAGTATCAGGGGAGCCCAGGTGACAATTTGGCTTCACGTCCCCCTAATTACCGGCTGAAATATGGACTTTGGCACAGCTGCCATGATGCAAGGCCTATAATTACAGACAGAGACTCGGCTGGAGTGCAGGACCAGCGATCAGAAAATGCCGACGAGAGGCACGTCTCTCTACGCTTGTTTTTAAAAATCCACATTTCATTATTTATAACTATTTCGGGCAGCCCTTGCTGGGAGTATGTTTACCAACATGGCGCGGGGCCCGATTCACTGGCGAATATCTGCTGTGCCGAAGGCCAGATCTGATCAGCCGCGATATGCTGGATCCGGCCAGCGTTCTCAGCTGTGTGACACGGCAGGCGGCCGTGGGAGGACAGGAGAGGGGGCAGGAAGGAGGGGGCGGCGGCGGAGTGACACGGGCATGCGGTCCTCTCTGTAAATATGGAAAATCAGAGCCAGACTAGAACGCGCCCAGCACGGCACAGCTTCCCCTGCCTCCTTCGGAGCCTGCGTCCCGCTCCGGTCCAAAGTGGCTACCGGCAGCCGCCATAATTTGAGGCCGCGGGTGAATTGCGGCGTCGCTGAAACAGAGTTTTGGATGGGAGAGCGTCCGCTGGCAGCTGTGCGTGCGGGGCCGGAGCGCGTGACCTTTTTTTGGCTGGCCGGATGGTAGCCGTATCCGCCGAGACAGGAATAACCGGCAAAATGACCCGTTTGGAGACTGAAAAGGGCCGGCGTAAGCACTGGATCTTCTTGGCACAAAATCGTCTTCGTCAAGAGCACGGGGAAGTCAGGAAGCCCCGGCCCAGGGTTTGCCTGGGTGTCACGGGGCATCCCATCCGCAAGGCAGTGAGGCGGAGGCGAGCACAGGAAACAAATCCAGTGTGACTTAGCATGGGTGATGGGGGCGCGGCTTGTGCAAGGGCATGGCCCTGCCTGATATGTCATCCTCGTATTCTTGCACAGATGGACACTCTGGAAGCCCTCGGAGAGGAGATCAGCGGGATGGCACGGTGCCCTTACGATGCTAAGCATGCCAACGTGGCGCTCTTTGCCGGTGAGTTTGACACCACGCTGCACGTAGATAACATATTATTTTATACATAAAATGATTTATTAAGAGTACCACAAAGCAGAATACAGAAAGATGATCAACCGGGCAAATTGCCAGAAGGGGGGGGCAATGTGAATATCCTACAGCTGAAAGTTCTTTTGGGGGGAAACGGGCAGCATTTGGATTTTAAGGAGCCCCACCCTCCAGAGGACAGCCTTCTTATAGGGTATAATTCCAGCTGAGTTTTTGACCATGTTGCTGTGATTTGTGCCCTACCTCAGACTTACGGGTGTGTGGCTCAGCTGGTTGGGATATTTTGCCTATAATCAGAAGGTTGCTGGTTCAAATCCCAGAGTCAGCATAGCGATCACCATTGGACCCCTGAGCAGGGCCCCTGTGCAAAAAAAAAGTATGTCGTGTGAGTCAGCCTGCCTGCTGTGCATCTCATGGCTGTCTGGGAGTCACTCCCTGTCATTCTGAAGCCAGTTACCGGCGACAGGTGACAGCGGGCCAAGTCCGCCAGGCAGCCTGGGGTCATCGCCATGGTGACAGAGAGCGGTATGTGCGGCCAAATTGGCGCTCAGGACGAGCTGAGGGGACGATGAGGGTCACTTCCATTCCCTGCTTGGGTACAAACGACATCACGGTTTATTTTGAAAAATGTGGGGTGGCATCGACTGGCTGTCTGTTCGCCATCCTTTTGGGAAAAGCTTTGGGAAATGGGATTAGCAGGATCGCATTCGGATGCTTTCGGCGAGCCTGGATGATACTAAACTGAGGCAGTAAGCCTTACAGTGAGAAGCCGCCACGGTAAGATGAGAGTGGAAACAGCAATCAGAATATTTAGTAACAGTATCCCCCCCTGCCTTGGGGACTGAGCCCCTTGTAATTGGGGTGGACAGGATGGAGGGCTGGGGAGGGGTTAGGGTTAGTGTTAGGGTTAGTGAGCCTCAATGGGCTTTTGTGAGTATGTGAGCGTGTGTGTATGTGTGTATGTTGGCAGTGGGCATGTGTGAGTGCAGGCTAAGACATTTCTTATACAAACACTGCTTGGGTCATTGTCATTTATTAATCCCATCTTGTCTATCAGCGTAAAATTCAGACCATCTCCATGTAGCAGAGGGGTTGGGGGGGGGGGGGGGGGGGGGTTTATTAACACTTCACAGGGAAAAATGGAAAGTAGCCTTTTTTAAATTAAGGAAACGGTGGCTCTTCTCATTGGAATGCATAGATTTCTTGGACACCGTAATGTAACTAAATATTACTGTCAGCTTTACGGGTCATTCCCACGGCGAGACTTCTCCACCTCACGCCTTTGGAATATTAACATTCCTGTACGATCTGCCCCCAGGAACAAGCCGTTTAAATGTGCGTGGCGTGTGTGTGTGTGGTTTTCTAATGAGTTCTCCAACCGCTGGGCCTCAGTAACCACTTTAGTTAGTACCAAATAGCAACTATTACCAAATGGCAGACAGTATTAAACAGGAAATAGCTATCAAATAGCAGACAATATTAAACAGAAAACAGTACCAAACAGTAGTAGGCATAAAACAGGAAATAGTACCTAACAGTAGAAAGTATTTAGCAGGAAATGGTTCCAAACGCCAGACAGTATTAAACAGGAGATAGCTATCAAATAGTAGATCAAACCCCAAATAGTACCAAACAGCACACAGTATTAAACAGGAAATAGTACCAAACAGTCGACAGTATAAAATAGGAAGTAGTACTTAATAGTAGATAGTATTTAGCAGGAAACAGTACCAAATGCCATACAGTATTAAACAGGACATCGATACTATGTACAGTTTGGTACTAACACAATATAGTACCAAACAATAGTTAATATTAAAAAGGAATTAGTATCAACAATAGTACCAAACATTAAATAACAGGAAATAGTAGGCCTACTAAATAATATATAGTACCTAACAGCTACAGAATACTGTCATGTCATTTGAAATATTAATGCTCATCCTAACCTGCAAATTGGCCTATGAACTGGCTCATTTTTGCGGCACTTGGTTACTGGAAAGAAAGTGCGGCCGTATCTCCTCACATGTAAGCACACGTAACGCGGCACATGTGAGGCACATATAATGTCCGATGATCCCTAACTGCATCAGGCAGTGTGTACCTGGACGCAGACTCACAGACCCCATGTGGCGCCTTCACTTTATCGCCGAGTTACCGTACTCATAGAGCATGTCCGGGCCCGGTGCCGGCAAGCACTGTGGACTCTCAGCGGCCTCTGTGAGCTGGAGACCGCTGTGGGCTGGAACAGCATGAAACCAGCATGGCAGCTCTCCGCCAAAGAGAGTGGGCTTTTGCAGCACTGCTCAGACCAAAAATAAATCAATAATAAAATTAAAAAGTGAGTCAGCTTTCCATTCCCGGGTTAGAGCCCCATCCAGTTGCGGAGTCGTTAAACTGATCCGCCTCCATCGATATTCCCCATCTACTTAATTACTGCCCGTATTTCTCATGATGCCTGGACGGAATAAACACGCGTGAATGACCTGTTTATTTGTGCTGGAGTCACAAATCTCTGTATAATCAGTGAATGTTCGTTCCTTCGCTACCCTTTTAATTATGTAGTTTAAATTTCCAGCTCTCCAACTCGCACTGAAGTGATTCCAAACCAGGAGACTCGCTCTGTTTATGTGTCTGTCTGTGCACGTACCCACACGCTGAGGCCGGCTTCTGTGCATCTGCTCTCTGCCTCTGATCTGCTTGTGTGTGTTTTTATTGTACACATGGTTACTGGGACTGGGCTTTCTGTGAGTGAAATCACGTACTGGAATGATGACTGTCATTTGTTCATTGTTATTGTTCACATAGTCACCGACTGGGCTTTCTGTGAGTGAAATCACATACTGGAATAATGACTGTCATTTGTTCGTTGTTATTGTTCACATAGTCAACGACTGGGCTTTCTGTGAGTGAAATCACGTACTGGAATGATGACTGTCATTTGTTCATTGTTATTGTTCACATAGTCAACGACTGGGCTTTCTGTGAGTGAAATCACGTACTGGAATGATGACTGTCATTTGTTCATTGTTATTGTTCGCCTAGTCATCGACTGGGCTTTTTGTTCAGAAATTATAAATCCAGACCATGATTTTGTTTCAACAAATCAGTTGAGTACTCTGTGACTGTGACTCTTTATACTCAACTGGTTGGTTGAAACAAAATCTTACTCTGGATTTTTACTCTCTGAACCTGAACTTTCTATCTCTAGACAGCACAGGGTCTGCCAGCAGTCTGCCGGCCACAGGGTTTGAGCTGGTGACCTTCTGATCTTAGGCACGTGATCCAAACCCTATAATGCACATAACCCCATGGTGACTAATCTGTGTGTGTTTATTGTACATTTAGACATTGACGCCAAGCTCTCTGTGAGTGAAATTATGTACAGGTTGATGATTGATGTGTGTTTATTATACATTTTGACATTGACACCAGGCTGTCTGTGAGTGGAACCACATACAGGAGTGATGACTGACGTGTGCGTGTATATTATATATTTTGAAATTGACACCGGGCTGTCTGTGAGTGGAACCACATACAGGAGTGATGACTGACGTGTGCGTGTTTATTATACATTTTGAAATTGACACCGGGCTGTCTGTGAGTGGAACCACATACAGGAGTGATGACTGACGTGTGCGTGTTTATTATACGTTTTGAAATTGACACCGGGCTGTCTGTGAGTGGAACCACATACAGGAGTGATGACTGACGTGTGCGTGTTTATTATACGTTTTGAAATTGACACCGGGCTGTCTGTGAGTGGAACCACATACAGGAGTGATGACTGACGTGTGTGTGTTTATTATACGTTTTGAAATTGACACCGGGCTGTCTGTGAGTGGAACCACATACAGGAGTGATGACTGACGTGTGCGTGTTTATTATACATTTTGAAATTGACACCTGGCTGTCTCTGAGTGGAACCACATTCAGGAGTGATGACTGACGTATGCGTGTTTATTATACGTTTTGAAATTGACACCGGGCTGTCTGTGAGTGGAACCACATACAGGAGTGATGACTGACGTGTGCGTGTTTATTATACATTTTGAAATTGACACCGGGCTGTCTGTGAGTGGAACCACATACAGGAGTGATGACTGACGTGTGCGTGTTTATTATACATTTTGAAATTGACACCGGGCTGTCTGTGAGTGGAACCACATACAGGAGTGATGACTGATGTGAGTTTATGGTACATGCAGACACTGAGACTGGGCCGTCCGTGAGTGAAATCAGACGATCATGTGCAGGATCGAAGCGGCCCGTTACCTCTGCTTTCCTTCTTCTCCCTTCAGAAGGAAAGCTCTACTCGGCCACGGTAACGGACTTCCTGGCGATCGATGCAGTCATTTACCGCAGTCTTGGTGACAGTCCGACTCTGCGAACGGTCAAACATGATTCCAAGTGGCTTAAAGGTGAGGCTACAGCTGTTTGGTTTCTCTTACTAGCTACGAGCTGGCATTGACGGTTCCACCCCCGAGTGAATAACAGGGTGCACCCTTGCGGTCATCTTCACCATCTTCTCAAGTCAACATTTAGCACCATGAGGTGTATGAGGTCTAGGTGCACAGATGGCTCATATTGGGTCACACTGCACTTGTCCCGGTTCATAAATGTTTCTTATCATTGTTTTTGTGTCATAGCAGCAACTGTTTACATGTTCATGTTACCAAACTGCTTTGCATCTATTAGCTCTCACATATGCTTAATGCATGTAAATTTGATCATACGACATGTACAGCTCTAACTGTCTGGCACGATTGCCTGTCTCCCTGTCCCAGAGCCCTACTTCGTGCAGGCCGTCAACTACGGGGACTTTATCTACTTTTTCTTTCGAGAAATCGCAATGGAGTACAACACCATGGGGAAGGTAAGGAGATAGGCTGCCGGTCCACTGGCACTTCCTCTCGGAAAGTGTCGCTTCCTTTGCCAGTGGGGAATCAACAGGAGTTTGGGGAAGTAAACAGGAAGAAGCCGGGTGGAGTTTTGGAGCAGGGCGGGTTTAGGGAAGATCATCAGCCGCTGCGGGTAAAGAAAAACATATTCCAGGATGCTAGTGCTAAAATTATTAGAGTGCCTGGCAGTGTCTCCAAACTGCTGAAGGCCCTTCGTGCTTGAAGAACAGGTTTCCTTACACCAGTTCATTAAGTGTTTTCTTCGGACTGCGTTACGTTTACACATGCCCTCAGGAGAGCGGCTCAACTCTGAACAATGTACAGCAGGAATACTGGAAACCATTTAAAGCAAATCATTTATCACCTTGGTCTAATCTGCCCGGAGGCGGTGAGTAGGACGAAGACAAGTGTCCCACTCAACACAATCCGTTGGAGAATCTGAATTACTGTACCAAGACCTGTGGAAAATCCAGGAGTCAAAGCCATTTTAACGTGAACTGACTTCATGAGTCACTCCGTCATGTAACGTGCCACCCGTGGCTTATGGAAGTATTTGCAGGGTCACCGCAACTTTGCCTTTGATGTAGATGTCTTTAGAAGTTAAGGTCTTTATTCTGGGAGCTAATTGTGCAGAGCTGTAAGCTGTATAATGAGGCAATGAGCGAGTTTGTCTGATTTAGCTTGTTAGCAAGTGAGCTAGGCTGTGGGAGATGGGCAGGCCTGGGTCCATCCTCGGCTCCCATCAGGATTCTGTAGAAGCTACTTCTGTTTTATAGGCCCGTGACTCTGGGGCAGAATGAGCTGCAGGCCCCAGCAGGTTCTCACACCTTGTAATAGGATCTGAGGCACAGTGGGGAGCGATAGCCTGTGGCCTTGAGGTGCACCTCATTCTCGGGGCTGGCTCTGTGGAAGTGCTTTTCAGATCAATGGCCTGTTTATGCTCGACTCAAATGGGGCTTTTATTGTGCTGTTAGCCTCGGATTAAAAACATGTGAGCTAAGAGTGAAGTCACCTGCTAGTCCGTGATAATGGAACCAGGAATAATGGGAGAACATGTCACCTTTTGAGATATGCATTGATTGGCCTCTAGGGTTGTGCAACTCTAGGGTTCCGAAAGAGGCCACACCATCTGACCAGGTTGTTTTTGTAACTCTGCGTCTCACAGGTGGTCTTCCCACGGGTGGCCAGGGTGTGTAAGAACGACAGGGGCGGTTCCCAGAGGGTGCTGGAGAAGCAGTGGACCTCCTTTCTGAAGAGCCGTCTGAACTGCTCCATCCCAGGAGACTCCCACTTCTACTTCAACATCCTGCAGGCCGTCACCGACGTCATCCACATAAGCGGCCGTGACATTGTCATGGCAACCTTCTCCACACCCTACAACAGGTACACCGGAGGACCTACATGTTATCTTCTGTTGATGTATTACCTTTTCTTGGCCAGGACTCTACGTTGACATCTGTGGAAGCTTTGAAAATACAATTAAATAATAGATGTAGGAGTTGAGCTGAATTGTCTTGGCACGTCAGTGGGACTGAACAGGGATGCTGGACTGGGACAGAGACATTTTTGCACCCTGAAACCTTTAGCCATTTTGCAGAATTAACAACGTAATCGGCTCACAAAATAGTTCATGAAAAAGGAATTCAGGAATCTGGCCTTGAATCCAGACAGCTGTATGGGGGGGGGTATTAGTCATAATCTCAGCCATGGTACGCCTCTTGTTCTGTATACATCCAGCCCCCCTCCAGTCTGAGAAATTTATGACTTGTTCGTCGAGGCCGGCAGAATGCGGCCTCTGTCGCCATGACAATTCGGCCTTGTGCGGCCTGTCTCGGGGTGTCAGGGAGCAGGGTCGCAGCCAGAGGGGCTGAAAGCTCCTTTCAGGGTGGGGGCCATGCTTTCCATCCCACGGTGCTCCCCCATCCCTGACCGGACTCTGTCTCTCAGCATCCCAGGCTCGGCAGTCTGTGCCTACGACATGGCCGAGGTGGCCCTCACCTTCACGGGGCGATTCAAGGAGCAGAAGTCCCCCGACTCGACTTGGACACCAGTCCCGGAGGAGAAAGTGCCGCGGCCAAGGTACGGAAAGCTCCCGGTGCATCCCTGTGAGGCAGGGATAGCAAGAAACACACCGAAGCTTTATTTCATTTCACATTGACAAAATAATGGCCAGTGTTAGGTTCTCCTCGAGGCCTGTTCCGGTTCTCCGAGACACACGTCTTTTTTGCACTCATTAAGGCGACTGGCAGAATGGCATGATAAAAGCAGGCTGGGCCGATTTACCTTAGAACACAACACACCAAAGCTTTTTCTAATTCCAACATTCACGTCCCTCCTGCGTAATGTAAGCAGGCCCGCTTAGTCCCAGCGAACACTGATTGGCTTCTTTCTTGTCCTCTCAACATGCTGCTGCTGGAGTATATGAATTTCCCCTTGGGGATTAATAAAGTATATATCTAATTTATCTAATCTCTCTGTACGCCTGTTCCAGGCCCGGCTGCTGTGCCGGCACACCATCCACCGACAGGTACAAGGTGTCCAACGAGTTCCCCGATGACACCTTGAACTTCATCAAGATGCACCCGCTGATGGATGAGGCAGCCCCTTCCATCGCCAACCGGCCGTGGTTCCTCAAGACAATGGTCCGGTGAGTGGAGAGGAGGG
Source organism: Brienomyrus brachyistius (assembly GCF_023856365.1). Classification (NCBI taxonomy): domain Eukaryota; kingdom Metazoa; phylum Chordata; class Actinopteri; order Osteoglossiformes; family Mormyridae; genus Brienomyrus; species Brienomyrus brachyistius. Next base: position 7,621,727 of record NC_064534.1, on the reverse strand, counting down.
CATGGTGGTACACAATGAGGCCGGGGACCCAGAGGGGCTCTGAACTCATGTAAAGTAATGAAGTAGCAAAGATCTGGTAGAAGGAGTCCAGTTGGTCTTGCAGCTCCGGGTTAATGGTTCACCCCCCCCCCCCCCCCCCCCCCAGCAAATTACAAAACCGAGGGTGATACGGATCTTCCCAAGAATGAGACACAAACTACCGCTGATTATTTTCTGCTGTGTGCTTTCGATGTTACAGATGGCAATTATCTGAACTCTGTACAAATAGGAGCAAACAAAACCGCTGAAAGGCTCCTGTATGGGTGAGGTACACAGACTTCTAGAGGCATGTGGCCCTTTGATGTGGCCAGATCTAGCGGTCCTACCCCCCACCCCCCCCCACCCCCCCGACATGGCCTTTATCCAGTGAAATCTTTGATGGACGCTCTGAAATTTTTTTTGTGCCAAGTCTTCATTAGGGTGGGGACCGGATCCCAGTAATGGAGTTTATTCCCTCGTCAGTATCCATTCTGACTACAGGTGAACATGAATGCAAGTACAGGCCAAGCCAAGTGTGCGTATAGATCGACTTGTGAGTACTGGGCAGCCCAAATGTTAATACAAGTCAACTAGCGAGTGAGTACATGCCAACATGTGAATACAGGTCAACCCAAATGTGAAATACAGGTCAACTAGTAAGTGAATACAGGTCAACATGTGAGTGCAGGTCAACCCAAGTGTGAATACAGGTGAACTTGCAAGGTCAATCTGAATGTGAGGACAGGTAAACTTGTCAGGCAACTTGAAAGTTGAGGTCACCCTGCATGTTAATATAGGGTGACTTGTGAGTGAGTACAGCTCAGTTTGAATGTGAGTACACTGTCTATATGTCTTATAAATGGAAAATGGCTGATACTAAAAATAAACAGTATAGTCCTGACCCTGATATGAGTTCCACCCCCAGCTTCCTCCGCTGTCCTCAGAAGGCTCTTAGCAGAGAGCAGCTTCACTCAGAGTTCTGCCTCCAGCTGCGGCTGAAGCTGCTCCGCTTCCTCCCAGGTATCGCCTGACGCGCATCACCGTGGACCACACTGCAGGCCCCTACCGGAATTACACTGTTGTGTTCCTGGGCTCTGAGAAAGGCATCATCCTGAAATTCTTAGCCAAGATGAGCGCCAGCGTCCTGAATGACAGTGTCTTCCTGGAGGAGCTCAGCGTCTTCAACCCCGAAAAGTGAGTGGACCATCAGCAACACCCTCCCCCCCCCCCTCCCGGCCAGTGCCTCCCCTCCCCCGACCTGCCTGCAGATGGCCGCGCTCCCATTTCAGGGCTTTTATCGGGTTACGCTGCCGATCTGCGGTCGGCAAATTAAAGGGCAGGCCTGGAATGTCAGTGGTGCGCGGCGACTGCAGAAGCCCACATTTACCGAGGCTGTGTGATTAAAGCGAGCGGCGGCCGGGCCGTCTTCCCTGTGCCAGCCTGGCGGCACGTTGCCGAGAAGCGGGTCCGACAACCGGGGGCGCGGCCGGGAAGTCGGGTCCACAGCGCATGATGGCTCATGAGCATCATGTGGGGCGGGGGGGCATTGAAGCTGGAGATGAGCTAATCGTGCCCCACACACACACACACACACACACACAAAGTGCTGGCTCGACATGCACGCACAGCTTAATGCAAGTGACTATACTAGGAGACATTGTGGGAAGGGAGGGGGGCACAGTGGAGGCAAGACTGGTAAGCCTTAATTGGCTGCTTTAATGCAGGGCACACACCACACGAGGAGGGCGGTAAGTCCCTCCAGGCCAGATAAACAAGGCCTAGCGAGGGGATTACTGCAGTGAGCCGGGCCCTTTGGCTGGGGCCACGCTGCCTCTTCAGCCGGCTCCTGGCTCCAGATCACAGGCATCCTGACGGGCTCACTAATTTGTGTCCCGGTGTCACCCTCATGGTCCCTGTCTCTCTCGCTGCTCCCCCCCCACACCCCCTCCAGGTGCAGCGTCGACGGCGTGGAGGACAAGCGCATCGTGGGCATGCAGGTGGACAGCGGGAGCCACTCCCTCTACGTGGCCTTCACCTCCTGCGTTGTCAAGGTCCCGCTGTCCCGGTGCGAGAGGCACGGGAAGTGCAAGAAGTAGGTGTCCCTGTTCGTTCGAGCTGTCAAACTCACATAGACACACACACACAGTTTGTGTGTGTGACACTCTCACATGCTCGTACAATACAGAATGCGTACATCCAGTATAAAAACATGAATTAACATTCAGACACCGGCACCTGGCAAATGAAAGGTGTTTGTTGTCCATCCGGTACATTCGTCTGTGGGGGAGTTCGCTTGCACTTCCGTCCAGCTGCTCCTGTCCCTGCTGGAGACTGTCTGCTCCTTCAGTAGCAGTTACGTCCTGCGTTAGCTTCCTTCGTTAGCGCTGACCTTTACGTTTGAAGGACGACGGAAAGGGCGGCTAAAGGGCGCCTCCGTGTGGGGCCTGATGATGGAATCCGGTCACACGGGACCACATGGAATGAATTTTAAGCTTAACGAAGTCGGTCATTCTTCAGTGCTTGACGAGCAAGACGCGCATTAATCTCTGACCACCGGAAATGATATAGTGTTTCAGACCTACATCGCTGACAGCCCAAAAGAGAAAAAATGCCCTGATAAAGCATTACAGTCCATATGATATATAATCATTGTGTATAAATAATGTGGTCGTTCCTGAACAGCACAGGAATAGCAGGAGATTTAGCAGATATAAGTCAAGCTCTTTTAGGGGCAATACAGACACAGCATATTAGTGACTGCAAAGTACACCAGGGTAAGTGAAGAGAAAAACCACCAGGTTAACATTACAGAAAACCTGCAGATATATCCACTTCAGACTAATAAACTTAAAGCAGAGTGTTTGGTCTTCTTAGAGATCTTGTAGGATGGTGTTTGGTGCTGTCAGAGGTCCTGTAGGATGGTGTTTGGTGCTGTCAGAGGTCCTGTAGGATGGTGTTTGGTGCTGTCAGAGATCCTGCAGGATGGTGTTTGGTGCTGATAGAGATCCTGCAGGATGGTGTTTGGTGCTGTTAGAGATCCTGTAGGATGGTGTTTGGTGCTGTCAGAGGTCCTGTATATGGTGTTTGGTGCTGTCAGAGGTCCTGTAGGATGGTGTTTGGTGCTGTCAGAGGTCCTGTAGGATGGTGTTTGGTGCTGTCAGAGATCCTGTAGGATGGTGTTTGGTGCTGTCAGAGGTCCTGTAGGATGGTGTTTGGTGCTGTCAGAGGTCCTGTAGGATGGTGTTTGGTGCTGTCAGAGGTCCTGTAGGATGGTGTTTGGTGCTGATAGAGATCCTGTAGGATGGTGTTTGGTGCTGTCAGAGGTCCTGTAGGATGGTGTTTGGTGCTGATAGAGGTCCTGTAGGATGGTGTTTGGTGCTGTCAGAGGTCCTGTAGGATGGTGTTTGGTGCTGTCAGAGGTCCTGTAGGATGGTGTTTGGTGCTGTCAGAGGTCCTGTAGGATGGTGTTTGGTGCTGTCAGAGGTCCTGTAGGATGGTGTTTGGTGCTGTCAGAGATCCTGTAGGATGGTGTTTGGTGCTGTCAGAGGTCCTGTAGGATGGTGTTTGGTGCTGTCAGAGGTCCTGTAGGATGGTGTTTGGTGCTGATAGAGATCCTGTAGGATGGTGTTTGGTGCTGTCAGAGGTCCTGTAGGATGGTGTTTGGTGCTGTCAGAGGTCCTGTAGGATGGTGTTTGGTGCTGTCAGAGATCCTGTAGGATGGTGTTTGGTGCTGTCAGAGGTCCTGTAGGATGGTGTTTGGTGCTGTCAGAGGTCCTGTAGGATGGTGTTTGGTGCTGTCAGAGGTCCTGTAGGATGGTGTTTGGTGCTGATAGAGATCCTGTAGGATGGTGTTTGGTGCTGTCAGAGATCCTGTATGATGGTGTTTGGTGCTGTCAGAGGTCCTGTAGGATGGTGTTTGGTGCTGTCAGAGGTCCTGTAGGATGGTGTTTGATGCTGATAGAGTTCCTCTAGGATGGTGTTTGGTGCTGTTAGAGTTCCTGTAGGATGGTGTTTGGTGCTGTCAGAGGTCCTGTAGGATGGTGTTTGGTGCTGTCAGAGGTCCTGCAGGATGGTGTTTGGTGCTGTCAGAGGTCCTGTAGGATGGTGTTTGGTGCTGATAGAGGTCCTGTAGGATGGTGTTTGGTGCTGTTAGAGTTCCTGTAGGATGGTGTTTGGTGCCGTTAGAGTTCCTGTAGGATGGTGTTTGGTGCTGTCAGAGGTCCTGTAGGATGGTGTTTGATGCTGATAGAGTTCCTGTAGGATGGTGTTTGGTGCTGATAGAGATCCTGTATGATGGTGTTTGGTGCTGTCAGAGGTCCTGTAGGATGGTGTTTGGTGCTGTCAGAGGTCCTGTAGGATGGTGTTTGGTGCTGTCAGAGGTCCTGTAGGATGGTGTTTGATGCTGATAGAGTTCCTGTAGGATGGTGTTTGGTGCTGTTAGAGTTCCTGTAGGATGATGTTTGGTGCTGTCAGAGGTCCTGTAGGATGGTGTTTGGTGCTGTTAGAGAACTTGTAGGATGGTGTTTGGTGTTGTCAGAGGTCCTGTAGGATGGTGTTTGGTGCTGTTAGAGTTCCTGTAGGATGGTGTTTGGTGCTGTCAGAGGTCCTGCAGGATGGTGTTTGGTGCTGTCAGAGGTCCTGTAGGATGGTGTTTGATGCTGATAGAGTTCCTCTAGGATGGTGTTTGGTGCTGTTAGAGTTCCTGTAGGATGGTGTTTGGTGCTGTCAGAGGTCCTGTAGGATGGTGTTTGGTGCTGTCAGAGGTCCTGCAAGATGGTGTTTGGTGCTGTCAGAGGTCCTGTAGGATGGTGTTTGGTGCTGATAGAGGTCCTGTAGGATGGTGTTTGGTGCTGTTAGAGTTCCTGTAGGATGGTGTTTGGTGCCGTTAGAGTTCCTGTAGGATGGTGTTTGGTGCTGTCAGAGGTCCTGTAGGATGGTGTTTGATGCTGATAGAGTTCCTGTAGGATGGTGTTTGGTGCTGTTAGAGTTCCTGTAGGATGGTGTTTGGTGCTGATAGAGATCCTGTATGATGGTGTTTGGTGCTGTCAGAGGTCCTGTAGGATGGTGTTTGGTGCTGTCAGAGGTCCTGTAGGATGGTGTTTGGTGCTGTCAGAGGTCCTGTAGGATGGTGTTTGATGCTGATAGAGTTCCTGTAGGATGGTGTTTGGTGCTGTTAGAGTTCCTGTAGGATGATGTTTGGTGCTGTCAGAGGTCCTGTAGGATGGTGTTTGGTGCTGTTAGAGAACTTGTAGGATGGTGTTTGGTGTTGTCAGAGGTCCTGTAGGATGGTGTTTGGTGCTGTTAGAGTTCCTGTAGGATGGTGTTTGGTGCTGTCAGAGGTCCTGTAGGATGGTGTTTGGTGCTGTTAGAGATCCTGTAGGATGGTGTTTGGTGCTGTTAGAGATCTTGTAGGATGGTGTTTGGTGCTGTCAGAGGTCCTGTAGGATGGTGTTTGGTGCTGTTAGAGATCCTGTAGGATGGTGTTTGGTGCTGTCAGAGGTCCTGTAGGATGGTGTTTGGTGCTGTTAGAGATCCTGTAGGATGGTGTTTGGTGCTGTCAGAGGTCCTGTAGGATGGTGTTTGGTGCTGTCAGAGGTCCTGTAGGATGGTGTTTGATGCTGATAGAGTTCCTGTAGGATGGTGTTTGGTGCTGTTAGAGTTCCTGTAGGATGGTGTTTGGTGCTGTCAGAGGTCCTGTAGGATGGTGTTTGGTGCTGTTAGAGAACTTGTAGGATGGTGTTTGGTGTTGTCAGAGGTCCTGTAGGATGGTGTTTGGTGCTGTTAGAGTTCCTGTAGGATGGTGTTTGGTGCTGTCAGAGGTCCTGTAGGATGGTGTTTGGTGCTGTTATAGATCCTGTAGGATGGTGTTTGGTGCTGTTAGAGATCTTGTAGGATGGTGTTTGGTGCTGTCAGAGGTCCTGTAGGATGGTGTTTGGTGCTGTTAGAGATCCTGTAGGATGGTGTTTGGTGCTGTCAGAGGTCCTGTATGATGGTGTTTGGTGCTGTCAGAGGTCCTGTAGGATGGTGTTTGGTGCTGTCAGAGGTCCTGTAGGATGGTGTTTGGTGCTGTCAGAGGTCCTGTAGGATGGTGTTTGATGCTGATAGAGTTCCTGTAGGATGGTGTTTGGTGCTGATAGAGATCCTGTATGATGGTGTTTGGTGCTGTCAGAGGTCCTGTAGGATGGTGTTTGGTGCTGTCAGAGGTCCTGTAGGATGGTGTTTGGTGCTGTCAGAGGTCCTGTAGGATGGTGTTTGATGCTGATAGAGTTCCTGTAGGATGGTGTTTGGTGCTGTTAGAGTTCCTGTAGGATGATGTTTGGTGCTGTCAGAGGTCCTGTAGGATGGTGTTTGGTGCTGTTAGAGAACTTGTAGGATGGTGTTTGGTGTTGTCAGAGGTCCTGTAGGATGGTGTTTGGTGCTGTTAGAGTTCCTGTAGGATGGTGTTTGGTGCTGTCAGAGGTCCTGCAGGATGGTGTTTGGTGCTGTCAGAGGTCCTGTAGGATGGTGTTTGATGCTGATAGAGTTCCTCTAGGATGGTGTTTGGTGCTGTTAGAGTTCCTGTAGGATGGTGTTTGGTGCTGTCAGAGGTCCTGTAGGATGGTGTTTGGTGCTGTCAGAGGTCCTGCAAGATGGTGTTTGGTGCTGTCAGAGGTCCTGTAGGATGGTGTTTGGTGCTGATAGAGGTCCTGTAGGATGGTGTTTGGTGCTGTTAGAGTTCCTGTAGGATGGTGTTTGGTGCCGTTAGAGTTCCTGTAGGATGGTGTTTGGTGCTGTCAGAGGTCCTGTAGGATGGTGTTTGATGCTGATAGAGTTCCTGTAGGATGGTGTTTGGTGCTGTTAGAGTTCCTGTAGGATGGTGTTTGGTGCTGATAGAGATCCTGTATGATGGTGTTTGGTGCTGTCAGAGGTCCTGTAGGATGGTGTTTGGTGCTGTCAGAGGTCCTGTAGGATGGTGTTTGGTGCTGTCAGAGGTCCTGTAGGATGGTGTTTGATGCTGATAGAGTTCCTGTAGGATGGTGTTTGGTGCTGTTAGAGTTCCTGTAGGATGATGTTTGGTGCTGTCAGAGGTCCTGTAGGATGGTGTTTGGTGCTGTTAGAGAACTTGTAGGATGGTGTTTGGTGTTGTCAGAGGTCCTGTAGGATGGTGTTTGGTGCTGTTAGAGTTCCTGTAGGATGGTGTTTGGTGCTGTCAGAGGTCCTGTAGGATGGTGTTTGGTGCTGTTAGAGATCCTGTAGGATGGTGTTTGGTGCTGTTAGAGATCTTGTAGGATGGTGTTTGGTGCTGTCAGAGGTCCTGTAGGATGGTGTTTGGTGCTGTTAGAGATCCTGTAGGATGGTGTTTGGTGCTGTCAGAGGTCCTGTAGGATGGTGTTTGGTGCTGTTAGAGATCCTGTAGGATGGTGTTTGGTGCTGTCAGAGGTCCTGTAGGATGGTGTTTGGTGCTGTCAGAGGTCCTGTAGGATGGTGTTTGATGCTGATAGAGTTCCTGTAGGATGGTATTTGGTGCTGTTAGAGTTCCTGTAGGATGGTGTTTGGTGCTGTCAGAGGTCCTGTAGGATGGTGTTTGGTGCTGTTAGAGAACTTGTAGGATGGTGTTTGGTGTTGTCAGAGGTCCTGTAGGATGGTGTTTGGTGCTGTTAGAGTTCCTGTAGGATGGTGTTTGGTGCTGTCAGAGGTCCTGTAGGATGGTGTTTGGTGCTGTTATAGATCCTGTAGGATGGTGTTTGGTGCTGTTAGAGATCTTGTAGGATGGTGTTTGGTGCTGTCAGAGGTCCTGTAGGATGGTGTTTGGTGCTGTTAGAGATCCTGTAGGATGGTGTTTGGTGCTGTCAGAGGTCCTGTATGATGGTGTTTGGTGCTGTCAGAGGTCCTGTAGGATGGTGTTTGGTGCTGTCAGAGGTCCTGTAGGATGGTGTTTGGTGCTGTCAGAGGTCCTGTAGGATGGTGTTTGGTGCTGTGATCTATGAGAGATGGCTCTAAATCCCAAAATCTGTTTCTGCTGATTTACTTCAGTGGGACGTGATTACTGTACCTCACACTCACTGTGATATCTGTCCCTCTCCCCACCCCCACCCCCCAGGTCATGCATCGCCTCCCGGGACCCGTACTGTGGATGGATGTCCGACGGAACCTGCAGAGAAGTGGCGCCAGACACAAAGTATGCCGACCGCTACCCTTTCATTTCAGCCGGCCGCGGGGGGTGACAAAGGCGCCGCCGTCACGTGACTGACTCGTCACGCCATCGATTTCCACAAGCGGGTCGCGCTCCGTGGTTCAGGTATCCTGCATGTGCTGGTGGATAGATGATAGATTATCAGCAGTGAGGTGGAGCCGACAGGAAAATAACAACAGGGACAAACAGCAAGAAGGATAACGCCGAGCTGGATTTTAAGGGACACTGATCTGTAACGCACATGACTGCATCTGGCCGTATCGAAAGAGGAGTGGGCGGGGCTATTGACAGGAATGGATGCATGGGACGTCGATGGCTTTTTCAGACGCGCTTAAACATTTGTGATGTCCCCAAGCTGACCCCACCCCCCTGGCATGTGCTGCTTGTCATTATGGGTAACCCTCCACCCGGCGGGCGGCCTTCACCGGAGGCTTCAGTGTCCGCTGCCGATTAAGGCGGAGCAACATGGTTCTTCACGTATCTTCTAGCGACGGGTGTCTGTTCTGTGGCATTATTCTGTGATGTTTAAATTTCGTTTAAAAAAAAAAACAACAAATAAAAGTATGCATATAAATACCCTTTCAGAGAATACGCAGTGTATGAATATGAATGATTCTTGAATGATCTCTGTTGGTCTTACCTGCTGCGTGTCACCTGGCTCTGGATGGGACTTGCTGTTCTTCCTCGCTGGTGGTGTTGACGTGCTCACCGCAGTCTCTCTCTCTCTCTCTCTCTCTCTCTCTCTCTCTCTCTCTCAGATTACCATTTGAGCAGGACGTGGAGGCTGGCAACACAGATGGACTGGGGGACTGCCAAAGTAAGCAAGGCTTCCCCTTTATCTGTCCTCTCGCTGTCTTCACGGCCATACGACGTTCCTCTAAACAGTTTTAAATGGGAACAGAGGTACAGGGCGGGGCTACAGGAGCACTGGCCACAGCTGAAAGCTGATTGGCCCCTGGAGTGCGCTTCCCTTGTCACTCACCATTTCAAAACACGTCATTGGCTAATGATAAGGTTCGCCCCTCTCTGTGACTTAGGGCCCCTCTAATGCCCCCCCCCCCACCTTAAGAAATCTTAGAATCATCCACGGACTTCAGTGTCGATCTATTAATCCTGGGCTGGTGTTCAGTAACTCGCCGATGACATCGACGAGAACTTGAGAACCGACTCGAGCGGCCATGTGGATGCATGTAACCATAGACACCGAGGGGCATGTCCCGCCCACCTCCCTGAGGACCCTTCCCCATGTAGAATGCCCTTGTGATCACAACAGGGTGGTATCGATGACAGGAGCCCCACACTCGTCACATGACACAGAAAGTGGAAACGCTTGTCAACAAGACTCTTGACACTGTTTTTCTCTTAACTTTCAGACACTTTTGTGGCCCTGAATGGTAAGTGGCTTCCGGAAACCTCTGCCCTCACTTCTCCTTTCTCAGATCCTCGCATGCTGTGCTTCTGTCGACAGGACAGTTGGGAGAAAAGAATCACAAGATGGCCTCCCTTTGTTCTGCCTCTATAGACCCTCCTCTCTCACGAATTCTTGGTAATGAAAAGTCCCCTAGTCCTCCCACCGGTCAGTTTTATGTCTCGAGCTTTATGTTTTAGCTAGATGGCCCCCACCCCATGCGCTGCTGAATTCCCAGCAGTGGCTCCACGCTGCCCAGTGATTTGCCCCGACCTCTGACCCCCTAATTAGTGCGCTTTTGTTGTTGAGGAGATAGAGCTCAGTGCTTCCGGACTTCACCAAGATGCCAACAGGATGCCGGACGCACTCGCGTTTTCACGAAGACGCGAGCACACGCACACACATGAACATTAACACGCTAACTCACGGACACGCAAGCATCGCCACGAAATGGATGAATGATTAGTATGTTGTACTGCATTTCACATTTTCATTGCGCTCTTTCCCAGCATATTTACGTATATCTACATTAAAACCTTCATTCTAATGTATACAGATATTAACATTTTGCTTCAAGCGCATTTTGGCTTTTTCAATGCGACTGTTTTTGGCTTTTAATTGGGATATAGAATTCATAGAGTTTAAATCCATTTTAACAAAGAGTTTCAGCAGGACCACGCCCAGTGTAAAGCATCCTTCGGTGAAAACTCAGGATCAGTAACAGAGGTCGTGACCCCGCTGAGCTCCCAAACCCTCCTCTTACCAACACATATTATTTGTCCAAGGCAGCGTTTCTGACTCCGCCCTTCCTTACTCACACCGATACCCTTCAAAGGGGTTCACAGAGGCTTTGCTATTGAACGATGCTTCTCTTAGTTCTAACGTCATGGCCGTGTCCTCCATCCTGTGGTGATGGGTGCAGATTCTGAGGCACCCTGCTGCCTGGGGAACTGAACAAGGACTCATCTCTCAGCACCAGATGGGTCTTCAGAACCCACAGCCTGTGTGTGTGTCTGTGTGTGTGTCTGTGTGTGTGTGTGTGTATGTGTATTTTTATATCTGTGTTATAGGAAATGTATCAGTGATTATATAGTGGGCTGTGTGTATGTCTGTGTGTATTGGGGGGTGTATTTGTGTGTCTGAACTAGCGTGTGTGTTGCTGTTATGGGAGATGTATCAGATGTCCCCACAATGTGATAAATACCTATTTTCTGACCTTGGGAACATCTGTGAATGCAGTCAAAGAACTAAACATCCAAAAGACTATTTTGTTTGGTTACTTCTTGGTTAAAGTTAGGGCTGGATAGGAGTTAGGGTTGTCAATGCTGGGATTAGGATTTTCCCACAAAAAAGAACGGACAGTCCCCACTAAGATATAATTACAAACCTGTGTGCGTGTGTGTGCGTGTGTGTGTGTGTGTGTGTTTGTCCTGAGCTATGCCTCCCTTGGCTGTAGCAGAATGAATTATAAAACAGGCCTGTCACACTAATCTCTTGGCCCCATGGCGCATCATTAAATAAATCATTTTAATGATTGCAACGTTGGGACTGTGGCAGCAGGGTACAGCGGCACGCGGCAGACCGGGGGCGACAGCTTCAGATCTACCAAACAGCCCCCCCCCCTCCCCAACTTACACACAGTCCCAGCCCTGCCACACATGTTTTACGGAGTTCAGCTGACGTTCGGTTGAGAAGTTCAGATTTGAATGTGAGACGTTAATTACCGGAGCAGCCCGCATGACGGGCTGGGGCAGGGAAAACGAGCGACATGTAACAGCCTGGATGGGAGAGACACCTCCCATCTTCTGCTCATTTGCCATTGGGGGTGGGGGGTGATTAAAGTCGCTGAATGCTGATGCTCAACATCGGAGACAGTGGAGAACACAAACATTGGGTTTCGCAAAAATAAAAATTTGATAGACGTGGCCATTTGCCGAGGAGCTCCTTCCTGCTTTGCAGAGGAGCCGGTGGGCTTTTTTGTCATGTGCCGTAACGTGCAAAGAGATTTCATCGTTGGTTAATTTGTAATCCACTTTCACTCAGCTCACTGAAACTGGAGTGGCATTAAACAGCCGGCTGTACAGCCAGTCTCAGTTATTAAATCAATTATTAAATCATAATAAGAGAGTGAGACCTGGATATAATTAAAAAGGTTACGCGAGTAGGCGAGGCTGTGCAAAGCAACACCAGAATCCAGGGACTCTCTTGTTGCTGGGAAGCAGTGTTTATCTTCGGAAGTGGTGGATCCGTGGAATACAGAGGTTGTAAAGGAACAGGGAGGAAAGCACAGCCCGGTGACGCGTATCAGGTGCTCCCCAGCTCACAGGCTCCGTTCTGGGCCGGAGGCGAGAGTGGTGGGCACCCCTCTGCTGGGGAAGAAACTGATTTCTCCAGCACAATAAAGGGAAAAAAATAAATCTGTTTTTAAGACAGCCGTCAGCACAGGGTGGAGGGTCGGGCTGCTCACCTGAAGCTTCCCTGCCGTGAAAATCCACCCCCCCCCCCCCCAGCATCCCTCACCAGCCTCTGAGTGTGAAGGAGTGTAACCTGTTCTGTACCTGGCAGGCGCCCCCACAGCGACCCAGCTCCCGGCGCGAGGAGCCCTCGGCGGCCCCCACGTGGCCGAGCCGGACGACCGCCCCGCGCCCACAGATCAGAGAGACCCCTACGTGTCGGCGGAGGACCAGCAGAGCGCTAACGGTGAGCCTTGGAATGGAGGAGCGCCCTCCTGTGGCAGGGAAGAGGCTCACCACGTTGGCTTCCAGCTGTCCAGCTCACGGCCGCCCCGTCAGACGAGAGATTTATTAAAACGATGTGCGTGAAAGCCTCCGGGAGCCATAAAGTCCAGGCTGTTACAGTTACCAATTGGAAAATGACGTCGTTTTTTTTCTGTGCCGGGGTGAAGCGGACCATCTCCGTCATGTGTGACGTGACAGCGAGAGCCGCTCCCGTCCCAGTCTCAAGGTCACTCTGGGACAGGCCCCATATAAATAGGAGTTGACCCCTCCAGATGACGACCCTTTTATTAGATTAACCGTCATAAAATTCCATCAAGGCCAATGTGGCGTCTGTGTTCAAACCCCTCATTAGATGGTCCTAATACCACGGTAATAAGATGAGCGTAAAGCTGAAATCGGGCCCGGACCACGTGTCGGTCAGGAGATGCGGCGCGGAGCTGGAAGCTGGAAGCTGGAAGCGGTGGCACCGGGACGCTGACACAATGGCGGCAGAGATGACTGCATGCTCGCATCGCACCACGTTCAGTGGCGTCCGCGCCCTACCCCCCAGGCCCGATCCGTCAGGGGGGTACGGCCGTACTCTGGGCAAGGCTTTGTTGGGTATTTTTTGATTTCCATGTTCTCAGGGACACGGCCGCTGCTTCTGCGTCCTGATTTCTGCTTTTGGGTTTCCGTGACCACGTGGCTGGCGTGTGCGCGTGTGTGTGCGTGTGCGCGTGTGTGTGCGTGCGCGCGTGTGTGTGCGTGCCGCGCGTGTGGCTTTCCGTGAGTGCGCGGCATGGCTTGCGGTGGACGCCCCCTCGCCTCCCCCCGCACGGTTGTGCCTTCTTGCCTGCTGAACAGGCTTCCCCGCGTGAAGCGGCCCAGCTCGCCTCAGGTCCTTCCTGTTGTGTTTGGTCTCCGTCCAGCTGCATGCGGGCTCCCCTCTCTCCCCCAGTCTTCACATGTACTCTGAAAACAGTGCGAAGAGAATCTTCCTCCTCCTCCACAGCAGCTCCGAGCTCGGACTCATTAGCGCACACGCTAATGCTACCACCTAGCGCGGCCTGCATTCAGCTCGTACGCCCAGCAGTGACTCTGTCCTGCTATTACACCTATAACTCAGCAGAAACCATCACATCATACATTAGCATTAGCACCGGAGTCATTCCAGGAGGCTGTTGGATAGGCTGCAGTAATGATATGGTGGTACATTAGCACGTAGCATAGGCTACAGTGAAATCCGCCCCAGCCAAAATACCACTGAACAGTCAGCCATTAGAGAAGCCATCCTACCTATATGTGATATAATGAGCTTAACGGCGCTAAAATAACTTCAGCAGAATGTTGAGATGTATCGAGTATTTGGTCACACGTGTAGCCACAAGTTTCTCCGTCGCACTCAATCTCAGCTGTTTTCTCAGTACATTTGAGACCTGGCATGTCTAGATGCCTCTGTCTGCGCGATCCTGAATCTGCCCCCCCCGCCCCCCAACAAGACCCCTGCCCCCTGCCCCCCCACCACGGCCATCTGCTGCCATTGTGCGTTCTCTCCCTTCCACAGGGTCTCATCTGTCAGGATGCACCATTCCAAGGCTGTACCTTCTGTGATCTCACTGTATTACTGACCATATTTATGGGCCATCCCTACCAAACTGATGTCGTATTCTATTCCCTGTCTGCGGATGCTCCCCCCCACCCCACCACCACCACCTCCCCACCCCCCTCAGCCGACCTGTGGGCGTTCCCCTGTCTGCCCATGTGTCTCTAATTTATAGGTCCATAAGAAAAACAGCCTGAATCTCTTTCTCTCCCCTCTCTGTGTGCTGAACCCATCGCCTGTAGAGCATCCCTGAAACTGCCCTCACTGGTCTGCTCGCTTCCCAGCTGCAGCTTCCCACTAACTCTGCCCCTTTGCAGTGGTCCCACTCTGGGTGTGGTCGTGTGTGTTTCTCAGCAGAGGTGGGTTTGCTGCCTGCATCTGACGGGGCCAGCAATCTCATTGCTCCTTCTCTTCTCCACACCCTTAATCCTACTGCCCTGGCTTTTATGATGTCTGCAGTCATTCACGGAGGACCCAGTGTCTGATAGACCGACAGGGCTAATCGTTGCCTCCATGGTTTGTTTTCCGGTTTAGGGATTTTTGGGGTTTTGTTTTTTTCTAAAAGTTTACTCTTCTATTAAACAGACACTGTTATTTTTACATATGCCAAGACGTTATGCAATTCCTATTTCTATATTCTAGGTGCTTTGATTTCTGGGTTATTGCATCATGAAAATGCTGGTGGGAACGCGGTCTGTTTCTCACCGCTGATCAGCTGCAGTGCACACGTTGTATTGAAGTGTTCATCAAGGTGCTGGAATTGAGGGAGCTTCGACCGAACGCTGCGAGCGTTCAAATTAAATGTTGACCATCCTGCGGAGATTTCTGCTTTTACTTCATTCCCTTTCTGTACCAACATACCTAGCGTGACCTGAGTCACATATTGGTGGAAAAATTGTCAGAGACAGATAAAGATCACCTGTTGTGGGAGATCAAAACTACGGCACATTCTCCTTAGAAATAAACTTTTCCGGAACAACAAATAACAGATACCTAGCTTAAGGGGGGAATCAAATTCCCTCTACTGTCAACGGAGGAAAATATATAGATTATTAGTACAAAATTCATGTTTTTCTTATATAATTTATTTTTCTTTGATCTTGTTTACGATTGTCTTCCCCGATGCTGGAGTCTGCATCATTTCATTCATGTCTCATGTGCTTAGACCTTCCTTTCCTGCTGGTGCGGTTCATTTCAGACTCATTGGAGACATCTGGCAGTGTGCACATTTTCAAACAATCTACCAAAGCTGCGGCATATTTGAAGCCTTCCTCAATGCAGCCCCTGAGTTTTACACGGAAGGCACTTCTTAAGCTGTGACACCAGCGATGACTTTGCTCACTGACCTAATAGCTACAGTAACAGTGGTGAACAGCTCTCTCTGCTCTGAACTTACATCAAATAACATCCACAGATTCCTGAATTGTGCTTAGGGAGCTATGCTTCGCAGGGAGTGGGGCGGGCTCGGACCCCCCACGGGCTTTCTTCACTCCTCTGTTGTCTTCTGGCTTGTTCCGCTCAAGATTTTTACTACTATATAACATAAGCTGCTGTGTCTTTCAGTGATGTTGTTCTCTAAATCTCTGTGATGTGCTTTGGGGCAACTGTGCTGGGAAGGGGCGTTATATAAAAATAAACTGAAATATAAACGCAAATAATGGCCCTGCCTGTGAGTAAAGCTCACATTTTACTACATTTTACTATTAGTTTGCTAGTTTACTTTGAAACTGCTTCCATAAATAAGAGGCTGAATTCAAATTAAA
The DNA here is from genome assembly GCF_023856365.1 of Brienomyrus brachyistius. Lineage (NCBI taxonomy): Eukaryota > Metazoa > Chordata > Actinopteri > Osteoglossiformes > Mormyridae > Brienomyrus > Brienomyrus brachyistius. The sequence continues at coordinate 7,606,045 of NC_064534.1, read as the reverse complement.
GGAGAGGGCGCAGCATCAGAATAACAATATTCAAATAAATTGCTTATTAGGATGCTTTAATGAAACAAAGGCTGCAAATGGGTTTATTTATTACTTGATGCATTTACCTGCGGTGGTATAAATAGCCCTGGCTAAATCCTATAAGGGCTAAACTGATTTTTATATGAGCTACACAATGTACTAGCATGTGCCTTAATTGTACTTTGGCCACTGATCAGTGGTAGGGTAACAACTGACATTGATGAGGTTCAGAGATCTGGGGTCATAAGGTGAGATCTTAAGACTTTTTAGGTAGGCAGCACTAAGCTCAGAATGGTCCAGCCGAGGTTTACAATATTGTGTCAAGTTCTCAAGCCAGTTGGTGTTTTGAAACTTTACGGAGAACAAGGTAAGATGAAGAGAGGTGTGAAGTGGATATGCAGAGAGGATGAAAATTAGACAAGCAGAAGGTGTTCTTGCGGAGCCAGAGACGACAGCCAGATGGGAGCTTCTGCGGTCCAGGCGGGAAGGACTCCAAGGCGTGCGACAGGGGGTCGGGGGTAGAGACGGTCAGAGGAAACAGCTGGATTTTTCAGATCTTTGCAGAGGATGTTATGGAAGACCCAGGTCTCGCTTACTGCTTTCATGAGACAGCACCCTCGTTCTAGGGGATTTCAACAAAGAACTCTTGAAGGCAGTGGGGGAGCTGGGAGGCAAACTGGGAGGTGTTTATTCAGGAGGTGATGAATGGTGGGAGTTCCGGGGGCCACACTCTGGATCAGCAGGGATAGGATAGGGCTGGGGTTAGGGGCCTGTGAACAGCTTAGCTGAAGACAGAAAACATCTGGTTCTGGCTGACTAATACCGAACAGAGTGGTTTTTTAGGAAAAGCTGAGCAGGTGGCTTGTAGTCGTCTTCACAAAGAAGTTCAGAACATTCTGTGAACGTGAGCTGAGAAAAGATGTAGAATTAGGGTGAGATATATGTTCTTCTCTCGTATCTCATGAGGAACCCTTACCTGAGATGATGGTTGATAAGAACATCGCTGGGGTGGACTGTGAATGTTGAATGTTGAATTCATCCCATTCATGAGGACTTCTGTTTGGTCAGGTCCGTGCTAATGAGCCGTGCTTAATGAGCTTCTACAAGCCATTAATGTGGAGACATAACTAAGCATCCAAGAGGATGGAAGTTGGCAGAAATGGAGACGAGTTTGAGTGGAATCATAAATTACATTAAGTCTACTTTACTATCAACAGGACATTTCATATTCATTTCAAAATTTGTATTTCCTGAACGGGGAGCTGCCTCTGGGCTTTCTGAGAAGGCTTACTTTCTCACTTAGTTTAAAATTTATGCGGGGAGTCTGGACAGTTAAATTTATGCACTCTGGAAATCGATATTTTTCGGACCCAGTATTAACACTCAGCAACATTCCTGGGTGCCTCGCTATGTGATTAAATGAAAGTCGGTCCCTCCACGTTGCCTTTGATGTCAAAATGCTCCCTGTGGGAATTATAGGTTGGAATTCCCATGCTAAAGAACCACAAATAGATGTGTTTTATTACTCTGAAGGACAAATACCTCACCTGTGGATATAGGAGTGATGGCACTGAGGTGTCTGCACATGAGAGGGAACGTGGGGAAGATGAGAAGGTGTGTTGGACAACGGGGTCAGAAGCCAGGGGAGGTGTGGTGGTGAGATGTGGCCTGTTCGCGTAAACAGACTCCAAAAATAATTACATATCAAGGTTTTCCGGGATTGGGGATTAGAGGAAGATTTCAAGTAGATCTTCAAGTGACGCTGACCGTTTTTTTCTCATTTGTGTTTCGTGCATCAGTGATATTTGTCGTTATATCGGGACACGAATGTGTCTTTTCACGTCGCCTTCCTCTGATGCCTTATCACAGCAGTCGTCGTTCTGTTACTGCTGCCTGAAAGATACAGAGTTTCACATCTTTCAGTAACGTGACTGGGAATCCTTCATGCAGTGAGGAAGTTGCTCACGTTCTCCTACCAGGTGTGAGAAATGACCTTTGATAATTATTTGACGCAGACTAAGGCCATTGTAAGTAATTTCTGCTATTACCGGTGGGAAACAGGAACATATCAGTGATTACTGTGTTGATTTGTTTCCCCGTTTTGAATCTCGACTGTTGCAAAATATATTACAAACTCAACAATGACTCCAGTGGCACGGAAGAGAGAAGCATTTAACAGTTTAAAGAAGCAAAAAGCATCCCCTGTTAAACTCGCAGCTACACAAACACTAATGCCTGTGTTCACATGGTCGCCTCCCTCAGTGGATTCAGTCTTTGTAATAACATAGACATTTAAGTCGTTCCTCACAATTTTCCAGCTGTATTTCTCATAAGAGTATTTATTCTCTGTCCCGAATTTGTCAGGCACAATGGATTCTATTCAGCGTGACCATCAAACCAAAGCACAATTTTCGGTACAAGAGCACTGAGGTTTGTCACAGCATAGCCTCTAACTGTGAGTCTGGAACTTTAGCTTTCTCGTCACTGTGGTCTCGTGTCAGTCGGGGAAGGAAGGGTATTTTTGGGGCTAAGCATTTCTCAGATAAAGCAATATGCCGTCGCTCATTACATATATGGGACTGAATGATACATGAGGCCTTAGGGGAGCGGAGCGTCTTTGACATTCGAAAACAGACCTTTAAAAACTCTCCTACAGTTCTGGGCTTCGGTTTTTGACCTGTTTTGTTTTCTCTCCTCAGCTAATTGTCCGCGTGCTCACCAGCTCTCGCAGTCAGTCTGGCGTCACCCAGAAAATTCAAATAATGTTTTCTGCTTGGGAAAATAATGACCATCCTGTCGTTCCATCTTTGTGCTCTTCTGCTGCTCTGAAAAGCAACTGATTTGTAAAGACAAATTCAAAGGCTGAATCTACACAAGTGGAGGCACCAGTGATTTCTAAAGAAGGAAAAATGTGTGACACTGAGAAATATTCCTTTCTGTGCCTCTGTTGTCAAAAGTACGAGAGAGACTCCTTCAGAGAGAATGCTACTCAGAATGCTCTTCTGACAGCCATTCATACAGTGTTCCTTTGATAAGATTATCAAGACACACAATATCATTTTACCATTACTTATGTATAAATTAAGTTTTTGTATATATGCATTTAATGGCTATTATACAGATCTAGGCGCAAAACATGAAATTATTACAGAACGTAAGAAGAGTAAAGCAGTGAACTAAACTGAACGTGAAAAATGAAATAAAATAAAGGGTAAATGGAGAACATTGGAAGATCATGAAGTGAGAAGTACATGGAGGATGTGAAGATCATGAAGTAAAAAGTACATGGAGGATGTGAAGATCATGAAGTAAAAAGTACATGGAGGATGTGAAGATCATGAAGTAAAAAGTACATGGAGGATGTGAAGATCATGATGTGAAGATCATGTAGTGAGAAGTGGATTTTGACCCCGACCCTCGACAAGACTTTGCTCCCACTTTCTCAGTCATGTGTTGCTTTGGATAATTATCTGTTAAACTGATAATTGTGTATGTATACAAATATGCGAAGAGTATGGAGAAGGTGAAGATGAAATCCGTCAGCAGCGTCCCTCGAAGACTTTGATCTAATGCAGTGAAACCTGGTCCTTGGGGACCTGCGGACAGTCCGCGTTTTTGCTACGGGAGCTGGGAGGGAGCAAAAACCTGTACTGTCTGCAGGTCCGCGAGAACCGGACTGGGAAACACTGATCTAAAGAGACATAGGGACATGCCCCGGTTTTGGTTTTGCCCGTTTCAGCCCTGAGTACTGGATCCGCAAAATCCACCCAGACTGTGACGGCACAAAAGGTTATTTGTCTGAAGGGGCAACCCAGCCCTCAGTATTTAATCTAAACAGGCCTTTCAACATTAATCACTAGCATTAGTCACAAGGACCAAAAGGAGACCCCCCCCCCCCCCCCCCCGGTTTCACAGCATGTCAGTCTATCACGTAGATATCTCACCCATCTCCCATTTTTCATCCAGCCACTGCGACACGTGGCCCTGCCCATTTAGTCGTGATTTCGAGATCGTATCGTTTGTCTTTTTTTTTTTTTATCTATCCACGGGCAGTGCCTTCAAATGCAGCGGCCCAGACAGAGGTCACAGCGCTTGAAAGCCCTGGTTATAATGTAATGGCACTCTTTGAAGTCTGCACACAGAAAGGATCCAGTGTCGGTAGGCAGACGGGGAATTTGTGTGAGAACATTCACACTTTTGGGAGTCGTCGTAGGTGTGAGCGTGAGCGTCGGGCATGTGCCGGGGGAGCGCGCCTCCCCCCGCGCCACTCTGATCTTGGTACCTTCCACAGGAATAATCATGCTAATATTTAGACTGAGACGGCAATGCTGTGACAGGTCCAGATGAAGGCATTAGTACGGAGAGTGATAAATACGGGCATAATCGCGGCCTCCACACTGCACGCGTCTGATTCGCTCCTGGTTCCGATGCCCTCTACCCCAGGGCGGTCTCGGCAAACGGGGGTAATCTTCCATCTATGAGTCTTTACGCGGAGCTCGCTGTCTTTGGAAGATGGAAGCCACGGTGACCCACATTTTCTGTCGCGCATGAAAGCTGCCTGCTCCGCTGTAACGTCCTTTATGTCCGCGCGCCACCACCCCTCCCCCCCCCCTTTTTGAAGTCAAGATGAGAAACAATTGACTTCAGAGATGAAAGATGAAAATCTTCAAAGGTCTGAGGCAACGTGTGCGGGGCTGGGGGCGGCTGTGTTTATGTCGCCCTGCCTCTCTTCCAGACAGGAGCCTGTGTTCGACTTGAGCCCCAGGCTTCGGTGGGTATTAGAGGCCTCGGTCCCACCGCAAGCAAGCCCCCACCTCCCGCCGCAGCAGTACACCCCACCCGCCCCCTCTTTAAGGATTATGCTGTCGTCCTGCTCCAGGGTTCTCTGATTTCTCTGCCAGGGGACTGGCTTCTGTCATACTTAAAGCTGCTTCCCCTTAAACTTGAAACCCCATCTTCAAACCACACCGCTGGCCATTAACTCCAACAGATTCCATGTCAAAAGGTTTATTTTCCCGCTAAGCTACCCTTCCGAAAGCTCAAGGAAGCATATGAAACCGTTTTGGAAAAGGAGACGTGGAAAATTAGATGCTTAAAATACATTTTACATTCAAGATAGACGTTTTTTTTTTTAATGTAGAACCACATGCATTTACGTTTCAAAATTTATATAATTTACATCTGTTTTGTAATGTGGCCAAATGGTATCACACTATCATATGATTTTAAGCGACCGACTGCAGGGTTTTTGAAGAGTGAAATTCCCTTTTAGGCAAAGAAAGAAATCGCAAGACGAGGAATGTTAATGGGGTTAAGGGGGGGGGGGGGGGGGGGGGGGGGGGGGGGGTCCGCGGACATAAAAGCTGAAACAAGGACAGATAATGGCCATAAGATATTGATGTGGACGCTTCAAAGGCCTCGTTCACTGCCTGCGCCACAGTGTCCGAGACTAATCTCACTCCGCATCAGTATGATGTCACAGGAAACGGGCGAATCATGACTACATGCCTTGCCGAGGGTCCGCTGACTCAGGGAGCCGTCAGTGTGGGTCGGGACATGGGAGGAAGCAGGTTCCATTTGTGGCAGTGATTGCCGTCGGTAGCAGGATGCCCGTCTTCATTTCGGAGAAAACCCGCCATCAGTAGCCGTTTGTTTTTACACATTACACACCCTTTTTATATTTCCCTCTCCAAAGCGATGAATCTTTCTCACCATTTCTCACCATTTTAATACTACCCCCCCCCCACCCACATAAAAAGTGTCGTCTTATAAATTGATTACATTTCTTCTAAAGCTCTATCGTCACCTTGACACCAGCGAAGAAAACAATCAGCGCGAGGACCCCTGCTGGTGGGTCTGTGTGGCGCGGTTTCGGGTGCGATTGTGAACAATGGATACTTTGTGAGCCATGACGCCAGGCTGGAATGCACTTCACCTACAGGGTGTCACGCAGATGGCACAGAACGATCGCAGATAGCCGATTGTCACACTTGTTTTGTGAGTCTGAATATCGGCATGGACTGTTCAGCGATAAAAACCTTCTTTCTGTCCCTAAGGTAGATGAGGCTGTTTGCTAGTCACACAGGATGCAAATTCTGGCCCTTTCCGAACGGCGTGGAATGGGTGAGCAAGCGGCGGAACGGTGACCGTATCTGTTGACCGTTTCTGTCTTGCAGGCGTGATCCGGGAGAGCTACCAGAAAGGCCGCGACCAGCTGGTCCCTGTCACCTTGCTGGCCGTCGCCGTCATCCTGGCGTTCGCTATGGGCGCGCTCTTCTCCGGCATCGTGGTGTATTGCGTGTGCGACCACCGCCGGCGTGACCTGGAGCTCCCTGGCCGCAAGGACAAGGACGCTACACACTCCCGGAGAGGCTCCATGAACAGCGTCACCAAGCTGACGGGACTGTTCGAGACCCAGGCCAAGGACGGGAGGCCTGAAGCCGTCCTCACGCCCCTCATGCACAGCGGCCGCCTGGCAGGCCCCAGCGCCAAGGTGCTGATCAAGGCAGACCAGCAGCACCTGGACCTGGCCGCCCTGCCCACGCCCGAGTCCACCCCAATGCAGCCCCGACGTAAGCCCAGCCGCGGCAGCCGGGACTGGGAGAGGAACCAGAACCTGATCAACGCCTGCACCATGGACCTGGGCCCCATGGGCTCGCCGGTTATCTCCACGGACATCACCCTGCGGGCTTCACCGGGCCACATCCCCAGTGTGGTGGTGCTCCCCCTGCCCCAGCACCAGCAGGCCTACCAGCACGAGTACGTGGAGCAGCCCCAACGGGTCGATCTAGGTCCCTTGGGCCCGGATGACCAGGCGGCCACGCTGGAGTACAAGTCCCTGAAAAGCCCGTGCCACAACCTGGGCCTGGCCGAGAGCGACGGCCTGCCGCCCCGCGTGCCCCAGAGGGAGGCCTCCCTCGCCATGCCGCCCCCCGTGCCACAGATGGGCAAGCGGCTGGAGGTGCACTCGTCCGTCTATGGGCACGAGTACAAGCGGGGCTACGCTCACGGCGCTCAGCCCAAGAACCTCAAGAAGCACAACACCAACTCGTCCAACTCCTCACACCTGGCCAGGAAGCACAGCTTCGGCCGGCTGGAGAGCCCCCCACCGGCCCCACAGCGGGTGGACTCCATGCACGTGACTACCCCGGCTCAGGCCGTCTCCCTGTCCCGGCAGCAGAGCATCAACTCCTGCGGCTCCCTGCCCCGCATGGGGGCCAAACACCTGAAGCCGGACGTGCCCCCCAAGCCGGCCTTGGCGGCCATGTCTACAAACATGAAGTCGGGCGACTCGTGTACATAAAGCCTTCCCACACCGGCGGTGATACAATGGCATACACCTTCGTTTGTGGTCATTGTACAGCAAATGCAACACACCTTAAAGTTTCCTTTTAAATATACCTATATATATATAAATATATATGAGATGGTTGTTGAGCTCAGGATATTGGATCTCAGTTCCTGGAAAACGTGGAACGTTTGTTGCGACAGCGTTTCGGCTTCGTACGAGAGCACCGTCCCTCAGAAACGCGTGAGGCGGACCAGCCGGACTGTGTTCAACACGGTGACCCGGTGGAAATGAGTTTTTCATGACGTGTTGACTGCCAAAAGCTCTCAGCTTTGACGGACCTGGAGCCGTGCGCCGAGCGGCGAGGACAGAGCCACACGCTCGAGCGCGGGTTTAGGACAGGGCCGGGAGTTGACTTTGTGCGGGAAAACTGTGAAAACGTCTCTCAGTGTTACGGCGAGCAGCCACAGAATCACCATCTACTTCGGTTACGCCGCAAGGCCTAACCTGCTAGTGTACTGGTTACTCAATAACACGTATGACTCTTTGTACTAACTTGTTGTATTTATTATTTAATAAGTGCTTTTGAGAAAATAAAAGAAACACGATTTTTTTAGGCTCAGAAGAGAAAAAAAACCTTTTAATATTAATTAATCGAGTGTGAAATTATTTAAAGTCATTAAACTGGAGCCAGTTTTTTGTCAAACAGGCCCACTGACTGTGCCAGGCCCAGACTCCCGACACACGCGTGACCTCTGGAAGGAGGGGATATTTACGAACCTGTGCCAGGTGGCTCTGCAGCAGAGCTGGGACCCACGAGGGTGCGGCCAAGTCTCCCAAACGGCCGAACGACGCAGGAACACCCCCCCCCCCCCACCTACCCTCACCCACACAAACACATGCCCGCCTTGGTCACGCTCCCATTTTAACACTGTGGCTCATTCCTGTGCAGGTTCAGTTTTGCATGTATCAACGCAGAAACAGCAGCTAACATCCACTTAAAAAAATACCACAGAAATTTACTGTGTGCAAGTCAGCACTCTGCCCCGGGGGGGGGGGGGCACGTATGCTGTGTCCCCCCCCCCTGCCCTGTCACACGGCTCCATCTGTAAAACAGTGTCTTTCCTTCCACCTGTAAATTTGTGCCTTACACTTGAGTAGTGAGGATTTCTCTAGCTGTTAAATATGTCTCCTCATAGTCTTTGACGATATTTCCCTCGTCCGATTAAAGCAAAAGTAAAGAATGTCGATGTTATCGTAACTCCAATCCCTAGGAAAATTCGGGAGTGGGTGGGGCATTCCTCTCCCTCCCCCATCATTACTTGTGATTCCTCTTTTTTTTGTTTTGTTTTTTGATTGTGCCAATGATGTGCTTGAGGCGGCCATTTTGTTGTGCTGGAAAGTGTCGACAATGTTGTGGGTGTTTGTTTTTTTTTCATTCATCATTTCCTATTTTTTTTTTTGCTATTTGATAGAGTGATTAATGTACATTCTTGCTATTGCCTCCTTGTGTCTGGTTGCTGCACTGCAGTAAGGAAACATAACAGTTATTCAGTACTGGGAAGAGATGCCGGTCTCCAGTGTTAACGATAAAAAGTTCATTCCCAGACAGCAGTAGCAGGCTGGTTCCTGCATAGTGAAGACCCCCCCTATAAAACTAAACCCTTTTTAAAAAAATAAGTTTACATATTTTAATGTTGAATTAGTTTCTTTTAATAAATTAACTCAATGTCAGTGTCTTTTAAAGAGTTTTATCAGCTGATCGGGTTTATTTGGGTTTTTTGAAATGTACCAGCCAGACATTTCGACTGAGTGAGAGGGTCAGGCTAACCCTGTAGCGTTATGTACAAAGCTAAGCTTCTTAACCTTCAGAAGGTTGCCATGACGGCATGTATCGAGCCGGAGTGGAAAGGGGCAGCGTTCTGAACCTCTGTACCATGAAGTAAAGGAGAAGAGCTCCCATGAGTACCACTGAATGAGATGCAGGGATGTGTAGGACAATTTCAGAGGGAGAGGACGACGATTGTGTCTCAGCGCTGGGCCACTGTGAATAACAGTTTGTAGCGTGATATTTGTAGTACTAATAGAGTACATTTTATTTATTGAGAGACGTATATATTCACCCAATCTCTTCTTTCTACGACCCTTTTCAGCTTGATAGAGCACCCGTGTTTTACCGTGACATGCAGGGCAATGACTGCTTATCGCCCCAAATGCAAAGGTCGGGAAATATGAGGACGGAATTCAGCTGTACATAGATATTAATGGGGTATGACTGTAAGGACAGGTGTAGTTGGTCAGGGGGTGCTAGTCCCCACGCTCTTTGGAGGGTGCAGATGGCCCCCCCTGGCCATTTCTGGGGGTGCGTGGCTCTTTGCTGTGCCTTTGTCTTTTCCTCTTGCTGCACCCTGCTTGGTGTAACGACGACCCCCCTCCCCAGCAGCCTATGATTTGTACGCTTGTAAAATATTGTGACGTCTCAAGGTTTTTTGCTGTTCTCTCCACTTCCTTAACATCTGATTCACAGCTAAATGTATGTTGTAAAGAAATTCTCTTTAATAAATCCACACGGTGATAAAAAAAAAAAAAAACATCCAACATCTCTCCCGCCTCTTGGTTTCTGCGTCTTGTGCTTCCTGCTTAAAAACGGCACCTCAGCACCTGAGGACTCGCGTATTAACAAAGAAACAGGCCTGTGCTGTTTACTCCCGGCAGCAGTTTTACCTCAAATGCTGATACTTCCTGAACAAAACAAGCCTGAGATAACCAGGAGAAATCCGATGCATGTAGGTCCTGTTTGCTAGAAAACCAACACGAACTTGATTGTAGTGTGGAGGTGTCTTTGTTTTCAACAATAACAAGAGGTTTGATAATGATCGGTCTGGAGAATTTCAGCAGATTTTTTTTTGTTTTGTTCGTTAGAAGCTTTATCAGATGATGTGGATGTGAGTCAGAAAAATCTGAGATCATAAAAAAACGCCCCTGACCGTGAAAAGTAGTACACCCTGCTGATACATCTTGGTGTTCCGTCTTTCAGCATTTTCCTTGTCTCACATAGGTCATTTTATTCACTTGTTGAACCAAGAAGATTTGCTTGTTTCAGTAGAACCCAGTGCTTATACAACACAGTGATGTTTGCTAACGGTTCGTCATGCCCCGCATGAAGCCCACATTAGCATGACAGTCATTAGGGGCACGGTCTTCGGTACAGTCCTGATTTTGGACAATGTCAACATGTCCAATCATGCTTTCCTGACTGAGATAGAGAGAAACACACCTTCCCGTCATATTCCCAGAGCTGCAAGTCCGCCTCCCATGTGGTCCTGAACCCTGATGGGCCGCACGTCTGTGCTGCCAGTCTCCATAGGGGCCGTCAAGCAGGGCTCACATACGGGTCACTGCTGCTCATCAAACTGGAGGTCTCCGTGACCGACCCCTTCAACGGCCTAATGGACCAGAAGACATAGAAGAACATCGGCCAGGAACACTTGCCAGCACCAAGAACGGTTATAAAAAGGCCTCCAGTGTGACTGCCCAGGTGACTCAAGGACCCTTAGACACTGGATCTTCTCAGAAGAGGTGTTCAGCTTCCCTTTCTCTCTTATCTAAATGCAACATGATCTTCGACTCGAGAATAGCAAGGATGTTCTAAGCATGTTCTTTTCTATACAAAGGCAATAGTCTGAGGGGTTTAATTAAATCTTCCAGCTGGGAATTTAACTGCGAAAAATTGCAGCTACATTCTCACCGGTTGAGAAGAACCTCGGGTTCCACGTGGAACCTCCTTCCGGGGTGTCATGTGATCTGACGGCAGTGTCTGGTCTTGGCAAAACCCTCCATTCCTGGCGAGGCCGTGGGAACAGTTAGTCATGTGCGCCTCAGTGTCACCATGGAACCTTTCCAGTCAAAGTGAGGAACCTGTAAGAGCATGTGATCCCCAGTTGGTGCCCACCCTGCACTGCTTATGGTGACAATGCACTCTGTAACACACTGAGCAATGAAGGACTGAACAGCATCGTTAAACACAGACCATCACTCACAGGCTTTTTGAACGCGTTTTCCATAATTGTTTTCTCACTCAGGGTTTTTGTTTCCACCGGGTTAGGTGTATCCACTAACAGCAACTCTCACCACGGCTGGCACTGTCGCACAGGAAAGCAACACAAAGTCTGTCACCAGCGCAGGTGCTAATCACAAACAAAGCCTTTCTGCCTTTTTTTTGCGGCGCACGGTAACTTGTTTTTAATTTAAAAAGGACAGCATGTTAATAAAATCATCTCATTGATGTGACATTTATGTTGCAGAGCAAATTTCTCTGTCAGATAATAAGCAGTGTGGTTGATTAATTGTTACACAAACTGATTAACATTAATGCGCGGTTCATTATGATACCATTGTGTTTGTCACACAAGAAGATGAAAATTGCCTAAAACCATTCAATACACTTTTTTTTTTGCCAACTATGAAAATGTATGTTGTTCTATTTCAAATTAAAAGTAGCAGAACAAAATAACAGTTATCAGTGTGTAGCTGAGGTTTAGCCTGTATGGGTTGCTAGTTGCTAGCCTATCCTTTAATGATGAGTCATACTTTCGCTCCATCTGACAAGTGACAATTTAAATTGTAGACTGAAGCAACAATCAGCCTGCTTTGTTACACTGGCCTTAGGACGTGTCTGCTAAGTACCAGCAGCGGTTGTGTTCACGCTGATGGTGAGCATGTCTGCTTTTTTCACTAAGTATAGAAGACCATGAACACAGTTAATTTTGGTCACCATTTTGTTTTGGCCGCGATGCCACAGTGATGCACCCACTTGCACATATTTATCGTAATGTCACCGCCCACAACTGAAAAGTTAATATATGCAAGAAACCCAAGTGTGAGTTTGACATTGCTATCAAAATATGAGAGGAACAATGCAATGTGTCCAAGGTAAGCATGACAACATAAAACATAACAGCAAAAAAGGATTCTGAGCAGAATGTGAGTCTGAAATGGAAGCTCATGAAATCCCGCTGGGGGAGCAAACCAAATGTGATGGGGATTATGACAAATCCGAAGGGGACCATGATGAATTCGAAGGGGAGTCTGACACAGTCAAATGGGAGAATGATGACCCCAAAGGGAAGTATGATGAATTCACATGGGAAATGATAAAACGCGTGATGACTTCAAAGGGGAGTTTGGAAAATTCAAATGGGAGGATGATGAATCTAAAGGGAGTGCATGATGAATCCTAAGGGAAGAATGATGACCCCTAAGGGGAGTATGGTAAATTCCAAAGGGAGTATATGAATCCAAAGGGGAGTATGGTAAATTCCAAAGGGAGTATATGAATCCAAAGGGGAGTATGGTAAATTCCAAAGGGAGTATGATGAATCCAAAGGGGAGTATGGTAAATTCCAAAGGGAGTATATGAATCCAAAGGGGAGTATGGTAAATTCCAAAGGGAGTATGATGAATCCAAAGGGGAGTATGGTAAATTCCAAGCGGAGTATGATGAATCCAATGGGGAGTATTGTAAATTCCAAAGGGAGTATGATGAATCCAAATGGGAGTATGGTAAATTCCAAGGGGAGCATAATGAATCCAAAGGGGAGTATGATAAATTCCAAAGGGAGTAT